>NC_073744.1:114600593-114911259 GCF_029784135.1 Toxorhynchites rutilus septentrionalis
AGAACAAACATATGAAAAATTTCAGAATAAAGCTCCTTCGTACATATATCTAGTAGTATTGACAAGGACCGATGAAGAAATGCTTGCACTGAGTTAAGAGCGTGAACGATTCACAAAGCAATAAATTGACAATTTGAACAGATTGCCAAATTACCTCACAGTATCAACACATGTATTGTTGATTCCTCGCTGTTCAGAGCGACACCGACTATTTGAAATCGAAGTTGTGTAGGCTATGTTGTGGTGGCGGCGCCAATAGTAACCGGTGTGGAATAAGTTTTCACCGAACAACACAGCTCTGACCGCTGGAATACTTCCTTGTAAAGATGGGCAAACCGTTCATGAACTGATCAAAAGAACTAGTTCACCAAAAAGACTGAACGAACTGTCGTTCTTTTTTGCTGGGCAACAGTTCATATGAACTGTATACCCAGTTCAGAACGAACTGTGTACGATGAACGAATTGACTGCTGACTGAACTGTATACACAGTTCGTTCTGAACGATGATCGCTGGCTGAATTTTGTTCGATAGTTCGATTATTTATCAAATAAAATTCTAATTTCATATTTTGGAGTTCAGGGTAAATATTTTAATAAGTTGGAAATTGGAAAATAAAGTTGAAAGCGGAAAGATTTAAACAGTCTTGTTGAACAGTAAAATTGGCGTCGCTAATATGAAATGTGCCATATTATATCATATTGTGCTCGGCCATTTTGAGATCGACGTTCGCGGTTTGGGTACAGTTTTGCTATAGCAGTTATTGCAATACATAGTAAGCAAAATAGCACAAAGCTTGTGAAAAAAATGAATAACTACTCAAGCAAAATCAAAATATTAAAATCACAGTTTGATTTTCTATTGTGCGAAGATATTTCTAACAAAATTCGGACGAATAATTACTAAAACAGCATTTTATGAAAGAACAGTCCTACATAACAGCCCATACGAAAGAGTGAGTGAACTGTTCAAAATAACTAGTTCAATTTAGAGAACGGTTGGTCACTGAAAGGTTCATTAATAGCAACTGTTTTGTGAACTGTTTTGCCCATTTCTACTTCCTAGGCCTTTTTCAAAGTTAGAGACGAAACAACTTAGAAAAGTTAATTCTCTCTATAATTCTGAACATCATCATTACCAATAATTCCAAACACACTCCTAAATTCACACAAACTCTCTTTCGGAAAAAATAATATTAAAATCAATTCGCTTGTTGTTACTTCCTATTACTCACTAGAACATACAAATTTGTCTTTACTGAAAGTGTACGTAACGCACTCAGTGTACATCTCTCCTTTTAGACCTTTTCTAGCTCTGACAACACATAACACCAATAATGCTTACGTGTGATTCAATCATACACGAACACTCTCCACCAAACGGAATGCTTTGCTTCTACGCGTCAGTACAAGCTCTGCACTATGTTTACTTGCTGTATAATCCGATAATGCGTTCTGAATGCATTTTAAAGTAGTTTTTGAACTATTGAAACAAGTTTTTGGATCAGTAAGTAACAAACATCACTCATACACCTTTTATACTTCGAATGAAGTGTTATGATATCACTTAGTTTAGCGACAAAAAGCTATTAACGTACATAAGGCTTTCGTTTTCAAAATGTTAAAGTTATGCCCCAGTACAGAAATGAAAGATGGAATCCTACGCCAACTTGAACAGGCAAAGATCCTTTATTAGTTAATATCTCCACATCTAGGAAGTTTGAACAAGTTCTGAGATGGATGAGATTGCCAACCCTATAGACATGTTGGCGCATAATTCGTCAAGAGAGAATTGAGTAGTAGTTAAATGTAACCTGTGTTAACACGAAATTCACGAATGGGCAATGCATCACCATTATCGTCTTACTCATGATTTGTTTTCTCATATTAGAGCTTTTGAAGATAATTTCGTGTGATCGACCCGTATCGTTTGAAAAACACTACTTGTCTACTGCTATTTGACCACTTGACTTCAAATTTCATTTTTTTTGTATTTCTTGAAAATACGGATGTCAGCTACCGTGCGCAATTGATTTGTGGCTCTAGCGCAGATATACTCAACCTGCGGCCCTCTGGGCCCTTTTTGTTGGCCCACCTAGTGTTACTTTATTTTAAACAATTCTTCGTGAGTAATCATCGCGAAAAAATAAGAAATCAATACGTATTTTTTTACGTCTTCCAGTAATGGTGTTAAATCAGAAAATAGAGCATGTTTTTATAGACTAGTTTCAACTTTAATAACTACTTTTGCTGTGACCATATTTTGATGATCTGTATACCAATCGAATAAAAAATTCTCTAAAATTTGTTTGATATTGCTCTACATTACGATTCTCTATTTCGTGGTCTAAATGGTCTAAATTACAGAAAATTGAAGGCATTTCTATTTTCCTATGGATTTGTTCTACTCATTTGTGTGCTTACCTACTCGTGCTGTCAATAACAAACAACTAATGTATTTGCTTCTTGTTCAAATGGTCATTCTTAAGCCCAGGAGTTAAGTTTAGTTTTTTGAATTGGCCTTGAGGCAAGAGGCATTTAAACTGGAAAATTTTGAAACCTGTATAATTCAAAACGTCATCACCATTCAAGTTACACTCTCGATCCAGCTAGCAGACTGCAGTCTTTCTCAATGCTGACACAGTGGTTTTGTTCAACGCAAAGGACGAATGGAAAAATGAATGAAGGAAAGATAGATATCGCACACAGTAGTGCAAAGCCCACTTCAGTCAAGATTCGCCAGCAGTTGATGCTTGTCATCGGCTGGCAGATAAAGCACTATAAATATTGAAAGTCCATATCAGTCAAGATTTGCCAGCAGTAGATGCTTGTCATCGGCTGGGAGAGAAAGCACTATAAATATTGTAGACTGCAAAGAATTTTTGACAAATCTTGACTGATATGGACTTTAAAACAAACTAGTGAAATCCCAAAAAATCTGTAATACTATTACCTTTCATTTTAAGCTATTGAAAGATTTTCGATCAATAAGTAAGACATCAATCATCCATCTTTTATCTTTTTACGATACTTTGAACTTACACCCCAGTACAGATGCACACATACAAAAGCACTGTCCGCCAAACGGCATAAAAATCGATGCGTTATCTCCACCGAACAAAATTGCACCACTGTGTACGATATCAATTTTCCGTTCTTTCATTCTTCCTTTGCATTGAACAAAATCGCTGTGTGTGACATCAGCAGAAAGACTGCAGTCTGCTAGTTGCTATATTACTGATTTTCGGGATTTCAATAGTTTGCTTGAAAGTCCATCTCAGTCAAGATTGGCCAGCAGTTGATGCTTGTCATGGGCTGGCAATGAAAGCACCATAAATGTTGTGTTTGTCCCCCACCCCAACCCCAGCTTTTATTTTTCTGCTGTACCTCAGAATACATTCTCAGAATATGCACGAAGCAAGCATAGTGAAGAGTTTGCACTGCACTGACGGCCAGAAGCAAAATAAAAGAAAAAAATATTGAATAGAGCGTACCTCTTCGGTTTCCATTTCGGTAGTTGGAGATTGTTTGTGTATGATTGAACCACACGTAGGAATTGTTGATTTTATGCGTTATCAAAAAGATAACGGTGATGCGCGAAAATTTATAATCGCATGGAGCCGTGCAGCGTCTAGCACGAGAACAATGTTTTACCAAATGTGACTACTTTCTAGTCAAATTGCTGACTATTTTCTATTTATACAATAAGTGTTTTTGGGAACTGGGACCGACACTGATATTGTACAAACGCTCTTGATGAGGACGAATGGAAAGCGAAGCATAAAAATCGGGGCTTAACGTGTTAATTGTGTCACGACCACGAACATATAGGCAAACAAATCTGCATATACGAAACGTTTTTCTGCAGTCTTTTCAATGAGGACTTCAAGCACCTGCTCCGAAATTTCTAATGGTTGCTCCGTTAGCTGTTCTAGCATCAATTGCAATCTGACGTCTGCTTTCCTAAAGGATGCAGTTTTTCCGGCATAGCAGTTCAACAGGGTGTGTCACATCAAATTGCATCACGGAAAAAACGCTGTAGAAATTTAATTTTTAGGAATTATATCTTCAGCTTTCGCTTATAATCAGATAAGAGTGTATAGATCACGTTGGCCATGCTTCACTGTCAATTTTTCGTAAATTTGGAAAAATGTCGTCGAACGAAAAAGAGCGTCGTGAATTAATCCTGCGCACTCATTTCGAGAATCCGGAGTTGTCACATCGGGACATCGGTAAGATGCTAGGAATCGTCCAATCCACGGTCAGCAGAGTACTAAAACGATACTTCGAGAACCTAATCATCGACCGGAAGGTGAAGAACGGCAAAAATGGATGCTCCGTCAGTGAAAAAGATCACAAGCGCGTAGTTAAGCAGTTTAGACGTGATCCGAGAAGTTCGGTCCGGGATGTCGCCAATAAGCTGAATTTGTCAAGTTCATTCGTCCAGCGGACCAAGCAGCGGGAGGGCCTGCGTACATACAGGGTTCAGAAGGCTCCTAACCGTGACGAAAGGCAAAACATGGTGGGGAAGACGCGAGCCCGGAAGCTGTACACCGAAATGCTGACGAAGCCGCATTGCCTGGTAATGGACGACGAAACCTACGTCAAAGCGGACTTTCGTCAGCTGCCGGGCCTGTTGTTCTTCTCCGCAGGGGACAAATTCAGCGTTCCGGAGGAGATTCGCAAGCAGAAACTATCCAAGTTTGCCAAAAAGTACACGGTGTGGCAAGCTATCTGCTCTTGCGGAAAGCGGAGCGCCCCCTTCGTGATGACCGGCACGGTAAACGGGCAGGTTTACCTTAAGGAGTGCCTACAGAAGCGCTTACTACCACTATTGAAGCAGCACGAGGGCCCGACCATCTTCTGGCCGGATCTCGTTTCGTGCCACTATTCAAAGGACGTGTTGGAGTGGTATGAAGCCAACGGGGTCACCTTGGTGCCAATGGAAATGAACCTGCCCAACGAGCCGGAGCGTCGCCCAATAGAGAAATATTGGGCGATTATGAAGCAGGCCCTCCGGAAGAACCCAAAAGTTGTCAAATCGGAGGCGGACTTCTGTTCAAAAAAAACTACAACCTGATGTTGTACAGAACCTTATGGACGGGGTAAAGAGGGAGGTGCGAGCATACGGGCTTGGGCTCGAAGTATGAATAAAAATAAAATGCCAAAAGTTGTTTAATAGTTTTTATTTTACTGTCTAAAATTTTCAAAAGGATCAGTCTACTGGGCGAATTTCTACAGAGTTTTTTCCGTGATGCAATTTGATGTGAAACACCCTTTAGAACTGGTTCGGGGGCATCAATCAATTCCTTTATCGCTGGCAGTTCTTCATCGCTGTAGCTTATCCTGTGCTTCATTTTCAAATCAGGCAGCGTTTTTAGAATTGAAGTTCAGAGATTGTAGAATCGACGCAACCACTGCCTGTTGGTTTTTATCGATCTTGTTTTCATTCTCGAGTAATATTTCATAGCGGCATAAAGTCAAATATTGTGTAAAAATGAAAATTACCGAAATTACCGGTTATTGATTGTAAAAATACCGGTAATTCGGTAATGAAAAATGATCCGGTATTTCCGATTAAATCGATAACGGTAAACCGGTTAACAATCCCTAGTTCCAAGCTTGTTATCGGGATCTGGCCAAACATTAATTAGATCGTGGTTGTCTGATGTGCGGTGCGTGGACCACGTCGTGATTCATCCGGAATTAGAAAGTGCAATGGAGAGACGTAGACATGGATCAATCGAATTGTTCTAATTATGATTCCCTCTTCAGTACCATTCTGGAAAAATTAATAGAATACCATTGAAATCATCAACTACAGTCAATTTTCTTACAATTTGTTTTCGATTGTTGATAAGCTTTATTAAGGACAATCAAAGTCAAGGACAGTGTAATTTTGTACAAAAAGTAACAGCTGAATGGTCGGAAGTGGAAGATCTGTTTTGATAAAACCGAACGTCGAACACTTTTTGTTTTCAGGGGGCTATTATTTAGTCCCACACAGGGTAATTCTCTCCAACATGTGTTAGTTCCATATGAAATAATAATTCCCCTCACGTCACAGCACAAAACTTCTGATTCATTTACGCGATTATTCATTATACCTGTAAACCTTTTAAATAATGTGGAGGTAATTTAAGGTTTAATTTGCAAACATAAATTATTATATAAAAATTGCATCAATGGCAATTATCCTCCTTCCTCTAAACATATTTTTTCATGCTGCTGTTGCTGCTGCTGCTGCACCGTGGTGTTCATACCTCCGACATAAAGAAGTTGTAATATATTTCTTTTCCTTCCTTCTTTCATTCGTTCTCATCAATGTATTTTTGAATAGTAGGGAGAAAAGGAGTACCCCTTCTATTCATTTAGAGACGTTGCTGATGGAGTTATTCATTCTTCTCAAACTACTACATCATTCTTGGCCGTTGCTTTACATCTTTAGGCTCATTTTTTTGTTCCTTTCGCTTGCGGTCGGAATAAATTATTACGTGCAGGGTGTAATAATAGCAAATGTTAAATTTAAAGGTCTCTCCTCCTATTATTTTACTTGTAGCAGATTGAGTGGTATTGTGTGAGAAATGCTCATTTAGCTGGATAATTCTGAACGTAAGTAACGTTCGAACTGTGGATAAACTGTATTTTGCCTGAATGTCGAAAAATTACAAAAAATACGAAACAGATGGAGAGATTTCTCCAAATTTATTAATCGCGAAATATAAATAGGTCGTCTGTTCAATTCAGAAGATTTCCCAATTCACATTGGTATCTTCATTTCCTATGATGATATGGTTGTCGAGGAAGAGGAAATGAGAAAAACAGATGAGGAGAGCGATGGCGTAGGGAAATTCTCAATAAATTTACTTGATTAAGCACGCTTCGCGGAGCATCACAGAAAGCAATCTATTATCATTACGGATGGGGTTTAATTTTGCACGCATCGCATTTATCCAATCGATAAATTTCTTATCTCTTCTCTGTGTTTTGTGTGTCTATCTCCGGGGCTGAACCATGATTCCGTTATAAGTTTAAATGCGCTGAATTGGAAAAGATGTAATCTTCGAAACTAATTAGACTAATCTTGTTCTCTGCATAATCCCCCTTCACGTCAGTTCTCCGCATAAGTTCGCGTTCAGTGGGTGCAATCCGTTTTTCGATATTGCAATATTCCAAAGAATTAATATTTTTAGTTTGACATTTAACTGTCAACGTTCTCAACAGACCATTTTTTCTATTCTTCAATTGTACCTTATGAATCATACAAGCAAGCCATCGATTCAACACAACTTATTCGCACCTGTTTGTTGTTGAAGGGAAACCGCCACTTATTCCGGAAATGGTGAGTGCTGATTGCCAAAACAAGGTAACGGTGAAATATTTTCCAATTTATATGTAAATCAATGCTGTTTAGAGAAGATCTATTCGCACTCAGTGTCTTCATTCGCTGATACGAAAGTCTGTGATAATCATGAATATGTTTTTGTCCGATCCGATGGATAATCTCCACGTTATTCCCGATACCAACTTAATATATGGTTAACGTTTTTGTTATTGGCTTTTCGCCTAGTGACTGCGAGTTTATTTGTGATGAACTGTGTTGTCTTTAGATGTCTCATATACCGCTTTATTCTGTCTTGAACACTTGCTAAAACCATTCCGAGTCACATACAACACTTCGACCAATTGTGATTGTGTAGAGTCTTCGTTCAACTTTGTATATAACAATGAATCCTCATGAAAATCTGGCGGAACGTAGATCAGTTAGGAGTTTATTTTGAAGTCAAGTCATTTGAGGCTTGGAGCATTTTACTGCTCGAGAAGAGTTCTGTGTTAAGGAACAAGATAAAAATCAAAATTATCGAGAAGATTATATCCATGGTGGAACCGCTCTTAGTGCAAGAACGTGTCTCGAATGGTTTCAACGGTTCAGAAATGGAGATTTCAGTACCGAAGACAAAGAGCATCCCGAAAAGGTAAAAACGTTTGAAAAAATTGAATTGAAGACACGTCATCATGATGATTTGAGTCAATTACATCAGAAATCAGCAGAATCATCAGGGATGATTCGACAAGTAATGTATTTGTGTATTTGGTGGGATCGGCACAGCTTTGTGTTTTATATGAACTGTTGAAACCAGGTGAAACCATCACAGGAACACAACTTATGCATATGAGTCGATCATTGAAGGATGAACGGCCGTAATAAGAACACAAGCATGATTGTTCCTCCACGACAACGTTTGGCCTCATGTTGCTCAAACCGGTAAAACTTATCTAGAAACACTTCGATGGGACGTCATACGTCTCACGCCATATTCTCCAGATATCGCCCCTTCCCACTACGATTAGTTTCGTTCGCTGAAGATGATTTACATTTTTCAGTTATTCAATAGTTCGGTTGAGAAAATTCTTTTTTCTAGATGCATAGAAAATACTTCTACTTGATTGTTGCAAATATTTCTGCGATCCATCAAGGTATGGTCGAGCGTTCAAAATTTTTAATTTTTTTTTTCATTTCGTATGTTCACTTACAAGATTTCCGTTTTATACCTTATACCACTGTGTTTCAAAAGTTAATAGAATTACGGTGTAAGATTAACGACGTCATCTACCTAACGTTCGAACTATGCGTGTTAAATTTAAGAAAAAAACATGAATATTTATGTTGATTTGAACAGATTTCTGGGCCTCAGTGTTTGACGTAGCGTAATTCTTTCAGAAACATATAGGGGGTGAAAATTGAGAAAAAGTCGTTCGCGTTTCCCTATCACGGACAAGTATATAAATTATGCACCCATAATAATAGCAAACTACGAGAGGGGATCTCCGTAGCTATGATGTTTGTGCGTTCGTTTACTTTCCGTACGATGGTAAGTTCAATCCCAGGACCCTCCAATAACTGATCTTCAAATCGAGCTACGTGTTAATCAACACCAGGTCACCAGGCTAGCCGCGGAACGGCAACGCCTCTCAAGGCCGAAAGCTTGAATTTTAGTTTTTTTAAGTGGTCTTTTTCAAGGCTAGATGCGACTGAAGCTTTAAGTTCAAAGCTTCTTGAATGTAAACAAGAGAGGAAGTAGTCGCCAGCGCTTCCAAAGTCGAGCGTATTATGAAGGCACAGCTTAAGTGAATTTACGAGTGTTAAAACCCGTCAAAAACACTCACCGAACAAAATGGTTCTTTTGTGGTAGATGATGTCTTCCGATAACATATTGGGAGTAGAAATTGAATATTGAAAAAAAAAATCGCGTAACTTAAATTGTCCAATTTGTGGCACATTGTAGTCATTCATCGATGGATTCATCAGATTTTCCAAAGAATATAAGAACATATGCAACAAAAAGCTTGACGTAATTTTACGTCAACTATACGGTCGTGTCTTGGACATATCCTTGTAACTTTCGCGGGTTGCGTTTATTTGATTTGCAATTGTTTTCTGTAGCGTTATGTTCATACTCATGTTTTTCACTTATGCCAAAAAGTTCTGTCATTTTGAAAGTTCAGTTAATTTTTGACAACTGCTTTGTTAACCTGCGTATTGGCTCGTCTTTGAATTTTACCTATTAGAAAAATGGACCAAATAATCTGTTTCAAATTACATATGGAAACAAAATTAATTCTATTTTGTATGAGAAACAAAATTAAATGCACGGACGCTTTCCGAATGTTGACTGTAGCACATAGTGAAGCAAAATGTTCTCAGAGGGCAGAGAAGATCTCGCGGAATACGGGCCAAAACACATACAAGCAAAGAAGATATCAATAATTACCTGAACATTCAAAATGTCCGAACTTGTCAGCAAAAGTGAGAGACATGAGTACCAACATAGCGCGACGCCACGAAAAATCTAAAATGGAATATAAATAACCCGCGGAAGTTCAATAGTCATGATATTTTTTGAACAGAGCTCGTATATTGAGGCCAAGAGTAGATAATTCTACAGAAAAGGCATAGGCACGAACAGTAGAAGTTTTTGAAGTTATTGTTCTATCTGTTCTTAGTTAAGTTCTTAGGTATGTTCTGGCTATGTTTGAACACTATTTTGGCTAATTTCCAATGTGCGTGTAGTCTTACATTTTTTATCCCCTCCAATCCTTCATAACCAGGGTTTTCCATTTCGGGCTTCCGATAGTATACAGCCCTGCGCTGACAACCGTTTGACATAGCTGTCAACCAAAGCGTCATATCGTTAGTTGAATGTCTGCCATTTTACAATATGGATCGTTTTAGCATCGCACAACGTGTTAATTTTGTTAAACTATACTATAAAAATGATGAAAAACCGGCAAATGTTTTTCGAGCATTACGGACGAATTTTGGTCGTCATGGACGGCCTACAGAGCACACAATCGCTAATGTAGTGCGTAAATTCGAACAAACTGGATCCGTAGCGGATATTGTGAAACCTGTGCATCATCGTAATGTGCGTTCGGCCGAAAATATTCCTGCTGTTGCTGTCAGTGTGGAGGATGACCCGAATGTTTCGATTCCACGGCGTGCTCAGCAATTGGGCTTGTCAAACACATCATTGTGGCGAATTTTGCATTTGGACTTGCACCTACATCCATATAAAGTCCAACTGGTACAAAAATTAGAGCGTGGTGACCATGGAATGCGTCGGGCATACGTCGATTGGGTGAACGAACAACAGCAGCAAAATGCTGAATTTTCGCATAAAATTTTCTTCAGCGATGAGGCACATTTCGAGCTCGGTGGCTATGTGAACACCCAAAATTTCCGTATATGGGGCTCAGAAAATCCACACGTGATTGTTGAGAGGCCATTGCATCCGCCAAAAGTCACTGTTTGGTGCGCATTATGGTCTGGTGGAGTCGTCGGGCCGTATTTCTTTGAAAATGAGGACGGTGAGACGATAAATGTGAATGGTGAGCGCTATGGCCGCATGTTAACCGATTTATTTTTGCCACAAATTGAAGATATGGATACGGATGACATATGGTTTCAGCAGGACGGCGCTACGTGCCACACAACACGACCGAACATGGCCATATTGCGAACGAAATTTGAGGGACGCATAATTTCGCGTTTTGGTGATGCCAATTGGCCGTCCAGATCATGCGATTTGAACCCGCTAGACTTTTTTTTGTGGGGTTATGCGAAAGACCGTGTCTATGCCAACTCTCCGCAAACTCTTGAACATTTGAAAGACAACATTCGTGAAGTTATGACCGAGATACCGCCCCATATGTGCCGAAAAGTCATCGAAAATTACCTGTTCCGGATCAAGGTGTGCGAGGAAGCCCTAGGTGGACATTTGAATGATGTTGTATTTCACACATAATGGCATAAACCAAACTTTAATTTGAAATAAAAGTTTCATCGAAATTCGAATTCTAAGTGTTTTATTTCGATTTACTTTCGGAATTTAAAGTTGGAAAACCCTGTATATTTCTCCAATAAAGTGATGTTCATCTAACTCTGAAAATGACATGATTGAAAACTTTGCTTCAGTGTGAATAATGATGAATGAAGTGAGAGCATCAATATATTGACCCAGCGTGAGTAAGATACAAACTGAAATGCAGTAGCTTCATTACTGAGCAGGGCTCTGCATAGTCATAGTCAACTGAGGATTGTCAGCTGATTATCTGACTGACTATATCCGTATTCAGCTAGTAATGACTTTTGGCTTCTTCACGCAGTTTCTCCGCCAAAACGACTAAACAGTCAGTCGGGCGTCTCCCTGTACCCACTCGACTATATCATTTCATTATTCCCAGTCAAATTGTACTCATTGCATTTTGAAGTGATTTCCCCCAAAACGAATTCGTTCCTCTCTTTCTTCCTCCCATGTACGTGTGCATGCATCGATGTTCGAGCTCAGCGTGGTTTGACATACGCTACAGGTGAGCTAGATTATTTTGTATCGTACACAAAAATTACTCACAAATATAACATAGCGTGCAGTGTGTGTGCACTATTTACTAATACTAACGCGAGGACCTTTATAGCATACTTGATAAATGTCTAAGTTCGTTGGTTTGAATTCACGATGGGTAGATAATAGACCGTCCATTGATGGGGTAACTTCTTTTTTGCATTAGAAATCATGTTTTCGTTCCTCTTTATACGAACGTAAAAATAATATTGCGTATGCGGGTATAAAATTAGTGCCAGGGGGAAATGGAAGTGTGGATTGAAGTCAGTTGAATGAAGAGGCAGGTTTGTATTCATTAGTCGCGTTAGTTAAAATAACCACTGACTGGACTAGTTCAGCAATCATCCTCCGTTAGTCAACGCTAGTCAATTCATTTTCTAGTCAAGTCACTTTTTGTTGGCGACTGCAGCAGTTCTAGTCGAAGCGAAGCTACGGAGAGTAGAGTCGGTCTTCATTTTTCACCTTCGAAGATTTCGGGCCCTGTTACTAAGTTACGATTTGTCAATGAGAGCGACTTTGTATGGCCCTGCTTATGATCCAGCGATAAGATTATTCATTTATATCTGTTTCAGATATTTTACCGAACAGTTTGTTTTCATTTGAATACTAGCTAACCCGGCAAACTTCGTCCCACCCAAAATGGGTATGAATACTTTCAAACATTCACGCCTCCTTACTAATTTTCGTGGATTCAATCGCATAAATATTCATTGATTGATCTTCTTCCTTCAAAATTTCCTTTTACTATACATTTCCAAGTACTTCTACCAAAACTCGCCATTATAATATAAATTTAGTTTCAGACACAATTCTCGTTCAAGATTCTTCAATTACTTGCAAATAACATGTTTCTCTGTTACATGGAATACATATTCTGTTACATGGAATACAGATTCAAAAAAATATAATAAAATGAAGACAGCTCAAATCAAGTTTTGTGGTTATTAACACATTTGGCGTCTCATTTTTGTTTATATACACTCGACAAAAAAAAATTAGGGGAACAGAGTGTGAAGTCGGAAATTCTAAGTGATGTTTGACATGCTGTAACTTCGTGAAAAATCAACGCATATCGATGGGATGCGCATCACTTTGATGCTACAACTTTCAGGTATTAGAATATGTTACGTACATATTTTTATCATAGAGTGTGTGGGAGTAGTGGGCAACAATATCGAGAACAAATGGAAAATCTATCAATAATATTCTGGACTAACACATTTTTTTGCTAATCAACTCAACAGCAAATCCAATTAACCCTATCAATCAGCTTTCATGTGCTTCCAAGAACGTTTATGTAGGACCTTCCCACACAGAGATATTTCAGTTTGAATGAAAAATTACCCTTTCGTCGTTGACGATGATTAATTCAATAAACAACCATCGCACTGCAAATCGAATGATGCGCATCCCATCGATATGCGTTGATTTTTCACGAAGTTACAGCATGTCAAAAATCACTTAAAATTTCCGAATTCGCACTCTGTTCCTCTATTTTTTTTTGTCGAGTGTAGTTAAAAGATATAGCAGTGCGTTTTTTCATCTGAAAATCCACCTCCACAAAGATCAATTTCGTTAGCGCAAACATCAAACACAACGTTCTTTTTCGTTTATTTCACGCCATCCTCAAAATCTTCGAGATAAAATTTGAAAAAAAATACTGAATGTGCATCTTACTACGATGTATCAAGAAAAATTATTTAAAAAAATTTCATTCAATATTGTAGTACTAAAAAAATATTGAAATTTTGAATTTTTTTTTTGGGAATTGGAGATTCAGTACTACTTTAATTCATACTTAAATGTGTTCCTACGGCTTTTCTGGTTATGTGTGATTTTTTTCAGTGTTGCGCGATACAAAAAAATATTTTTTTATATTTCCAAAGGGTCTGGCTGGGTAAGGGAGTAGAAAGTATCCCCAAACCAAATCACCAGCTCTATGGAAAATATTGTATAGGGTACTAAATAAAACATTTTGGCAGTAGTACCATATATTTGAGTCTTTTAATGGTACACCATAGGATCTATGGTCAAAAATGCACCTTTTCGTTTTGTTCACGCCATTCTCAATAGCTTTGAGACAAAAATAAGAAAAAATACTGAAAGTACATCTTACTAAGGTGTATCGATAAATATCTCCAAACAATTTTTTCATCAAAAAATGTAATAATAAAAAAAAATTATACGCGGTACAAAATTTTTTTGCCATTTCGAAATTTTGAAACAAAATATAATTGAGACCCACTTCTGCTCTAATATTTATTTAAATGCGTTCGTATGTGTGTTTTTTTCTACATGCGGCGTAATTTTTTCCTGAATTTTTAGGAGCATTCCGAGAAACAAAAATAATTTTCTTCATCGTCTGCATTATTATTTTTATTTTCTTGAAATTGATTATTTTATTGTATTCGTAGTTTTCAATTGTAAGATTAAAATAAGAAAATAAAAATAATTTGGATTTTTTCAAGTGTTCTTCGCATTAATGTTCTTTCCATAGTGACTTTATTTTTCCTCACAGAGCTCTATCGTACTGCTGACTCATAAGGATTTGGTAAACCATCTAAATGCAATGTAAAGATAATCTCATATATTTTAAGTTACCAAAAAAAAATCTTTGTGCAGCGCAATGCTCTAATTACACCGACAAAATTTAGACATATAAAAAAACAAAATTTAAATAAATCTACGAGCAGACCCAAGAAAAAATTACGCTACATGTGGAAAAAACAACACATACGAACGCATTTAAATAAATATTAGAACAAAAGTGAGTCTCAAAGTATTTTTTTTTCAAAATTTCGAAATCCCTGAAAATATATATATTAGGCTGTCAAAAAAGTTCTGCGGTATTTTTTTGAATTTTCATTTGTTCATAAAATTAGTTACAATCATCTGTTTTAAGTCAAATATGCGCCGTTTTGTTCGATGACTTGTTCCCAACGAGATGCCAACTTCATAATACCCCTGTTATAGAGGCTTGCTTCCTTATTGGCAAAAAACTCGGAAAGCCAATTTTCACAGGCCTCTTTTGTGGCTAACTTCTGACTACCTAGCTCGTTCGCCATGGACAAAAACAGGTGGTAGTCACTTGGTGCAAGGTCCGGACTATACGGCAGATGCAAAAGAACCTCCCATCCGAGCTCCCGGAGCTTCTGGCGCGTCACCAAAGAAGTGTGTGGCCTGGCGTTGTCCTGATGGAAGACAATGCGGCCTCTGTTTATCAAAGATTCAAGCGGTCCAGTTGTTGGCAGTACAGGTCCGAATTGAGAGTTTGGCCATAGGGAAGCAGCTCATAATAGTTTATTCCTTGACAATCCCACCAAACACACAGCAGAACCTTCCTGGCCGTGAATGAGGGCTTGGCCACCGTCTGAGCCGCTTCAGCGGGCTTCGACCACGACCGTTTGCGCTTCACGTTGTCGTAAGTGACCCACTTTTCATCGCCAGTCACCATCCGCTTCAGAAACGGGTCGATTTTGTTGCGATTCAGCAGCGATTCACATGCGTCGATACGGTCAAAGATGTTTTTTTGCGTCAACGTGTGTGACACCCATACATCGAGCTTCTTTGTGAATCTAAGCTTCTTCAAATGGTTAATAACGGTTTGATGACTTATCCCCAGCTCTTGGCCGATGCTACTATGCCGGTCTTTCTCGGCTCACTCAGCGATTTTGTCGCAATTTTCGACGACAGGCCTTCCGGAGCGTGGCGCATCTTCGACGACCTCTACACCAGAACGAAAACGTTGGAACCATCCTTGTGCGGTGGAAATGGAAACTGTATCGGGTCCATAAACTGCACAAATTTTATTGGCAGCTTGAGATGCATTTTTGCCTTTGTCATAGTAGTACTATAAAATATGTCGGATTTTCTCTTTATTTTGCTCCATATTTGCGACACTATAACTCACGAACGACTTAACCAAACAAAACACTGTCAAGGACTATATAAATACCTTTCCAACAAGCTATAGTATGACTCGATACAATGAATACAACTAGAACTACGCGCTTACAATGACACCTCGCGGAAATTCCGCAGGACTTTTTTGACAGCCTAATATTTAGTACCCTATACAATATTTTCCATACAGCTGGTGATTTGGTTTGGGGGCACTTTTTACTCCCTTACTCAGCCAGGCCCTTTGGAAATATAAAAAAAATCTTGTATATGTATATGAATTAGAGTAGTACTGAATCTCTAGATTCCAAATTTTTTTATTAAATTGCATGAAAATAATATTTTTCTGAATAGCATTTTCGTTTCCATTTTTTATTATGGTAAAGAAACATATTTTCAACACATCAAAGCAATATTTATAGACGCTAAACATATTAATTTACTTCTAGCAAATACTTGATGAGTTGAATAAGTAATCAAATACTTGTAATTACTATTCAATGAAGTAAGAAAAAACTATTTTACAAAAAAGCACCACGAATGACCAGAACCGAAACGCATCATGCGACATATCGAACGTCTTGGTTTGTCAAAACTAGCTCATTGGTGAGCATTTCAATGGTTTTTGGCCACATTAGGATGATCCGAATGGTCTCTAGATGACCTGCAGATCAATGTTTAAATCGAGTTATAGAAAGACATGACCACACCTTTAGGTGGATTGAATCAGGTTTTTGTATCCTCAAACCCTTGAATTATCATTTAAATGACCGTAGGTGAAGAAATAATTGATTTTCTATACATATTTGGCATATTACACTAGAAAATCCTGAATAACATAGATTGATCAATTTCACCCCGAAGCTACATTTTGAAATTTTCCAAATTAACGCTTAAGGATATTTTTTGAACAAAGCTTTCCATAACATTTTGTGGCCATAGAACCAGTACTGATTTTAAAAATAATTGGGTATTAATCTAACTCAAATAATCGGAAATATTTACATTTTTCTGAAAATAGTGATCAATTTGCCCCCGGTTTACGGTACTTCAATTTTTGATGGAATT
Organism: Toxorhynchites rutilus septentrionalis; assembly: GCF_029784135.1. Lineage (NCBI taxonomy): Eukaryota > Metazoa > Arthropoda > Insecta > Diptera > Culicidae > Toxorhynchites > Toxorhynchites rutilus. The sequence continues at coordinate 114,617,463 of NC_073744.1, forward strand.
TTTTTTTTGGTACACTGTAGATGCGCATTCAGTATTTTTTCTTCAAATTTTTATCTCGAAGCTTCTGAGGATGGCGTGAAATGAACGAAAAAGTACGTTTTTCACTATAGATCCTATGTTAAACCTTATAGGGGTTCAAAAAACCGCCAAAATTTCTTATTAAGTATCTTATACAATATTTGCCATACAGTTGGTGATTTGGTTTGGGTACACTTTTCACTCCCTTACCCGGCCAGGCCCTGTGGTTCCATTCGCTTGGTGAGTTCTCGAATCGGACAGAAATTTTGTATGGCAAATTCATTTTGGTTTCGTAGTTCTTGATTGTATTTTTTTTTGTTTCCATGGCTGTGGACTAAAGGGTGCTATATTTTTTTTTAAATACAGTCAACTCTCCCTAACTCGATATCCAAAGGGACCATCGAGTTAGCGAGGTATCGAGATACAGAACATTTTTTCCTAATTTTTTTTTTATGTCTCAAATTGTCATATATTAGGGTAAGTGTCCTAATTATGGTATGAATTTGAATTTTTGATTCATTCCCTTAAAGTGAAAAAACACCTTTCTCATATAAAAAAAATATTTTTTCCAGAATCTTTCAGGAGGTGATAGACGGTTATATTTCGCGAAAAAAATCCTTCTACGCATATGTTAGAATTTCAACGATGACAGACTTATAGAACTTTTTCTTTGTTTCGGATTCTGTTGGCTCAAACTGACTCTACATTGAAAAGTATGCTACGTAATCCGATTTTGTTGCTTTCATTTGAAAGATGAGAAAATTTAGTACAGGATATAGTAGTGGAACATCTAAATTAGTGGATTAAATATTTTTGAAGTGGAAAATTTAAAAGTTTTTTTTTTATTTGTAATTATGAGTTTTATCCTAAAAATTTATACTAAACTTGATTGTTTCTATCAATTAAATTAAAGCTCCCTAACCTCTCTACAATTTGTTCTTTGACGCCCAACTTCTATCTCTCTTAATGTCGCTGCAATATCGATATAATCAATTCCTGATGAAGATTCAATCAAAATCTTCAAAAATCGCGATTTTTAACCCACTGTACAAGCCACTTAAATTTCACCTTAATGCTGAAAGGTTAATTTTTTTTCTTGAAATTATTCATATTTGAATTTAAAAAAAAAACTTTTTTTTTCAAACTGTATACAATCGAGTCCTAAATATTACATAATCGAATCATATATAATCGAGTTTGTATATAATCGAGTCCGACTTGCATGAGGCACTAGGTTAACAAAGAAAATATTGATTAAGTATGTTACTCAAACCGAATTGTAACGATCACGCAGGAACTGTTCAATCACAAAGAAATGTTCGAATAGTTTCACAGGAACATTTTCAGTTGATTTCAATATTCCGGACATATTCTTCAGGTTTGATTAAACGTTCGAATTAACATTTCAATAGAACTACTATCTTCAGCGTTTTTCTCAGGTTTTTCAATACTTTCCAGTATATCGGTATCTGGCATCAGATCACAGCAAATCACGTTTTGGTCCTTTTTGCACTAATTATTAAAAGACATTGAGCAATCGAACGGTATTGTACCGTCGACATCAGCAAGCTCACGACGCATTAATTATGCCAGCGGAATATCACTCCCGTCCATGTTGGTTGTGCTTTGAAGTTAGGAATTCCCAGTTTCTGGACAAATTCTCAAGCCATATCCCGAAGAATAGAAGAGGGGTAAATTATTCTGTCTAGCTTGACAAGACAAAAATTCATTGACCGCTCCAGCTTCTCGATTCTGACCAACCTTATATGATTTTGGTCTAGATACAATTTTCCATTCCGATTCCATTTTTACTTTAGTTTGAGTAGTGTTGATACCGCACTTTGTGCAATACTGAAATTATTTGCAGCTTCAGACCCCTTCCGTCCATATTTTTCGACCTGCTCGATGATGCTCAAACCTTACGCAATGGTTAGCGTTTTGATTGTTCGCTTGAAAGGTTTCTCGTGGTTTTCCATACTTGAAAAGAAATTGTTTGATGACACGAACACTCCGTCTTCACTTTCAAGGGCAATTGAAATCTGAGGTAATAACGCACAAAAACATGTACGCGAAAATCAATCGAGTTAGGGAGGTGAAAATCCATGGAAAAATGAATCAAAACACATCGAGTAAGAGAGGCATCGAGTTAGGGAGGTATCGTGTTATGGAGAGAAGAATGCTTGTAAAATCGAAGGTGCCATGAAATCCATCGAGTTAGGGAAAATATCGAGATACAGAACATCGAGTTAGGGAGAGTTGACTGTATTTTTTCATAAAAGCATAACATATCCAGAAATCAGAGATGTGATTTTTTCGTTTTTAAGTTATGGATTTTCAAATTCAACCGATTCAACCGGTTAAAAAAAACAATTTTTTCCCTTTTTTCCAATAAAGACTCGTTGGAAAAAATAACTTTTGAACCGTTGGACCGATTCAGACGATCGATATATTAAATTGAATCCAATGATCTAGCCTTTTTAAGAAAATATTACAAAAATTTGTATTTTCGTTTTTGTAATTATTGATTGAGTTAGTTGAGTAGGTTGAGTAATTTTCTCGGCTAAAGATAGAGGGTGCTATATTTTTTCTTGAAATCTGAGGTTTTTTACAAAAAAATATCCAAAATACAAAGATGTGTCTTTTTTCGTTTTTGAGTTATGGTTTTTCAAATTTAAGTTGTTTTCAGTCTTCATTCAATATTCCTATGTAACTAGACTAGATCTATGCGACAAGAATCCTTTTTTTCGCAAATGTTGAAAAAGACTAGCTCATTGTCTTTAAATTAATATATTGGTCATTCAAATCGTAGTTCAGAAGTTATGAATTTTCCAAAAAAGTTATTTTTGGAAAAAGGAAAAAAAGGAACCACCCGAACCACCCTAATGAAATATAAATAATATGGGTTTAATATTTTGCGATAAATAACAAATATACCACTTTTCGCGAAAATCTGACAACCACTATATCGGTTTGACATGGAATGGCTTTTCATATGTATAAATTGGTTTTATTGTTCAGTTTTTCGAAAAACGTCCAAGCAGTGTCCCAATTAATCTAAAATTGTGCCTCAAAAAACCAAAACCAAAATATCTGATCCTAAACATAAGCATGGTTATGGTATTCTCTTGGCTCCAGCTGTTTTGAGAATTTTGAACAATCACAATAAATTGCAAATTACATGTCATGGATTTTGTGAATCATTCCGGAGAGAGTCACTTTTATCAAACGCTCCGCTGCTGTTCGACATTTATTGATGTTCGGCCATGTTTCTATCACAATTATTAACCGAGAGCACTCCAAGAGTCTCCTTTTGAATTTTAAAAAAAAAAATTAGAAAGCTTCTCGTATATTAAAATATTAATTCCGCTACTGTTAATTATCTTGACCGTTTCGTAATTAACTGTGATTTTTATTTGGAATTCAACATTTGGCGTTAATCCGTGTGTATTACACATTTCCAATCAATAAGACCTATAGAGAGTTAATCTATTAGTTTTGGCTGATGAAAATTCGGGAACGCAGTTTATTACCAGCATCGTGGGGATCATCACGACAGCAATGGTTGTTGAGACTGGCTGCACCACCGGAGGAGGAAAATAAAACGATGAAGATTAATTAAAATTGGTTTTAATTTTCAAATTTCTTTTCCGTCTTTACTTCCCACTCACATTCCCCACATACGTAAATCATTAAATGCATAACAACCTGTGTCGCGCCCAGGGATCGGATTTATTTTCACAATCGAAAATTATCTTCGTAGTCGCGAATCCAAAGTTCCTCGATAATCATCGGGATACATAACTGGGAGGTATGTTCGACTGAAAGTTTGTGATAGGCTCGACGTGGTAAATGATAGGTTAAGCAGATATTTACTCTCGAAATGTCTATGTGTACACAATCATGATGAAATGCTCACACTATTACGACGGGGGGTTGGTTACTGTTTCAAATTTCTCAAGAATGTATGAAAACTTTTATTACATCTCATATACACAGAGCAAGCAATACGAAGAGATATGAAATAGGCTTCAGCAGTAATTTCCTTTCACGCAAGCACAAAGGGAATTCTGGAGATCCTGGAAATGAAAATGAATACTGAAATGAAATAAATTGTTATGAGTTTTCATTTCGGAAGAAGAAGCAATTCGCTTTCCATGCTTTGAGTTAACGCAATATAAATTCCACTCGTTTCGAAGCTTGTTCACATTATTTCGGAAAATTGAAATTTGGTTTCTCTGGCAGTTTGTTAAAACAAACATTTTTATTTCCAACATCAAATATGTCAATACTTTTTTATTTGTTGTGGAATTTTTCATAGTTTAGATAAACTATTTCATTGATAATATGAAGTAACGCTTTCGTTGCGTGATTAGATTTTTTGAGCTGCGGAATACATAATATAAATCTCATAAAGCCAGATTTCTTGATGACATTACGATTATTTCGTAAATCATCATCAAATCACAGAAATTCATCAACTACCCAACAAAACATTGTGCACAACGCCATCCGCGCGCTGGATAAAACGTGAAGTGCTGCTGCTGCTGTTTCAGTTTTATTTTCATTGAAATATTAAACACAAGTCAGTTTCAGCTGATTGAAAAAAAAAATCATTTATTCAACACAAACTGTTCTCCAGCATGCTTGCTTGCCGAGCTCTCAGACCTTCATTTAAATTGTAAAGTAGAGCATAGTATGTCCTCGTTTCGCCGTAGTAACAACAAAGACTGTGATGATAGAGTGAATCGAGAGCTCTGCTCTCTCTCTGTCCGGATGGTTTGAATGCAATTGCACAATACAAATTCGTCATGTACTCTTTCTCTCGCTTCGCTCAATCGCGGAACAATTTTGATTTAAACCCAGCTGAGCTAAAGTACTTTGCAACTTTTATTTCCGATTTGACTTCGTAACTGTCCGGTCGTTGTATGCGTATTTGCGCTGCTACATCGGCGTCGTTTATTGTTACGTTCATGTATGCGTCAATAATGTGTGTAAAATATGGGGTGTTGTTACAAAACAGAATGCATAGCCACAGGTATTCCGTGGAAAGAAGATAGAGAAGATTTTATTAGATAATAAACTTATACCATTATCATGCTACCAGTTCGTTATTTTTACCTTTATCTTATGTCTCAAAGTTCTTTTTATCCCTGTGCAATTCCAAATGAAATCGTCCAAAAAATGCAGATTTTAAAAACATGTATTTTTGATTCGAATGAAAGTTTGTATTCCGTTTGGGTTGGAGGAAATATGAGTTTTCCACAGCAATTGGGAATTTTGTGACTCAAGCGTAACTTTTGAAAAGGGCGTATCGATTTTAGTAGGAGAAATCTTTGATAATTTATATCTAAAAAACTATGAGTCGTACCGAAATACATTTTTCTTATTTTTTTTTTTTAATTTTTTCATATAAAATATAAGTTATGTAAAAAATTAAAAAAATGGGTCCGAAATGGTAAAACTATTTTTGACGAACTTTATGGAACATCGAATTTTTATGAATTTCCGAAACTTCGAATTTTTGTATGTTAACAATCATTGTTAGCCACAAATTATGATTTCTAATGTGATTTAAAACAAAAAAAGCTCATTATAAATCTCCTTCCTTCTCGTAGCCATTCTCGAGATATTTAAAAAAAAAATTTTAATTTATTGTCTTTTTATTGTCTATTTATTGTCTTAGTAAATATTCCCTTTTAATATGTTTGTCGTGTTATACCGTCATGTTCATGAAATTTTATGAATTTGCTTATCATTTCCAGCAACTATTTCAAATACAGGGGGTCTCCGTGGCCACATTGGTTGCGCGTTCGCTTAGTAAGCGATCGATCGTGAGTTCAAAACTCAGGGCCCTCATTGACCATCCTTGTGTTGTTACAGAATAACTACGTCCACGCAACAATCATCAGTGATGGAGATCGATCCACGGTCGAAATAAGATCGATTTATCCATACAACTGCTCTGCTCTTCAAGACACATCGGGCTGCTGTTCTATAAATAACTCAACAATGATCAATCAACTGTCTCCGCTGTCCGGTCTAACTGGATAATGGAAGCACAGATCTTACGCCTAAATGGCTACTGTGTAAATGTGTACCATATGCAATGGTATGGAAGGGATTCTCTTACGCCGAAAAAAAAATGGCAACTGTGTAATGTGCTAATTATAGATATGATAAACATGTGACATGTACACGATTAAAATTCGGCTCTGTTACAGCTAAAATGCTAATGAGCCTAAAATAAACAAAAGGGACAAAAAAAACTATTCCAAATACATCATTATGGTAAAAATATATGTTTAGGAGTTACGTTGAAAAACATTTGAAGACATGTGGGTTAACACAAAACGTAGCGATATTAAAAAATCTTTTTTTATCTTAATACTAACTTTTAACATATTATTCGTGTTACACAATCAAAACACGAACAGTAGAATTGAAATCCCAACAACAAATACACTTTGTTGATTCAACCGGACGTTATGGGTACAAATATAATTAACTTGTTTACGTTATGCCTAGATTATACCTGAAGTCAGGTATCTCTAAGCTACTTCTGTATAGGTATATAAAGTCAGGTACCTTTAAGGTACCTCTATAATGTATATAAAGTTACTCATATTCAAACATCGTTCATCAGTCGAACAATCTTAACAGTATACCACAATGGACTACAAAATTTTTTTTTCGTGTCGTAGACCATTTCCGAAAAACAGTAAGAAATGTTCATCTGAAAAACGTTTCTTAACCGTGTCAATGATTGAGAAACTTAAGTCAATGGGATGCAATATCCTTTTAGATACATCTTTAAAAATTTGCGGATCATGCCGTTTATCTGTATACTCTTCTAAACCAAAGCAGTGTAATACTGAGGAGCAGATCAGTACAGCAGAAGGAAATACTTTAGAAGAAGTACCATCAATAGTTTCAGTCGTTTCAGCATCTTCGCAAGATTCCCAAAACAGCAATATACCAGAGTATTCCCGAGCGTACAACATTGAGCTATTCAGCAAGGGAATCGCCGGTATTAACGTTTCACCAATAATGACGGAAAGATTTAGACAGGCTAGTTACCCCGAACAAAAATTCAAAGAAATTTCTAAACGTATTCAAAGAAATCTATTTACCTTTTCACATGAAGAAGACGAAGAGTCGAACTTCAAAAAAGCGGCAAAAGAGTTTGATGAGATTATCAATCAACCCAAAGAGAAATTGGACCACACAGAGACAACAAGATCAGAAAAAGTTAGAATTTTAACAGTTTTGCCTAAGTCTTGGTCCATGCAAAAAATGGAAGAAGAATTTGGCGTTAATAATTATATGGCAATTCAAGCCAAAAAAACTGGCAAATGAAAAAGGTGCATTGTCGACACCACATAGCAAATATGGACCAAGTTTAAGTGAAGATGTTAAAAATCATGTTTCGGAATTTTATAATGACGACGATATCAGTCGATCATTACCTGGAGAAAGAGACTATGTTTCTGTAGCCAAAGATGGGAAGCGTCAACACATCCAAAAAAGGTTATTAATAACATCATTACGGAAATCTTTCAACAGATTTAAGGAACTTGATCCAAATTGCAAAATTGGATTTAGCTATTTTGGATCAATGCGTCCGAAGCATTGCAAATTGCTGAGTAGTTCAAGAAATCATAACGTTTGTGTTGTAATGTAAATGTAAATCTTATGCTTCATAGTCTCAAAAAATATTCCTTTAACATTGAATGCAAAGAATATATGTAAAACATACTATACAACATATCAAATAGATCAAAATACAGTTATCTTCGTGAATGTAAAAAATGCCCAACAATGGACGAGTTTGGAAACTGGTTTCTAGATGAGCTTCAGGAACGCAGTTTAATTGAAATCACTTATGCACAATGGATTTCTACTGATCGATGCGACATAGAAACTCTTGTAAAACCGGTGGAAGAATTTGTATTTTTGAAATTTTTGAAACAACAAATGCAGGTAAAAAGAATAAAATTCATGTCGGATGGTGCTGCATCCCAGTAGAAAAATAGGAAAAATTTTGCGAGTATATATATAATATTCCTCTTACGCCGAAAAAAAAATGGCAACTGTGTAATGTGCTAATTATAGATATGATAAACATGTGACATGTACACGATTAAAATTCGGCTCTGTTACAGCTAAAATGCTAATGAGCCTAAAATAAACAAAAGGGACAAAAAAAACTATTCCAAATACATCATTATGGTAAAAATATATGTTTAGGAGTTACGTTGAAAAACATTTGAAGACATGTGGGTTAACACAAAACGTAGCGATATTAAAAAATCTTTTTTTATCTTAATACTAACTTTTAACATATTATTCGTGTTACACAATCAAAACACGAACAGTAGAATTGAAATCCCAACAACAAATACACTTTGTTGATTCAACCGGACGTTATGGGTACAAATATAATTAACTTGTTTACGTTATGCCTAGATTATACCTGAAGTCAGGTATCTCTAAGCTACTTCTGTATAGGTATATAAAGTCAGGTACCTTTAAGGTACCTCTATAATGTATATAAAGTTACTCATATTCAAACATCGTTCATCAGTCGAACAATCTTAACAGTATACCACAATGGACTACAAAATTTTTTTTTCGTGTCGTAGACCATTTCCGAAAAACAGTAAGAAATGTTCATCTGAAAAACGTTTCTTAACCGTGTCAATGATTGAGAAACTTAAGTCAATGGGATGCAATATCCTTTTAGATACATCTTTAAAAATTTGCGGATCATGCCGTTTATCTGTATACTCTTCTAAACCAAAGCAGTGTAATACTGAGGAGCAGATCAGTACAGCAGTAGGAAATACTTTAGAAGAAGTACCATCAATAGTTTCAGTCGTTTCAGCATCTTCGCAAGATTCCCAAAACAGCAATATACCAGAGTATTCCCGAGCGTACAACATTGAGCTATTCAGCAAGGGAATCGCCGGTATTAACGTTTCACCAATAATGACGGAAAGATTTAGACAGGCTAGTTACCCCGAACAAAAATTCAAAGAAATTTCTAAACGTATTCAAAGAAATCTATTTACCTTTTCACATGAAGAAGACGAAGAGTCGAACTTCAAAAAAGCGGCAAAAGAGTTTGATGAGATTATCAATCAACCCAAAGAGAAATTGGACCACACAGAGACAACAAGATCAGAAAAAGTTAGAATTTTAACAGTTTTGCCTAAGTCTTGGTCCATGCAAAAAATGGAAGAAGAATTTGGCGTTAATAATTATATGGCAATTCAAGCCAAAAAAACTGGCAAATGAAAAAGGTGCATTGTCGACACCACATAGCAAATATGGACCAAGTTTAAGTGAAGATGTTAAAAATCATGTTTCGGAATTTTATAATGACGACGATATCAGTCGATCATTACCTGGAGAAAGAGACTATGTTTCTGTAGCCAAAGATGGGAAGCGTCAACACATCCAAAAAAGGTTATTAATAACATCATTACGGAAATCTTTCAACAGATTTAAGGAACTTGATCCAAATTGCAAAATTGGATTTAGCTATTTTGGATCAATGCGTCCGAAGCATTGCAAATTGCTGAGTAGTTCAAGAAATCATAACGTTTGTGTTGTAATGTAAATGTAAATCTTATGCTTCATAGTCTCAAAAAATATTCCTTTAACATTGAATGCAAAGAATATATGTAAAACATACTATACAACATATCAAATAGATCAAAATACAGTTATCTTCGTGAATGTAAAAAATGCCCAACAATGGACGAGTTTGGAAACTGGTTTCTAGATGAGCTTCAGGAACGCAGTTTAATTGAAATCACTTATGCACAATGGATTTCTACTGATCGATGCGACATAGAAACTCTTGTAAAACCGGTGGAAGAATTTGTATTTTTGAAATTTTTGAAACAACAAATGCAGGTAAAAAGAATAAAATTCATGTCGGATGGTGCTGCATCCCAGTAGAAAAATAGGAAAAATTTTGCGAGTTTATGTCAGTTTAAATCGAAATACGACATTGACGCTGAATGGCATTTTTTTGCAACATCACACGGCAAAGGACCTTGTGATGCAATTGAAGGTACATTAAAACGGATGGCAACAAGAGCTAGTTTGACTAGGCAGCATGAACATCCGATTACGAGTGCAAAACCGTTATTTGACTGGGCTAGCAAGCGAAAAGAAGACTATCTTACAAAATTGTCATTTTCATATATGTCACAAGAAGAATATGATCAGGGTGTGGAAGAGTTGAGTAGCATGTATGATAACACCAAACAAATTCCAGGTACCCAAAAGTATCATTCTTTTGTACCTGTATCCGAGAATGAAGTAGCAGCAAAGTTGTACTCTAACGACAATGCAGCAAGTTATCAAATGTGTACAGAAATATGAGAAAATAATGAAAAAATTAAATTATATACAACAAAATTGTTAGTATATAAAAATAAATGTTGATATAAAATAAATGCTAAAAATTGTAGTATTATTATTAGTATCTCTTAAACTCCGATAAATATAGGAATTATTTGACCAAATTGTAGAGAATTATATTTTTCCTTTTTCTAAATGTTGTGTTCTGTTGGCGCAACATGTATAACATGTTAAAAGTTTGTATTAAGATAAAAAAAACATTTTTTAATATCGCTACGTTTTATATTAACCCACATGTGTTCAAATGATTTTCAACGTAACTCCTAAACATATATTTTTACCATGATGATGTATTTGAAAATGTTGTTGGAAATTATAAGCAAATTCATAAAATTTCATGAACATGACGGTATAACACGACAAAGACGGCGCCAGTGGTTGTATGGTTAGCGTAACAGCCTCACAATCCGATCGGCCTGGGTTCAATCCCAGCTGGCGTCGTTGGGATTTTCTGAGGCGAAAAATCTCTGGTTACGTCTTCCTTCGGAGCGGAAGTAAAAGAAGTTGGCCCGGCTCATGAGTTGTTGAGTCTGATAGGTAGGAACAGGTGGAGTCGCCTCCCTGATGTCGGTGATTGGCACTTAAGTGGCGGAAATAGGCCGACGAAAAATAAGCGAAGATAAAAAAAAAACACGACAAACATTAAAAGGGAATATTTATTATAAAAAAGACAATAAATTAGAAATATGTTTCAAAATATCTCGAGAATGGCTACATTTAGAAGAAGATTTATAATGAGCTTTTTTGTTTTAAATCACATCAGGAATCATAATTTGTGGCTAAAAATGATTGTTAACATACAAAAATTCGAAGTTTCGAAAATTCATAAAAATTCGATGTTCCACAAAGATCGTCAAAAATAGTTTTAACATCTTGGACCCATTTTTTAAATTCTCTACATGACTTCTATTTTATATGAAAAAATTAAAATAAAATAAAAAATATGTATTTTGGATATTGCAAATTAAAGTTTTTTTTGTAAATAAAAAAAGAGTACTAATTTTTCTTCTCAGTGTATATTTTTTCATGTTTAGACATCAATACTCTATAACTCTTTCTAAGACACTATTTCGGTACGACTCATAGTTTTTGAGATTTATCAAATTATCAAAGATTTCTCCTACTAAAATCGATACGCCCTTTTCAAAAGTCTCTTGAGTCAAAAAAATCCCAATTGCTGTGGAAAACTCATATTTCCTTCAACCCAAACGGAATACAAACTTTCATTCAAATCAAAAATACTCATGTTTTATCATTTGTCGATTTCATTTGGAATTGCTCTCCTGCTTCGAGCACCAGCAAACGCGCAGAGATTATTATGTTGTGCAATAATACCAGGAAGAAGGTGGGATCACTCATCGATCGCCGGCAGAAGCGAAGCAAAGCAAAACGCACCAACAGCTAGAGTGTGTGGGTGTGGAAGGGATGTGGTGCACAATTCGAGGATGAATTAGGACGAAGCACATAGCAACATGAGAAGAACAAAGCGCACCGGATACATTCATCGATCAAGTAGCGATAAGCACTTTTCGTCTGTATATCTTGAAGTATTCCGTTTTTCATTATTTTCTTCGTTATTCATTCGTTCGTACTCATTTATCAAGGGGATTGAGGAGCATAAATTTTATTGAAGTGCTCGGATGATAAATAAATACATACACCCGTTTGAAGAATTTTTCTCGAGTGTATCAGTAGGAAGAATCTGATTTATCTGTTAATCATTTGAGTAATAATATGTACGCGTTACAAGAGTAAAAAAGTTGCTGTATCTTAGCCAAGAACAATATTATCAATAATTTTAGTTGATAATTACATTTATAAAAATAATCTTATTTTGGTAGAATACATGCGTAATTCATAGGTATTAGCAGTACTGACACAAAACATTGTACCGTACGTTTCACTTTCATAACTTGTTTATCTATGTTGGTACAACATTGGCGTTTTGAGCAGGGCCCGAAATCTTTGAAGATGAAAAATGGAAATCGACTCTCCTCTTAGTAGCTTCTCTTCGAATACGACTACTTCGGCATTTGCCGTCAACATAATTTGAATTGACTAGATGAAGGGTTGACAAGCGTTGAGAACGAGGATAACTGTTGAACTATTCTAGTCAATGGTTATTCTGATTGGCGTGACTAATGAATACAAATCTGCCTCTTCATTCAACCTGACTTCAACCCACACTTCTACTCCTCCTGACATGAATCTTGTAATCTGTGTACACAATTTCATTTTTACGTTCGTATAACATGAAACGATAACTTGATTTCTGATGCAAAAAAGTAGTTACACCATTAATGGACGATTTATTGCCTGCCCGCCGTGAACTCAAACCAACGGATTTAGACAGTTATGAGGTATGCTATAAAGGTCCTCGCATTAGTATTACACGGAAACTTCGATATAACGTTACTCGATATAACGTACACATTGTCAAAGTGTAAAGGAATAATTTTTTGATTTTTTTTTGAAAGAACAATCAACTATTTGTATTGTTATACTGAAACATGTTTTGTACCTTTAACCAATTCCGAAATACAGCTGGTTTTGTGATTCTGGATTCTAAATGAATCAAGCTATAATCAACAGTACGAAGGAAAATATCGTGAGAAAGGTTAGCTTCGTTTTCTAATTGAATTTATTCATTAACCCTACCCAAACAGCAACACAATAAAGTAATATAAGCTACGTTTCTGAGTTCTTTATTATGCTTCGATATAACGTACAATTCGATACAACGTACAATTTTGAAAATCAAATGTACGTTATATCGAAGTTACCCTGTAATAATTAGCGTGCAGTTTAGGTGGAATTCTAAACTAAATTTTAGTTCACTTTGTCCCCGAGTTCCATTTTGAACAACATACAGAAAAACAGGTTTATATCAACACAAATCAGTGTCGGTGCACTGCGCGCTATTTGTGATTTGTGAGCAGTTTTCGTGTACGATACAAAAATATCTAGCTCACCTGTAGTATATGTCAAACCACGTTGAACCCAAACATCGATACATGCATAAGTGATACATGAGAGAGACAAACGATTTCATTTTGAGGGGAGCCCGTTTGACGGGGAAGAATGACATGCGATAGTCGAATCGTAGAGTGAGATAGCAACTAAACACCCGAATGACTAGTCATGTCATGTAGTCATGTTGACGAAGAAACTGCTGGAAGAAGCCAAAACTCATTTCCAATTGAATATGAAGGTTAATTTTCATACTTCATACTTCATACTTCTTCTGACTATCCTCAGTTGAATATGACTTTGCCGAGCCCTGGTAAAAACCAGAGGCGTCTCGTCCGCCTGTTCAAAATGTTCATAGGACAGGTAGACAATCTCAGAATAAAATGTATATTATTTCACATTTGTAACATGGATGAGGAATTATCGATGGTAATTTTTGTTTGTGATTTCCATGTTATCCCGAATATCCTCATTATATTTTCTATTTTGGTGGAACTCAAACCCACCGTGAAGAATATAATCTGATAATTACATTTGAATACACCCGAATCCGCGCGCAACACAGCCTCAACGCTGCGAAATAAGCAGTAATGAATACCGGGTTCAAATCATTTATCTGAACCCGCCGTCATCCAAACACAGGGCAAATACAGTCAACTACGTATGAAACGATCACTTCTACTAATGCGCCGCCTTGCGTAAAAATGACGATTTCAATATTCAATATTTCTGCTGAACAAAACCGATGCAAACGATGGAAAATACACACCACCATTCGTCAGTGTTTGTTCGTAGTTGTCATCGTTTCCCTTTCTGTTTCTCTTTCTATTCCTGACGTCATTAAAATTTGAGAGAGGGCACGAGACAGCGAGAGTACACAGCACCAAGCACCCGAAGCGAGCATGACGCAAAAAAAGAACTAATTCATTCAAGATCCTGTGAATGTGGTGGTATTCTTCGTTGATGTGTGGTTTTAATTCGAGCGTTTCTATCGATTTTGTTCATTCGACAATTTGAACCCGGTACATATAGTACACGTATGTCTGCTTACGTTTCAAAATCTCCGCTGCATTGGCTGGACATGTGGATGAAATAGCTGCGTACTTTGGTCTTAATGCTGACAAAATTGTGGTGATAAATCTGGTGTGCAAACATTGGTGAAACAACGGTTATTCACGGGATATATTCACTGTCGCGCACACGTGTTGAACTTGGTTTTGCTTCTCTTGTGCACAAACAACAAGAAAACGTCAAGCTTTTTCAATACGATCTCATCTCTTGCGGCATTTTTCTCGCAGTCGTCAAAACGCAGCGAGACATTGAAGCAATTTATGGAGACCAAAATACCAAATGTTTGCAAAAATAGATGATTTGAATTATGCACCTATCAATGAATGTGATTGACAGATTGAGATTTACCTTGGTGACAGTGTCTTTGATGCTAAAATTTTTACTACATCCAGAGGTCCTCACGCATTCATGCTTGCGTTCAACACTGTATTCTTGCTAAAACTTTTTGCGAATATTTTTGCACATACGGATGATCTTTATCAAATTTTGCAAAGAAAAGGAATTAGTGCGTATCGTCAAGGCTTGCCTTGCTTCTATAGAGGAGCTCGAAGCAGATCATCATTCCGATAGTGCGCTCAAAGATGCAATTGATGTATCTGGCGAAACTATGCATGATAGAAACGTCATCAATTGTCATCGTTTATATGAATCGATTATAGAAAAAAATATTGACGAAATGACGGAGCGGTTTAAGGAACTAGATGAATACAAATTCGTCGCTTTGTTGAAACACGAAAAATTTGCCGAATTCGATGTCGACCTACTGGGAATCGGCATCCGTTGAAAGAACTTTTTTTGTTGTTCGACGGATCAAGAATTATTTGCGGTCGATATCTGACCACAAACGGTTATTCGGAATTATGATGATGACTGTAGAAAAAGATTATCTTTATGACATAAGGCAGATGTATTTATTTTATGAGGAATTCATTGATAAGTTTGCGCTCATAGTTTTTTTTTTCCAAAATATATTTTTTATTAAGGCACATGTGGCGTTAGCCTGACGGGGCCGGGAGTCCAATATTTTGACAATTTTTGTCTTACAACTATGTTAGTAATATGTAACCGATTACTCGCGGTTGGCTCGAGGTTAGTATTACAAGTGTTCTCATAATTGGTATGTTGCAGTCTTCGATGCTCTATACGTGTGCCCGACACGGGCTACTTCCTATTGGGATGCAGCTGACCATTAATCAGCAACGCTCCCTAGTCTGTACCCCATATCTAGCGTGGTGCGTCTTTCTCGACTCGAGGAATCCAGGATAGAATGGTCACTAGCCGGCGCAATCATCAGTTCGTGTAGAGTTGTCATGAGCGGTACAACCTTTGGCTCTTGTTGAATGATCAGTGGACTGCACAACCTTTGGCCCGTGCATCTGTAAAGAGTGTGTGTATGTATTGCCGCGAAGAAGTAAAAGTTTATCGATCGGGTAGGAGGGTTATGAAACGGGGACACAACGAAGGAAACATCATTAAACGTTGACATCGGCGTTTCTGAGGAACAGGTATAGATGAAGCAGAAGATCAGGATCCCGGCTACCTAAGATATCCCGGACGGGGATATCCGATTGTCTGCCTTTTGCTCTCAGTGCTCTAGAGAGCTGAGAGCGAGCAGCATGAAACCGGATACACGACCAGACAACATGCTCGATGTCGTGGTAGCCATCGCCACAATCAAAAAGATTGTTTGCTGCGAGTTGACCGTAGGATTCTTTTATTATACAGGCAAACCTGTTTTTGTGCGGGTGATGGGGATAGAAAATCATTATTAGATACAGTTTATTGTTTAATACTTTTAAGGTTTTAGAAAAATTATTTTCCTCTGATATATATATATATATATATATATATTATTATTATTATCACATATTTAGTACGGAAAAATAAAATTTCATTCATAATTTTGATTTGAAAAAATATTTTTAAATTTTATTTATTTATTTTACTTTTATTCTATTGCACCTGAAAAATCCAATATGATTTTCGCTCCACAACGCCAAAACATGAAGCTCAGTGTCGTCAACACGAATTGTATAAATGAACATTTTAGAGAGAGATTTTTTTTCTCTCACTCCAGAATCTTTCTTCAAGGATGACAGTTTCACAGAAATTTTGCAGGTTTTATAGGCATAATATATAAGAATATATGATTCAAAAACCTTATGAGAGTATGAGAAAATGAATCCAGGGTAAACTTCCAGGTTCCAGAGACACTTCAAATTAACCGGATATTTAGCCTTCGTTAATCTGAAGGTTCAAGATCCTTTCATGTGGATCTTGTTCTAGGAGGATAGAATTCTTTAGCTGCGTGAAAGACGACGAAAGGCTATGAAATAAAAAATGCTCATATGAAATTTCATAAATGTATGCTTGCCTATAAAAATAATACTTTAGTTTTTCCAGAAATCGGCACAAACTTTCCAACAATATAAACTATCCTGATTTTTGTTTTCATTCTTCCTGATTTTCCAAAATTATAGTTGGTAACCCTGGATATAACCGCGAGGTTGACGTGGAACCACCGTTGACCTAGTAATCATTTGTTTGTGTTGATTGAATGAAACAATTTTCGAATTCAATTGAATTCAATATATTTACTGTGTAAGTAAAGAATTTGAACAAACGCCATGTAATGTAAGGCCCCTTGGTTTTGATGGCTGTGTTAGGGAATACATTTCGATGGGAACAAAAATTCCTCCAACTTGTATGTACAGTAGAACCCAAATATCCGCGAAATAGTCGGGCTAGATCACCGCGTGTAACGAAAATCGCGGATCACGCAATAAAGGGCAAAAAATGAGATGCAACCACGAAAAAAGATATTTTAGCATGAAAACTATGTTTTATCAATACAGAAATGATTGAACTATCCATCTGTAAGGTCGTGTACATCAGTGATCAGATATTGTGAAAGCCATGACCAAAACAAAAGACCAAGAATCTACCACTCACTGGCAAATTTTGGGAATGTTTATAGAACTACTAGGGAACTCGCATTCGCGGATAATCAAAGTTCTACTATATTTGCAATGCCAACTTTCCCAAGCACTTTAGTTTTGATGGCTGTGTTAGGGAACATACTTCGATGGGAACAAAAATTGTATCTGCAAAATGGATTCCCTCAGGCAAATTGATTTTGATGCCTTTGTCAGGGAACATACTTTGATGCGAACAAAAGTTTCCCCAACTTGCATGATTTGCAATGCCAATTTCCCCCCGCTTCATTGATTCTGAATGTATGTGTTTTTTAAAACTCAGAATATATAATCTGAATAGACTATATCAGAAATGGCCAAACGTTAGTCCGCGGTCTACCTCCAAACGCAATGGATTGAATACCCTTTCACTTTTTACCGTGAACATTTTATAAGGTGTTCGTGCTAACCTCAATAAAACATATTAGTTGTAAGAGTAGATATTTTTTCGTTAAAATTTCTGTTTCAATATTTTCTTTAAGATTGTTAGTTGTCTAATATGAATACATCCAGTTGTTCGACCATAACATACCATAATATAATAATTCAAATAAGCAAATAACATCAATCAATTATTTTCACTTAAGATTAAAAAACTTGGAACTGTCTTCAGGGATGATAATCTGAGAGAAAACACTTACTTCGACACAAATCAAATTAAACGAAGCAAAAGAGACGATACTAAATCAAACCTGATACGAGAAGCTTACGACACCTTTTGGGACAGTTTCAAAGAAGATAGTTACCGGATATCAGTTTCATCTCTAGAATTAATTGTGCAGATTCCTTTCAAGAAATATGGTCATGAATAGAAATATGGAGTGATGAATGAGAATTTAGCAATTTATATAATTAAATATTGGGCCCTATTATTTAGTTCTACTTGAACAGAATGCTGTTATAGATACAGCGGGTGAAAACTGTTGGCATATCTTTTCGAGCTGTTTGGTATGCTTATTGCATTCCTGGTGTTTAGCTTTGGGAAACATTTCGGTAACGTTTCGAAATATGCAATTCGCCGACGTTCGAGAATGAACTCGATTCGATAAGATTCTATCGATTTACAAAATACTGCTACAGGGAAAATGTTTTCCAAAAAATTAACTTTTTTATGTGTTCATTGAAAACAATCTTAATCTAAAGCTATTTCTCATACATTTATTCCGCTCATTTCGGTCATTATTTCATTTAGTGCTGTCAATAACGAGCAAACAATGTATAAGCGAGGTACATTGTTTTATACCACTGTGAATCAGACGAGCATTAATCGGTTGCTCGCAATGCAAATGCGATGAACAAGCACTGCAAAAAATAAGCGAACACTGTGGAGAGAGGAAATATTTAAATTTAGGCTGCGCCCGTTCTCAACTTATTAGGTATGAGTAAGCCATTCGCAATGATATCACACGCAGCAAGTTGGCCCGATACAAAGCTCAAGATCAGAATTTCTTACGAGTGTCGATGGCGTTTTGAATGCAAGATATCGCAAACAGTGGTGCAATTTTGTTCGGCGGTGTCCTCGCGTTGATTTTCATTCCGTCTGGTGAAGAGTGCTTCTGTATTTTTGAATCACACGCTCATATTTTTGTTGTTTTGATTCGTTGCCAAAGATAGATTAAAGTGGTTAAAGAATGTGGAAAAATGGTACTGGTGGAAGAAATGTATAATTGCGTGTGTCCGAATGTGTGTCAACTGCGGAAAAGAGCGCTCTGCAAGTTGAGTGCAATGTGTGCATTGACATAGAGAAACAAATGCGACATATGACTATCTCGTGTATTGTTCTCGCGAGGGCAAGCCTGATTCAACTACTTCTAGAAAAACACAAATCGTGGGCTCTTTTTTTATTGAAGAGTTATTTATATGCTTTCTAAAACAATACGAATTGATTATCAAGTGATCTGAATAGAACAATTTCTTAGTCCTGCACCAACAATGCGATCGTGTCTTGTACATAATCCCCAATTATTTTTTCATAGAATTGATATTTCTAAATCGGCTATGTTTCGCACTATAACAACAGAAGTTCCAGGAAGTTCTTCATTTGCCAAGGGATTTGCAGATGTGGGAAGAAAATCAGGGTTCTCGTTTCAATCAAGACAATGGACTCGAAAATGTAAAGGAAAGAGTGCCTGCAGAAACGCCTTCTATTCACACAGGTCCGGTGAAGTTTTGGCCAGATTTGACAACTGCAATCGAGAGGTGCGTCAGTGGTACCGTAACAATGGGGTCGATTACATTGAAAAAGTCCTCAATCCTCCCTATTCCACCCAATCGTAAAACATGGAGCAATTGTCAAGCGGAAATTGAGGACGGATAAAGTAAAATAGCCGCTGAGGTAGACCAACAGAAAGTCCAAACTTTGATATATGGTATCCGAAGAAAAGTACGAAAATTCATCAAAACTGTAACGGAATTTTTTTTTCAATATTTTTTTCTGAAAAGAACGATGAATCATCTTCTAAATGTTCCAAGCCTTATACAAAATACAACGAATCTTAGATACTAGTAGTCGACACGAGCTTTTTTATTTTGTCAAGTTTTGCAAACTTATAAGGAATCGAGCGAGAACAAACCTTTTGACGTAGGTCTACGTCTTTCATTTCTATACTGGTGTATAAGTTCAAACTTTCGAAAACGAAAGCGTTACGCCGGAGAACGAGATTTTGAGCGTTAATAGCTCCTAAACAACTGAACGGAAAAGTGTGACAAACATTTCATTCGAAAGATAAAATGTCTACGCGTTATATGCTTATCACTTTTTGATCCAAAAACTTGTTTCAATAACCCTAAACTTGCTTTCAAAACATGGTATTGATATCACACCAATCGGTATATAAGCGAGTGCCGCTCGGAAATCCACTCAGTTATGATTGCGCAACGATTCAGGTAAGATCGCTGGAATGGATGGATGTTTCCCTAACACAGACTGCTAAATCCCAGGGAAATCGGCATTGCAAAATAGATGCGAGCAGCGGATAATTTTGTACTCGCTTGCGTATCTGGCAATTTTAATGTTTCCCTAACACAGGCTTTAAAACCATGGAGCCAGGGGAAATTGACATAGCAATTAGATGCAAGCAGCGGGAACTTTTATACTCGCTTGCGTTTTTGCAAACCGGAATGTGTTTTCCCAATACAGATTCCGAAACCAAGAAGTTGGGAAAATTGGCATTGCAGATACATTCAAGTCAGCAATACTTTTATACCCCCATGCAATTTAACACTCCGGAATTCGTTTTGCTTACACAGTCTACAAAGGCGGATACAAATGCAACGCTTTGGCTTGATTATTCAAGACTGCATTGGAAGATATCTCCTCATGTCGCTAGCTCACTGAACTTCTAAGCATACCGTTTGATGATTAGGCAAAATGTTGATTTGTTGCGATAACTACTACCATAATGCATGAATTGAGTTAAATTGGGATTTGTTGCAATTGAATTCGTAAATAGTTTCATTAATTCACTATTTTAATCAATACACACAAAAAATAGTTCTGCGCAGCGGCGATATCGTACCCAATGAAGAACATCCGAGGTGGGATTATTGCTAATCGAAGAAAAACAATTGATTACTAAGCCAACGGCAGTCCTACGTCAACCTTGCGGTTGTATCATGGGTACAACCCATCCATAATTTTTCGCTGTTGAATGATTGAACTCATTGACAAATTAGTAAAAAATATTGCTTCAAAAGTGGCAGTAAGTTGGACTCTTTTGGTGACCCTCATAGATTAATTGCAAAAAAAAATCATGCAAGAAAATTTAAATCGATGAGGCACAATCAGGTATGGGCAAACCCGCATCGAAATTCGTTCAACAACACTCATCCACAGATAAAACTCTCCCTTCTATTCTCCGTTTATGCCTCACTTTATTTGAGACAGAAAACATTCACCTATCATCTTCGCAAAGTTCATTCTCGATTTGAACGGAAAAATACTGTCTCGATTATGCTCATCTATTCTCAGAGAAATTTGGATTCCCTCATTTGCCTCTCGGAATGACGTCAGATGGTGATAGAATCAATTTTTTTGCTTGAGCCAGCGAATGTCTCTGTTAAATCATTCGTTTTTCACTCAAATAGCAATCATTGAGCCTCGATCGCGTAAAATAAGTAAAATAGTAAAATATAGGTAGACAGTTGAAATCGAGTTGTTTCCTGTGCACTATTGCAATGACATTTTTTTTATTTCTAGATTATTCCAAGCAGATACAAGAGTGATTTATAATAAGGTGTGGTGAAATGAGCGAATGAACTTTTCCATGCTTGGGCACAATATGTGGAAGCATTACAAATTGTACTCGAAAAACAAAATATTTTTGAAAAAAATCATGAGTTGTAATGGACCCATTAGTAAAAAAACTCCGTGTCACCAAAGATCAAAATAAAGATTAGTGTTCTTGGCTGATAATCCTTTTACCCAGCAAAACTACTTCAGCTGAACACAGCTCTGCTTTAAACCATCGAGATAGCACACGCAATGGAAGAGACGAAGCGAATAACCCAAATGGAATTAAACAACAGAAAATGGAACATCGCCATATGACTGACTAAATATCACGAAAAGAGATCTCATAAATCATCGTCATACATACGCACAAATACTTAGCCCAAGACTTGCCGTTCCGCCTGGCAACGATTGAAGTGAAGTGCGTACAAGCAAGTACTCCGTGTCTGTTTTGTAGGAAACCGCAATGTTCGTGCTTTAAATGACTTAACTCTTTACTATAGAGCGAGAGGAATTTATTTGAATTATTGAAAACAGCAGAATTATGTAAAAGGCGAAAGTTTTATTTTTCCTTTCCCAACCTCCGCTTCTTCCAACAGTTTCATATATATGCTGGTCTTTTTAGCTTCACTTTAAAATTTATTGCTCCATGATTTATTGGACTTTAGGTTTCGCTGCCACTTTCATTTCTTATCATTATCTATTCATCTCTTTCGCTCGACTCTCTTCCCGCTGGTGGTGAGTTGCGCTAGGACTCTGTTTGCTGCCACTCTCCTGCCGCCATTATCGTTACAGCAGTTTTGTGTCAGTAGAAACAACATGACGAGAATATTTTGAATTTGTACAGTTTATGAATCCATAATTTAATCACGAAAATCAGCGGCAAACTCTCCGAAAGGATTAAATTGGTAGAGTGTGAGGTGAATGGAGAACGAAATGAACTCTTGATTGTGTGAGAAACTTTTACGTGATTTATATTCTTTGATTGCGCGTCTGTCTGAGGGAGAGAGACAACAACACATAATTCTGTGGTACCTCATTTCGCTCCCGATTGTCTAATTTATCAAAAAGAGGATTTTGCCCTCTCGCATATTAATTGTATTGAGCACAACATCCTACAGAAAAGTCAGCCATAGGGATACCATCTTATCTCGTTTGTGTTATTCCATTTCTTGGATAATTAATGTAAATTGACACGATTCTGGGCTCAAACTACATGTGTGGTAGTATATATATATGGTATGGTAGAAAGCACAATGTTGAACGTTCCAAAATAGAGGAGGTTAGCTCAACTGAACCATGCTATTATTTATAATTAAAATTCAAATGTAATTTCAGCATGGAATGTGGGGATGTTGGTTCCAAAAATGGAAATAATTGATAATAAGTGTAATTGTTTTGTGTTCGATAGATAATATCAATTTGGTATTCACAATTTGCATATCCCGCTTACATTTAACAAGCAAACAGATTGAATGCTGCATACAAAGATGATGAGCATGAAAAAATGAGCAAAATCTCGCTTATCATCGAATGTAAATAATAACAGCAAGTAATGATATAATAAATGCATAAGAGTAATTTCTTTAGCACACAAGAGCCGCTTATTACATTTCCATCGTTATTCTGTTGATGTACAATCCTCGGTGTCTCGGCTATTGAATTCGTTGTTTTGACGAATTCTTTTTTTTCTATATATCGTTCTCGCTCAGTGTCACTACCAAAATTGAAAGAATATGTTTCTCGTCTGTTTTCTCCGCTGTTGTTTCCTATTTCGAAGACCTTTGTCGTAATTCTTGCATTTTTCGCTTTCATCGCCATAACTCCCTATTTCCTGGTCTCTTGTTAATCTTTGAAGGATGCATATTCAAAATAGTACGTATAATTTCATTAGAAATGTGCTACCATCGGCAATATTATGTCGTTCATGACGTTATCGAAACACATCCAAAACCACATTTTGGTAGAAAGGAACGTCGAACGAATACGACGCGCACTTCCTCATCGATATACATAAGGCTGATTGACAAACAACATTACTCATTTCCCAAATCTCTTCTCTTTTCAGGTACGACCAGCTGGAACCATTCATCGTTAAGACTACAAACTCAAGACTAGCAACAACAAAAGGGTAGGCGTGCATTCAAAAGTAATCTCATTAATTCACTGGAAGAGTGATCCTTCTATGAATAGATTCTCTTCATGTCACGAACGCTTTTAGTGATTAAAACGTTGCTTTGATTGATCTTTAAAGTTCCCGCTCTTTATCCGTCTCAGAGCTTCCTTCAACTGGTTATTCTGCAGGGGAAAAAAATCATTCACTGCGTACTACTTATTTATTGGGTACAATATAAGACATACATAATTGCTTATTTCTAATCTGTTATGAATAGATTTCACTCCTGTGATAAGAAAGAGATGTAAATAGATGTAAATTCCAAAATAGAAGACTTCTCTGCTATTCACTACATATGTATTCCCTTTAAAAGCCGATGAAAAAAGGTATTCAAAAAAATTACATATAACTACACATAAAATTACATATGAATATAAGAATCACTAGCTGACCCGGCAAACGTTGTTTTGCCATATAAATACTTTTAATCAATAAACTATTTATAGTAAATATTTTGGCAAAATTTCTAACTTCTGGGTCCCGTACATGAATTGTGAAACCAAAGATACGCCAGACAACTGAATATTGGATAGTCACCCATATTCCGGAATCCGCTTGGTTTTAAACTCGATTGGATTTCACGATTCAATCGAAATCAACTTTTGTATTCTGAAATCCGTTCGACTCAAATTCAATCGTTCTACGCAAAGTGGCAATATTGCCTGACCATACCTTGTCTACTATTCTATAAAATTCCTAGCATTTCCGTCGAAGCTTTATTCATAATACACTGCGTTTCACAACTATAGAACTACTCATTTTTTCTGAGTTTCCAGAGATTTGTAAAAAGTCGGATGGATTGAAGTATATAGTGTAGGACCTAATAACTATCTTCATTTATAAAACTGGCCATTTTAACTTTATTGTTGTGTCCAGGCGCGAAACATTCAAAAAACTTATATTCCAGTGTTTCATATCTATAGAACCAGATGGAAAAAACTCTCGCTCCTTCACAAAATTAACGTCAATTTCACATGGATTACAATAAGTTTCTATTTCGTAGGTCATCCTTAATTCTCAATCAGTTCAAATAACCCATTGGGTGTGGTTTTGACCAAGCTGCGTCATGTTGTAGTGTGTATCTCGTTCTACGCAGAGGAAAACAGAAGTAAATGATTCTGAAGTACTTCATTGCACTTCTGACTGTGCATTCGTGTTGATGAAAAGCTATCTGAAACAGGCCTTTTTGAAAATATTTTCTTCAAACCATTAAACTGCCGTCTGCAAAGTTAAGAAAAGAAAAACTACATGATACGTTCCGTAAGTCTATCCAGTATGAAGAAATTTTATTTAAGTTGAATTTGTTTTTATCAGAGAAGCTCTCCTGAAGTAGGGAAACCTATGGGATTAGCTTCCACATTAGTTTTTGGGCCCGCAACTGTGGAGATTAGTTGTTGATGGTTCTGGAAGAATTTTCTCAAAAAGGCCTGGTTTAGATAGCTCACCATCAACACGAATGAACAGTCAGAGGTGCAACGAAGTAATTCCGAATCATTTACTTCTGTTTTGCATGAAAAACATCGTGATAATTGGGTATTTTGGTATCAATTCATAGAATCCGGAAAGTCATGGCATGGTTTAATGAATAGGGGCTTCAGATTCTGGACTGGTCAGCTTATTTATCAGATCGAAACCATATCAAGAACTTATGCAGAGTGATCGTACGAATAGTAGATGCAGTTTACAATCAGTATGAGTGATTTGGACAGCTTCAACGAGCAGTGTCCTCTGCGTAGAACGAGATACACACTACAACATGACACAGCTTGGTCGAAACCACACCCAATGGGTTATTTGAACTGTTTGAGAAATAAGGATAACCAACGAATTAGAAATTGATTGTAATTCATGTGAAATTGACGTTAATTTTGTGAAAGAGTGAGAGTTTTTCCATCTGATTCTATAGTTATAAAACACTAGAATTTTAGTTTTCTGAATGTTTCGCGCCTGGACACAACAATAAAGTTCAAATGGCCAGTCTTATAAATGAATATAGTTATTGTGTACTACACTATATACTTCAATTCAACCGACTTCTTACATATCTCTGGAAACTCAGAAAAAATGAATGGTTCTATAGTTGTGAAACGCTACCCACGTAACCCAATGTCGTATTTGCAAAGTTGCAACATTTGCACAACTCGATTGAACATGAGTTGAACGGATTACAGGATACAGAATTGCTATCGGTACGGTTAATTCTGACTCGATCGGATTTTAAAATACGGGTGAGTGGTTAATCCCTAGATGGATTTTGAATTATAGAGGAAAGAACACTATAGATTTCTTCAGGGCGTAATTTGTAGACTAACTAAACTAAAAATATGTGTATGATGTAATCCTAACGGCTGTGTCGGTGTTGCTCATGATAACACCTCGAATAGTGAATGTATACTTCCACATGCCGCTTCTGCTAATTGTGTCATAAGAATCGCAGTCGTTCGCTCCCTACCTTCATGAACATGTTGACCATGAATTGTTGGTACAACTCACGCCATCGTAGAATGAAGTTGTCCTGATCACGTCGAATTATCATACGATACACATACGAAAGCATCGAGTACACTCTCTTTTTGTTTCGTCTCCTTTAACTACATGATCATAAATTAATTTAAAATGAGTAATCGTGTTCATAATGAATTAAGTACATGTGACGGGATCTTATTGTTTTATGATTAAGCAATATTTGAGGGGCTTAGAATGAAAGGGGTGTAAGTGATTTGATCGATTTCTCTACATCGACTCTCTCTTTTGGTCATAACTTAGCTGCAAACTCTTTCGCAGCTGTATTTGACAATGTGAAAGATAGGTCAGAACCTCATCTATCGGATTCTATAGAAAACTCAAATTGGAACGTTTTTGCAGTTGAGTTATTAACTAAAGAAAAAGTTGATGAAGAGCAATCGATCAAGTCTCTTACACCCCTTGCATTCTAACCCCTCATTTATTATGCTTTATCAATACACGAAATTCGGATTTTTCCATTTTTTCCACAATAACAAAAGTTGCTTCACTCTCAATGCTGTAACTCACGAACCAATCGAACGATTGCTCTCCAATTTTGACACGTATCCATTGGAAGCTGGTGGTTTGTGATAGTCAAGTAGATTTTCGCAAGAGGCGCCATCTAGACCTTATGAACTTTTCAGCCGAACTATTACTAATAAAAATGACGCAAGTAATACTACGTTAAGAATGGGAATGTTAGGAACGTTAGTGCAATTAACCCCTCCTGTACTCGGGCGCAATTCGAAACTCATACTCACAGACTCTGCGTATCTCTATAATATTGCTATTTTAAGGCTTTATTGGTAGTTATTTAGAGAAAAAATATAATTGCATGGAAAAAACACCAAAAAATATTTTTTCTTTAACTTCATTCAGTTCTAATAGTCATTTAATTTAACCATCCCATTGATTCTCGGTATGTCAAACCGTATGCGCGAGTATAAGAGGGTTAAAAAAGAAGATGAAGAGTGTCGTATAAACGGTGTGAGTTGACGATGAACTCTAGATTATTGTTTATTTTTCGAATCACAACTTCTCGCGTCGCTGTGCAGTCGCCTGCTATGATTCCAGCAACGTTTTCAATAACATGTGCATTGGATCTACACAGGTGCTCTCCAGCTGGTGTTTTATCAGGATTGATGACATTGACGTGATTTTCATTTTGCAATCTGTGCATGTGGAAGATTTTTTAATTCGTTGTGCTCATTCAATTTCTATCTCGCCGGTAATGCCGGTCATGCGCTTGGCTTTAGGCGAAGTGAGGTTACTGTGGGGATGAAAATTTGATGAAGCGGACGTAGCGTCATCTGTCATTGAACAACAAAAATAAATTCGTCTTGTCTGAAACACGAACATCAGTTAAATTATTTGAATATTCTCCACTACTTTAATGATTTTTCGACTCAAGAGTATTTTTAAACGAGGGGTATATATATTTTAGCATGAACATTGGGCTTCGTGTTCGTTGGTGTGAAGCGAAAATGGTAATGGATCCTCAGATGGATCGAACATATTTTAGAAATAAAAAGATAACAATTTCATTAATTCAACATAACAGCAATATAAATGTAAGAATGAAACTATTTAATCCGAACATTTAGGGAGCATTGACCAATGAATGAATGCTTGTATTGAGTTAAGTGCTCGATCGATTCGCAAAGCAATACAAACGCGCGATTCGGGCAAGTTTTCAAGTTAACTCTCAGCATTAACATATGTGGTTGATTGCTCGCTGTCTAGAGGGATACATAAATACTGAACTTATTGAATATATTAAAAACATCTCCAACTGCCATTCGCTAAAGAAATAATTCACAGATTATACAATGCAGCACCTTTTGCAGAACAGCAACGTAAAATCCGAGCCGAATCGGTTGTGTTGTGACGGCAGAGGCGAAAACAACCGCAGTGGAAGGAATTTTCATCTTCAATTTTCCTCCGAAGGATACAGCTCCTCACTGCTGGGAAAATTTTTGTTTATATCCAGCTTGAAATGCGCTTCACTTTGACGCCACTTTAACCCGGAAACGTTACTCTAATTCACGAGGCTTTACAAATAGCCTTTCTTGAGACCGAGTGTTTAGTAAAGTTTTCCGAATTGGTGTACTTCAACGCTACAGGCGAGTCAGATGAGGAGAGGCTTTCGCCTTGTCGTGAGTCTCAAACGATTCCTACCGATCGTTTGAATTCCACATACTCAATAGGATAGGTGCTCGGTTTAGGATCACCATTTTTAAGGTGTCAAAAAAGGGATAAAATTTCACTACAGTGTGAGATATTCATCTTCCATTTTTACTTAGTATTGAGCAAAACAGCTATGTCTGACGTCTGCATTGATAAAGACTACTGAAACGAGACCGTGTTTTAAAATTTCTCAGTTCATTCGTCAGTTCAAGGCCAATTTAGAAAACTCAACTAAACTCTCGACCTTGACAGGGAGGCCATTTGGAAAACTTGGCTACCGCCAGGTCGCTAGCTGGATGACTGATGAATCGTGAATGCAAACAGGTGGTGCTTACATTGCAATATTTTCTCCATCCACATTGTACATAGAACGAACTATGCAGTTACTATTTCCGTTTAATGAAAACGTGCCCTGTTTTCTGATTAGGCACCATTACTGAAACTCGTAGTCCTTCGTAAACCAACCAGCCAACCAGACGAACCAGATTGAGTATAGCTGCCGCAGGTTGGGCTGCTATAACTGTATTGATTCCTAAGCGCTTAACATGTTGACGACCACGCCTTTGACTTCGAACATATACGAAACTACTGGCTACCGTCTGCCTTTTCCACAAGTTTTATCAAAAGTAATAAATTTTTTTTAAATTTTTTTAATAAGTAACAATCCGTACTTATTTCAATTATAGCGTAACATCCTTCCAAAAAAGAAACGGTCGAAGAAACTCAAATTCAGTACGTTCATGTCATTGATCTTTGTGATCCAAGTGGTTTGGTTGTACTTATATTTCGCTCCAGTTTAGTACAGCAGACATTTTAGATATCCAGAGTCCTGTCCCAACCCTCGGCATGATCGAAAAGTATTCTCAAATGAGAACTCTACTCTAGAACTCTAGAACAACGTTTTTACAACATCACTCTAACCTTTTTTTCACAAAATTCAAAAAATATGTATAACCTGTTTCAATTAATTTTTTGAGTGAAATTTTTCTATTTTTATTTTTCATATTTTATTACCGAGACATTGAGTGTTATCAGAACCGAATACATATTATCAATCGAAGAACATCAAGGACATTTTGTAGCCTGCTCTTCCGAATTGAAGATTCCGGATCTCCACTAGAGATACGCCGCATCAGTGTGTCATGTTTCTCCCGAATGTGCGCACACGACGTAACCGAATGCATTCGAATCGAGAGCCTATTCATAAGTCGGTATCTGCCTAGGCCATCATGGCAAACTATAATGCATCCCCGAGGAAAACTACACAATCCTGCTCCGTGTGGTGGTCAATGTTCCGCACTTATCGAAAGCATTATTCCTGATAAATGCGTGTTTGCTTTGAAACTTTAGTTCGCGCCGCCACACTGACGCGCGGGGATCAACCCCGTAGGTTCTCGATACCATATTTGGTTCCGTCGTCGTGCAAGTCGTCCTCATATGATAGCACCACACGCGGAAAGACTATTGGATAGCGCGTGGTATCAACCGTGGATGGCATCACCAAGGCGTCGACAGCCGAATGCTGGCAAAACACCAGAGACTAGAGCCCCACTAATAGTATATTGTAGAAACAGGAAGAGCAGGACGAAGCAGGTGCACCATACCACCGGTGGAGGACAAATCGAAAATTGTCTATGGCACTCAGCTTCCACTCCTTTGGTCGATATACTCTGCGAAAGCAAACTGTATCGATCTCCTTTGTAGGCGGCACAGGAATTGTGTTCGTAGTGTGGATCTTCGGTAGTACCATCAGCAGAACATTTTTACACCTTTTGTCAGTCTACTGTGGAGAATAGAGAGGGTGCACCACCAAAAAGAGAAAGGCTAGAATCAATTTTCTCTCATTTATGTATTTGTCCCAATGCGGCTCTGATGGTGTTGATGATGATGATGATGATACTGCTGATTGCACTCGATAAACAAACATTCTTTTCATTCTTACAATCCAATTTGTTTTGATGTGCCTTCAATGTGTCGGAGTGTAGAAAACCGATTCCAATAAGGCAATAGAGGAAGAGGGAAATAGGATACCCCGTTCGTCAGTTCGCTACACGTATTCCGTGGACGAAAATTTGCATACTCGTGTGAAAAAAAAGCCTGCGGGCAAGAAGAATTTAATTTTAACACATCATCGTCAAGCACTCCGGAAGATGAGTTCGATGTTTGGGATGGAAATAGATACGCGTCTGTTTGTCTATTTAGGAGAGTGATAAAAACATTATTTCGCACATTTCTTGTTCTTAAAAGTACGCTGAAATACGTGCAACGTCACTAACAGGTCATAACAGTGTTAATGAAGAATATTTTTTACTATGATGAATTTTGAAGATAATTTTATGTTGAGCTATCAGTTATCTCTGGATATTACCTAAGCTAATGTTATATACAGATAATATAATATAAGCTAAAGTGTTACATGTTATTCACGAACCAATAAGGGGCTGTCCACATACCACGTGGACAACTTTAGGGGGGGTAGGGGTTACAAAAATGTCCACGTTTGTCCACGGTGAGGGGGGAGGGGGTCTGTATCACATCCACGTGGACACTAATAAATATTTTGAAAAACAAATATATATATATATATATGTGTTCACAAATATAAGAAAAATATTCTGCATTGCAAGCAAATCTATACGTATTTCTGCTGTCTGATAGCACTGCGCGGTGGAAATTCTATATTTATACATATCGTTGAAATTTTTGCCGAAATTTGTATTCAGAGAGTATCGCACATAAGCTGAGAGCTATCGATTTGTTTTAATTGATTTTAAAGAATCTTACATTATCTTTATCGATCAGAATTGGGACGCTATTATCGGCAGGATTCAGATACCACTAAAGCATGTTGGAATGTTGTAATATTAATAAAACACGACATTGTTTTCGATGTTTCGTTTCAGTTTCCGCTCTCAATGTAAAAACCGCTTCGTTTATGTTATTCAAGAACTCGAACAACAAATTCATTCACGGGGACCTATTTTTAGAGAAGTCTTCCTAGCAGCGATGCTCTTCTTCGGTGAATTATAATATTTTGTGGAATACGCTTCTAGTTATTGGGTAGTCCAGCAAGTTTGGGTGCGCAGCTGATGATAATCGAATCGAGACGCTGATGAAGAATAATCCTCGGTATACGACACATCAATTAGCAGGTTCCTTACAAGTATCTATGTTCATGAGCACCTGGTGAAACTAGATTAAGAAACGCTACAATGTATGAGTTCTACACCTATTGACCGAAAACATGAAATGGATCGTATCAACAACTCGCTTCATAAATGCAATGAAAACTCGCAGTTTGAAGCAAATAGTGTCAAGCGAAGAAAAATATTATCCTTTACAACAATGTTGAGCGAAAAAAAAATCATTGAGGTGAGCGAAATGAACCATCATTAGATTTCTCCAAAACCGATCTTCACATGCAGAAAGTCATTCTTTGTGTCTAGTAAGATAGAAAAAAAAATTCTGCATTATAAGCTTCTACCAAACATCCAATCAATAAACTTCAACAAGCACTATTCGTAACTAAACGAAGCAAAATCGTCAATCTAGAACAAACGTTCAGAATTGGCCAAGGCATCCTCTTCCAGAATAATGCCAAACCTCATATTTCTTTGGAAGCCCCTCCAGAAATTTTTAGAGTTTGACTAGGATGTGATAGTCTACCCGCTATCATCAGATATTGCAATTTTTGTGCATCACTTGTTTAGACCCCCAATAAAAAAATATCGAAGGTCAAAAATTTTGGTTGCGCGTTCGCTTAGTAAGCGATCGATCGTGAGTTTAAAACTCAGGGTCCTCAATTGACCATCTTTGTGTTGTAACAGAATAACTACGTCCACGCAACAATTATCAGCGATGGAGATCGATCCACGGCCGAAATAAGATCGATTCATCCTTAGGGGCTGTCCACATACCACGTGGACAGAAAAAGCATGATTTTCGACACCCCCCTCCCCCTCCGTGGACAAGCGTGGACATTCCTTATACCCCTCCCCTGTTGTCCACGTTGTCATTTCTCCGGCTTTGAGGAACAAATTAAGAAATTCATTTTTTTTCGCTTAAATTTCATTTCAAGTTTGTTTCTATTTTCTATTCCATATTTTTATTGATAAAAATTATAGCCTTACCAATGGTAACGATTTGTCATGAAATCTTCGATTTTTTTTCAACATTGTCCGGGAGCTCATTATTTTCTTCCGAATTCCATTTACTTTAGCTCCATATCCATATCAAAATATCGATTGTGAACTTACTCTCGAGTATTTTTATTAAAGCTGACTGGGGTTTTAAGTTTTCAAAAAATCACACAATGAAATTAAGCACTTTGTTTGAAAACAGAATTTTCTCGTCTAAACATCAATGACTTTCACTTTCACAGGTTCGGTAGTGCCTGATGGCTACAATGAACCTAGTAAAAACAAAACATCTGCAGTATCATCGTGATCGATGATTCCGTTGACCTACAACCCTTAATTGATAAATCATGTTAAATATTGTCCTGAAAAATTCGTGCCGATTCTAAGGAAAAAACCAAAATCATATTTTTGTAGACATACATCTTTTCGATCATAGATGCACCGTTTTTTCCTGAATATTTCAGCATGTAACTTGAGAATTCCATCCTCTCAGAACTTATGCTGTGCAGTAAGTTGAAGTTCTTACAAGAATCTTAACAGTTAATAATCTGAAGATGCAATATCTGGTGAGTAGAGCAGGTGGAGTTTTAGAAGTGCCCAAGAAGCGTTCTGGATCGTTGATTTTAATACGTTCAGCTGCTAGCAGTACTTATTGCAATTCATCGAAACTAGTTGCTTGGTAGAGGCACATGATACAGATTTCCTTTCAGTCCAGTCCAGTCCTTCAAGCGCAAACCTGCTTCGGGGTTCCATTCACTTGCAGATTTTTTTGTACACTCAACATTCTTGTGAATGATTTGCCCTTCACAATTCGCTACAAATATGTTTATCCTTGCATTTATGAAACGAATCACAGATTGAGATAAGTCCCTTCAAGTGTTTTTCGGTAAAATAAACCCTTATTCCAGAATTTGATATTAGCAATGTTTCGTTCTTTTTTTATTCTAAAGGGTGTGTCACATCAAATTGCATCACGGAAAAAACGCTGTAGAAATTTAATTTTTAGGAATTATATCTTCAGCTTTCGCTTATAATCAGATAAGAGTGTATAGATCACGTTGGCCATGCTTCACTGTAAATTTTTCGTAAATTTGGAAAAATGTCGTCGAACGAAAAAGAGCGTCGTGAATTAATCCTGTGCACTCATTTCGAGAATCCGGAGTTGTCACATCGGGACATCGGTAAGATGCTGGAAATCGTCCAATCCACGGTCAGCAGAGTACTAAAACGATACTTCGAGAACCTAACCATCGACCGGAAGGTGAAGAACGGCAAAAATGGATGCTCCGTCAGTGAAAAAGATCACAAGCGCGTAGTTAAGCAGTTTAGACGTGATCCGAGAAGTTCGGTCCGGGATGTCGCAAATAAGCTGAATTTGTCAAGTTCATTCGTCCAGCGGACCAAGCAGCGGAAGGGCCTGCGTTCATACAAGGTTCAGAAGGCTCCTAACCGCGACGAAAAGCAAAACATGGTGGGGAAGACGCGAGCCCGGAAGCTGTACACCGAAATGCTGACGAAGCCGCATTGCCTGGTAATGGACGACGAAACCTACGTCAAAGCGGACTTTCGTCAGCTGCCGGGCCTGTTGTTCTTCTCCGCAGAGGACAAATTCAGCGTTCCGGAGGAGATTCGCAAGCAGAAACTATCCAAGTTTGCCAAAAAGTACATGGTGTGGCAAGCGATCTGCTCTTGCGGAAAGCGGAGCGCCCCCTTCGTGATGACCGGCACGGTAAACGGGCAGGTTTACCTTAAGGAGTGCCTACAGAAGCGCTCAATACCACTATTGAAGCAGCACGAGGGCCCGACCATCTTCTGGCCGGATCTCGCTTCGTGCCACTATTCAAAGGACGTGTTGGAGTGGTACGAAGCCAACGGGGTCACCTTCGTGCCAAAGGAAATGAACCCGCCCAACGCGCCGGAGCTTCGCCCAATAGAGAAATATTGGGCGATTATGGAGCAGGCCCTCCGGAAGAACCCAAAAGTTGTCAAATCGGAGGCGGACTTCAAGAGAAAATAGATTTCTGTTCAAAAAAAACTACAACCTGACGTTGTACAGAACCTTATGGACGGGGTAAAGAGGAAGGTGCGAGCATACGGGCTTGGGCTCGGAGTATGAATAAAAAGAAAATTCCAAAAGTTGTTTAATAGTGTTTATTTTACTGTCTAAAATTTTCAAAAGGATCGGTCTACTGGGCGAATTTCTACAGCGTTTTTTCCGTGATGCAATTTGATGTGACACACCCTTTAGTCTAGAGATTTGAAAAAAATCATTTTTTTTCTTCATATTTCTTTAATTCAGACTTTTAAAAATATACCATAGAAGAGACTTTTCGAAAATCTCATTATTTACGAAGTTATAGCCATTTTAGCGATGCGATATCTTATCTAGTACGGCCATAACAATTAACTTCAAACGCGTTTTTCTCGAAACATGTTTTTGCAAACTGGCTTACACGATATCTCAAGTTCTACTTATCCGTTTATATGAATACAATCTGTATGCATCTCTCTATCCCATGAACCTATAAAAAATCATAATTTCGTAACTTTACTATTTTAAAAAAAATCAAGAAACTCGAAAAAAATGTTTTGAACAGCATTTTTTTCTTCAAATTTCCGCCATTTTATCAAAAAACACGTTTTTGACTTGTCCGAGATTCATGCGATAGTGGCATCTTTACTGATTCAGAATCTGTTCGATTTGTTTGTTTCAGATAGGCAGAAGGGCTGGAATCGTGTACGCCATGGCATAACTTTTTTTTGAGCCACCTCCCTTGATCAGCTTCTAATTATGAATTTATATATTTTTTTTCCGTTCAATTCTTGTTTTATTGTTGAATGATAGATGAACAAATAGTGATATAATGGATGGTAAAAATATTCTTTGTTTTACTTTTTCGGAGCTCGAAAAAACGTCCGAAAATCGTATCTCTATCCCCCTTAATCTGATCGAGTCAAATCCTATCAAATGTTGCAACCTTGAAATGCAGAGTGCAAAACTTTATCTCGTTCGGATTGCGATACGTCAAATCCGATCGGGTTCCGTAATATGGGTTAATATGTAGCTCATGCATTGTAGCGTTTTTCGTGATGTTTCGTTTCCCATGAACGGTGATTTTCGACATCTGTAGCGAATCTACCAATTCATGTGCATCAAGGATTAATCTTAATAATTGTCTCGATTTGATTGCCAGCAGTAGAAGCATGAACTCTCCAGACAACTCAAAAGAAGCGTATTACAAAAATTACCAGACATCAATGAAAAACAACATCATTGCAGGAAATAGATCTGCAGAGATACGGCCCTTACACTCATGGAAGAATTTGTTGTTCGTATCAATGTTCAGAAATCCTTGAGAGTTCTCGAAAAAAAAACCAAACAGTTTTGTTATCAAGAGCAAAAGTTGAATTCAACCCGCATCTAAGTCGTGATTTTTAATACTACAAAAAATCCAACATTCTTTGTGTTTTTGGTTGTCTTTATCCTGACAGATTTGATGGCCCTCTATTACCGATTGGAATGAATTGATGGATCCTAGTTCATGTACGTTACCTTCAAAATATACATTTCAGGAAAGAGGTTCAGTCATATGAAAAAATATGGATGTTTGACCGACCAGCACTCTCAGGCAGTTCAGTCTTTTTATTGATGAATACTGAGTACTCAGGGCGGGCGTGAGGTTAAAAAAATCGTGTAAATACAAAACAGATCTAATTAAATTTTGACTATCAACTTGAATGCTTTACTTTAAAAAATACTTAACGTGTCTACGTGGACATTATTAAAACCCCTCCCTCCTCACCTTGGACAAACGTGGACATTTTTGAAACCCCTACCCCCCCCCCTAAAGTTGTCACGTGGTATGTGGACAGCCCCTTACAACTGCACTGCTCTGCAAGAAACATCGGGCTGTTGTTCTATTAATAACACAACAATGATCATATTAACTGTGTCCGCTGTCCGGTGGTCCAGCTGGACAATGGAAGAACAGATAGAGTACTCTTACGCCTTAATGGCTATTGTATAATGTACCATATGCAATGGTATAAAAGGAATACTCTTACACCTAATATGGCAACTGTGTCATGCGCTATTTATAGATTTGACAAAAAAAATGTGACATGTACACGATAAAATGCTAATGAACCTAAATAAATAAACAAATGGGATAAAAAAAAAGAATTTCGACTCATTGGACACAGTTTTTTAACGAGAAAACAAAGAAGTTCTGCGATGATAAATTCTGCAAGTTGCATGAAGAATGATGAATGATCGACAGTTTTGGAGTTGAACTCGCCAAAACTACATAGCACAACACAACATGTTTATATCCTCATACATGTTATGATTTTCAATCACTGTATTCCAACTACGTAGCACTTGATTTCATTGTCTTATTCTCTTGAAAACTCATAGTTCAGCCAGTTTGCGTCGGTTTATGATAGAAAATGTCCGAGATTAGATTTACATGTGATGTTTTGCTATAACGTAAATATTATGTTTTATAACGTGATCACATGGTAAATGAAATTTGGAAGGAAACAAACAGCAATACGAATAGCTTCACGAGTTGTTG
The DNA here is from genome assembly GCF_029784135.1 of Toxorhynchites rutilus septentrionalis. Taxonomy (NCBI): domain Eukaryota; kingdom Metazoa; phylum Arthropoda; class Insecta; order Diptera; family Culicidae; genus Toxorhynchites; species Toxorhynchites rutilus. The sequence goes on from NC_073744.1 coordinate 114,654,746, forward strand.
TCCCCCAAAGCTTCAAAGAATTGAGAAGAAATTGCCTCTGTTAATTATGTTCACATGTTTATAATGTACAAACATATAATAGAGAATAGAAACAAACATAAACTTAAATTTAAGCGCAATTCAGCTTTTTTTACGATTATTTTTTCCAAGAAATGGAGAAATGTCCACGTGGACAACAGGGGGAGGGGTATAGACAATGTCCATGTTTGTCCACGGTGGGGGAGGGGGGTGTCTGTTTTTTAGTTTTGTAGTTTTTCTGTCCACGTGGTATGTGGACAGCCCCTAAGATGAGTAAGATTGGACCTTTATCATTGTTTGAACAACCTCGAACGAGTCGATTGAACAGCGTTTTGAGATATTCTCAAGCGGCGAAATAGTGTTTTGAATTGACTGTATAATATTTACCCGAATCGAGAAGGTCAAATTTCAAAACATCAAATCATGATTTCCATCAAATCTTCTGATAATGAATGACATTATGAAGCGCTCTGATTTTATTCATTAGTTCCGCGTGTGATGAACCTGCCCCACTTTACTTAGTTTTGTTTCTAGTGCGATTTAAAATTAAGTTAGTAAATCTATATATATATATGTATATAAAAATGGAGTGATGTCTGTCTTTCTGTCTTTTTGATTCTTATGGACTCGGAAACTACTGAACCGATCGACATGAAAATTGGTATGTAGGAGTTTTAGGGGCCGGGGAAGGTTTTCGTGACAGTTTGAGACCCCTCCCCCCTCTCTAACGGAGGGCTGCCATACAAATGAAACACAAATTTTTGCATTACTCGAGAATTAATCAAGCAAATAAAACCAAATTAGACATGTGGAAACTTTAGGGTGCAACAAATATTTCTATGGTGGTTAGATACCCCTCCCTCCTCTCTAAGGGGGAGGGGTGGCGGGGCGTGGTTTGCCATATAAATAAAGCACACATTTCTGCCTTACTCGAGAATTCATCAAGCAAATGCAACCAAATAAAGCATATGGAGGTTTAAGGGTGCAATGAATAATTCTATGGTGTTCAGACACTCCACTCCCCTCTCTAAGGGGGGGCTGCCATACAAATGAAACACAAATTTCTGCATTACTCGGGAATTAATCAAGCAATTAAAACCAAATTTGGCATGTGGAGGTTATAGGGTGCAATAAATTTTTTACGGTAGTGAGACATTTCACCCCCCTCTCTAAAGGGGGGGGGGGGTGTCTGCCATACAAATGAAACACAAATTTCTGCATTACCTCTTCATTCAACTGACTTCAATCCACATTTCTACTCCCCTAGGAACGAAATTTATATCCGCGTACGCAATCTTATTTTTACGTCCATATAAAGAGGAACGAAAACATGATTTCTGATGCAAAAAAGAAGTTTCCCCATCAATGGACGGTTTATTGTCTACCCATCGTGAACTCAAACTAACGAACTTAGCCATTTATCAAGTATGCTATAAAGGTCCTAGCGTTAGTATTAGGCGTGCAAAATAGCGCACACACACTGCACGCTATTTTATACGTGTGAGTAATTTTCGTGTACGATACAAAATAATCTAGCTCACCTGTAGCGTATGTCAAACCACGTTGAACTCAAACATCGATGCATGCACACGTACATGGGAGAGACAAAGAGAGGAACGAATTCGTTTTGGGGGAAGTCACTTCAAAATGCAGTGAGGACAATTTGACAGGGAAGAATTAAATGATATCGGTAAGGGAGACAGCGACTAAACGCCCGACTGACTGTTTAGTCGTTTTGGCGGAGAAACTGCGTGAAGAAGCCAACTGAATACCGATATAGTCACTTGACTATGACTACGCAGAGCCCTGGTTCCAGTTACGCGAACCATGCCTATTATCATGAACTTCTCAATCATTAAATTATAACTTAAGATTGATACTCAAAGATGAAAGTTTGTATTTCCTGAAGACATCGTCCGTTGAATCTTTTTCATTTTGTAGCGAACGAGGTATTTTATGCTAACCCGAGACCTATGGGTCGGCTCAAAAAAATGCTACAAAATTTGTTTCTTTACCTGTTATTTCCTGAAACGATTGGTTCGCCCAGCTAAAGGCCTATCACTCAGGCCTAAGTTGATTCCTTTTATAAGGATCGGAGAGCGGTCGAGCTTTATCAATCTCAGTTAGGGAATACCTAGAGAAAATACCAGCAAGAAAATTCGAAAAAACTCGTCAAACACCCTGAAAACGCAAAGAATCTCAAATATGGCATGATAAGAATAGAATTGTTTAATTCGAGCGTGGGATTTTCGTTTCGTAAACTATATATGATATTGCTAGGGTACCAATTGTCATACATCAGATACCGATTAGGGTGGCCCTATGCAGATAAAATATCTGAATTATTTTGGTTTTCTTAATTTTACTCCAAACCATACAAATAACCCCATTTTGAACTCCCATGCCCTATTTTTGAGAGCGATTTTAGTATTTTTGTATAAACGATATTAAAATAATGTAACCGTCGTGAGCACAATGAATTATTGAAATGCTTCAAATCGATTCAATTGCTCGATTTGCAAAATGATAATCCAATCGTTGTCGTCAATCCTGATAATACTCCACCCCGAAAGGAAAACACGTGTGTAGATTCATTGTGCAAATATTGCTGGAATCATAGTAGGTGACTGCGCAGTGACGCGAGAAATTGTGATTCGAAGAAAAAACAATAATCTGGAATTCAGCATTTCTACACACGAACGATAGCGATCACCACACAATCCACACCAGAGCGACGCGAGGAAGAATACATGCGAGACGCTATCATGAGCAAAGGGTCACACAGTCAATGCTATTGCCAGGCCAAAACGCAATGCATTGTCCTGACATTACAGCGCGTATGTTAAAACAGAGAAAAGGAAGTCCGGTCGGATTTGGTCCCACCGGTGTATTCGGTTGAATAGAAGAACCGAGGATTACCTCATAAACTCATGTTTAGTTTGGTTAGTCCCAGAGGCGACGCGTGATCAAGTGAGCTACCTGTTCAATCAACAATGGTGTGTGCGTTTTCTATCGTTTCCATCGGCTTCATTCAGCAGAAAACTTTGAACCCCAGATATCATTTTTACGTAAGACAGTGCTTTAGCAGTAGTGATCGCTTCATACACAGTTGACTGCGTTTGCCCTGTCGCATTTCAAGATGCAGACATGTGTTTGTATGACGGCGAGTGCAGATGAAAGGTTTGAACCCGGTGGTCGTTACTGCTTATTTCGTAGTGTTGTGTTGGGTACGGGTTGGGTGGTGTAGTTCAGTGTAGCCATCAGATAACATTCTTCACGATGAAGAAATTTCACCAAAACAAAAAATAAAATAAAATTATTCGGGATAATGTTTTTTTTATCCCTTTTTGTATATTTTAGGCCCATTAGCATTTTAGCTGTAACAGAGCCGAATTTTAATCGTTTACATGTCACATGTTTGTCATATCTATAATTAGCACATTACATTACACAGTTGCCATTTTTCGGCGTTAGAGTATTCCCTTCTATACCATTGCATATGGTAAACATTTACACAGTAGCCATTTATGCGTAAGGTTTTTCCGTCTGTTCTTCCATTATCCAGTTAGACCGGACAGCGGAGACAGTTGATTGATCATTGTTGAGTTATTTATAGAACAGCAGCCCGATGTGTCTTGCAGAGCAGAGCAGTTGTATGGATGATTCGATCTTATTTCGACCGTCGATCAATCTCCATCGCTGATGATTGTTGCGTGGACGTAACTATTCTGTAACAACACAAAGATGGTCAATGAGGGCCCTGAGTTTTGAACTCACGATCTATCGCTTACTAAGCGAACGCGCAACCAATGTGGCTACGGGGACCCTCCGGGATAATGTTGAAAATACATATAAATTACCTTCCATAATTCCTCATCCATGCTACAAATGGTCAACAATTTTTTTTTCTTCTTCTTCTTTTTGGCTTTAAGAGGGTTTAAACTTTTCAGTTCATTCGCCTCTAATGATTTTTCTTTTTCTGAGATTATCTACCTGTCATATGAACCGTTTGAACAGGCGGACGAAACGCCACTGGTTAGTCCACAAAATACGCTCTGAAGAAATCGATAGTATAATTTTCTCAGATATTCCATATCTGTCCACTGATCAACTACTCACCCGTATTCTGAAAACCGATCAAGTCAGAATAACCCGAACGAATTGCAATTTGAATTCTGCAATCCGTTCGACTCAAGTCCGATTGAGTTGCGCAAATGTGGCAACCTTACCACGCAGTTCGACATAGACAACTTTGAGCTCCACGTAACATTTCTATGAAGAAAAATGGCATTGGAAATGGAATGGAATTAACACGCGTATAAAACGAAAATGAAAATTAGCTCTACATGTCAAATATTTTTTCTATGTAAAAAAAACACCTCTGCAAGTGGGGGAAAATCTTGAACAAAAATTGTGTCTGGTGATAATTTTATATTATGGATAGAATTTTGATGAAAATGCAAGGAATTTTATCGAAAAGAAAGTTAAGTTAAGGCCAGGACTATGTCTTCTATGTATTTAAACGACATTGAGTGATAATTTTCATTCAAATTTGATAATGGCGGACAAGACAGCATTTGAACGAAATAAATAAAATGAATGAAAAAATTATTTTTTTCATTTCTTTTTTCTACGTTACGACAATTTTTTCTCCTTTTTTTCTTTTTACATTTAACTTTTAAGAGATCGAACATGTCAGTTACCGTTCAAATCGTTTCATTCGTCCTTTTTCACCGATCACGATTCGATCAATTTTATAGATCGTTTAAACATTCAAAAACACTTACGATACATGTGTTATTTTTTATTTAACACCAAAAATGTTCACTAGAAATAAATTATATGGCAGAACATCGTTTGCCGGGTCAGCTAGTCTATCAATAAATAACGCAGTCACGCGTATAAAACGAAAATTTTAAGTGAAAATTAGCTCTACCACGTCAAATAGCTTTCGAAATTTTAAAAATTTCTTAACATGATAAATTTTTAGATTTTTGTCCTAATCTCTACGCCTCTTCTGATAAACGTAATGTTCGAAACCTATCAAAAATCCCTATAGGAGAGGTTGCTTTCTGAAATAATAAATTTTCTGTAAGTTTCCTTTTATGACTGTACACAAATAACGAACGAGTAAAGTTTGAGTGAAAATGTGAGCTCCACACAATTGAGAACGCATGCTGTTTATTGAAGATACTGGGAAGAAGTATTAGTTCAGCGTTCATTGTATGTACCAGCTCCCGAAATCTACGGAGATGAAAGATGAAGATCGCTTAGCTTCGACTAGGACTACTTCGGCATTCGTCGTCAACATGACTTAAAATGACTAGAAAATGATTTGACGAGCGTTGAGAGCGAGACTGACTGATGAACTATTCTAGCAAATGGTTATTCTAACTGACGTGACGACTGTTTACCCACCGTGAACTCAGACCAATGAATCTAGACAGTTACCAGGTACACTATAAAGATCCTCACGTATTATAATGAGTAAATAGCGTGCAGTTTGGAAGGAATTCTAAACAAAATTTCAGCTCACTTTATCTCCGAGTTCAATTTTGTGAAAAATACATACAGAAAGACTGGTTATTTCACAACAGTACTCGCATAAGAGATGAACCAGCCTACGGCTGAAAGTCTCTATAATAAAGAATAAAAAAAAACAGTACACACTGCTTTGCATGTGTGAGTAATTGTTGTGTACGAAACAAAAGAATCTAGCTCACCTGTAGTATATGTCAAACCACGTTTGAACTCAAACATCGATACATGCATGCGTTGTACATTAGAGAGAGAAACGAATTCATTTTGGGGGAAGTTACTTCAATATGCAATGAAGTCTATTTGACAGGGAAGAGTGAAATGAAATAGTCGAATCGTAGAGTGAGGTAGCAACTAAATGCCCGAATGACTGTTGAGTCATGTTGACGGAAAAAATGCTGAAAGAAGCCAAACTCATTGCCATTTGAATTCGAATGCGAATTTCTTCATAGTACCCTGATTATCCTCAGTTGAATATGACTATTTTATATAGACTCGGATATGATACAATCCCACTAACAGTAATCGTCTGCTAGATTTTTTATAAATGTTTGAACAGATCGCATTTATCACAATATTCATACTGAACAAAACAACCACACTTTGGCCCTGGTTTTGTTGCTGCCCAACCAATAAATTAATTAATGCGAAACTTTCCAAGGCTGTGAGAGTTCGATTTCCGCGTGTGCAGATGAAGCTAATGGCAACTCTGCGTGCTGCGTACGAACGACATTTCCTTGTCGAGATATAAATTCATACAATCAGCCTAAACCCTAATTTATCGCAAGATAAATACACCATCATCATCATCATCATCATCGTACAGCAGCAGCAGCTCTCTTCGAAACAAACAAACACGTTGTTGGTGGTGGTTGGTTATCCCGTTCTATACCCCTCATGATGCTCTTGGGAACGATGCGTACGGATTCGCCGTTTGAGTCAAAACGGGACAAAGTGTGTAGCATCATACCCACATTCGAAAGTTTCGAAGGAAAATGCTTCACAATTATTTGAAATTATGTTTGTTTTATAGATTTAATTAAAAAGGTCAAATATTTTGTTTTCGAATATCAGATAAAGCATTTCTTGTCGGCCGGGTTTTTGTTGTTGTTTCACAGTGTTGGAGTAGTAGTAGCGATAAGTCGATTTCTCGATGTGTTGGCAGAGCAACGAATAATACACAATTGTGCTTTATGAGTAGTGGAAAAGTCGCTTAGCAGTTGGTGGAAGAGTGGCTGATTGTGTTTAATGTGCTTGTGTACGAATCCACTAATAGAAGCTGAATATGAAATAAGCGTAATGACATAAACGGCCGAAACGATTTCGGCATTTAAAGTGTTCACAGTTAAAAGGAAGTAACAGTAAAAAAACACAAAGGTAGAAAGTTGTTTCGTTGTTGTATTTGATTAAGTTTTCGCTTTCTACGCATGTCATGTGCTAGTTCAGATGTGCTATATGGGAAAATAAACGCTCTGAAATACGGGATTTTTGCGAAGTGTTCATCGATCTACTCTTCACTAATCGTAAAATATCAAACATTCGGAAAACGGCCAAAGGTTGAATCAAAATATTACTGTTTTGATTTGATATAACATACATTGAAGAAATTTTGCAACTTATGAAACTTATTCGTCCATAACCTATACAAAAGAAAAACCATGAAAACATAAATTGATTCTCAGTACTTTTTTTGTTGAAGCTTACACATAAAAAAAAACATTGATCTTGCATAGAAACGCCCTTGCGGCACCGAAATTACCTTGCCTTCCTGATTTCACGCTCCCGTGATAATGGCGAAAAATTGAGCAAACATGATTGCGAGGAGTTAATAATTGAGTAAATGTAATTAAAAATTATGCATTATCGCATTAATTCAGGGGAAAAACAGTTTATAGCATAATTTTGGATGAAACACCACCCCGTCTAAAAGAACCCATAGGGCTCTCTAGATCGAGATCGAGCGAGAGGTATCGCCCAAATATAAGAAGTGGAAAATTGTGGCAAAAGTTTAAACTTTTATAAATGAAGATGATGGTCGCATCGAGAAGACGACACAAGACAGCCCACGACAGCGCAAGCAAGGAATGAGTTGGACTGAAAAACCTCACAGCAGCGCATACAGAGCATAGCGCAGAGCCAATAGAGGCAGAAATAGAATTAAAAATCAAAAAACTTTTCTCATTTATTTTCTGATTTTCATTTTAATTTTCCTGACGCCGCTGGCAATGTCTCATGTCATATGTGTAATACGTGTGTGCGATTGTGTTCCGCACATGTCTCTCAGATGAATACCACTTCGTAAACTGTGTATCCTGGGTATGGACCAATTGAACCATTTCAATTATAACGTCTGTAAATAGTTTGTTGAACATTCGAAATATTTTAAATGAGCCTCTCTTATCTTTTTCAACATTAATCAAAGTCACATCCAGTCTTCCTTTCAATGTACACAGCGTAAAACCATGCCTACATTATCTTTCGACGAATGCACTCAATTTTCCAAGTGACTGAGTTGGGAGAAATTAAATTTAACAACTAAATTTGAATTCAAATTTCACTTCATTAAAATTTCTGTTTTGTTCTTGTACAACTCTCCCCCTCCGCCTCCTCTCCGTCCGCCGTCGCGCGTTCTATTTTATCATCTGGGACCGTATACGAGTTCTGCACGGGAAAAAGGTCGTTTCATGTTGGGACGATTCAGAGGGCGAAACCTACCCAGAGAGTTGGGGAGTTTTCGTCTCCGGCCTGAGTGTACGCTTTATCTTTTGTATGATGTCTTGTTATCTGCTCATGTATTCTAATTTAATTTTCATTCCCGTTCATTCCATGTGATGTGTAGTCCGTTGTACAGTTGCTGTTATGTTATTAATGTATGAGGAGAGCTATAATCCCGCGTTCAAATCAGGCTATCGTTTTCAAGAACACGAATCGGTTTTGGGAAAACAAGATATTTATCTTAATAATCGATTATTATTCCAATAGTCAAAGAACATTCAAATTTAGAAGTACAAGGTATCATTGCACCAGACTAAAAATAAGATATTTTTTTCAGGGTATCTATGTTCTACCCATGATTGCATAGTTTATATAAACTCCAATATGATATGATGAGAAAACGCATAAAATCAGGCCTAGTAACATTTCCAGTGAAATAATCTATATTCATTTTAAGATTCATTATAATCTGTATAGGTAATACAAATTTTCGGTTTAAAGAGGGTCGAGTAGATTTTCTATTTGCTTACATCATTTGAAAAATTCGTACCCCAGTTTATTTAAATTTATCGCTCGAGTATATTTTCTCATCGTTCGTCGATCAAAAGAATTTGTAAATGAACAGATGTAGTTGAATTCTCTTTCCATCACTAACTTTTCACCCTCTGTTTTAGTCACACTAGTAACTATTCATCTTACACCAGAGTACAATAATTTGAATCATTCACACAAATGAATTTTTAACAACAATTTAGTTTAATGATACATTCCTGACATCGCTTCGAGTTTAACCTACCTATTGAAATATAATCAACTGCCTTATATCGGATCAGCAAAGATTGCATTCGCACGCAGAACACCTTTTCAATTTGTTTCCTACCTAGGAATGTCCATCTTACCCCCTGTTCCCGTACGCTCAATGTTGAGAATTAATGTCATTTTGATTCAATCTTCAATCTGATTCTTCTTATAATTACTTCGAAGCTTCAAATGCACAAAATGTAAGAAACTACACTGAAGTCGCTTTTTACGCGGTTTTATTTTACGTGGTTTATTTTTACGCGGATTTCGGAATTTACGCGGTTTTTTTTACGCGGATGTCGATATTTACGTGTTTTTTTACGCAGCACGTATCAACCACGTACAAATTCAATATGCTAATTGATGTGACTTTTCACGAAATAAGTTTGTATTGTATCACTGATTAGTAGCTGAGAAATAATAGGAAATACAGATATCATGATTGCAGAATACAAAAAAAAAATCAGTTAATCAATTGTTAAAGTATGAGTTGCGCTGTTTGTTCACCCGGTTTAATTTTACGCGGACTTTGGAATTTACGCGGATTTTGGAATTTACGCGGTTTTTGTTTACGCAGTACGTATCTCCCGCGTAGAAAGCGACTCCAGTGTACAAGCAAAATAAAATTGAGATAGTACTTCCACGTTCGCTGTGACGCAGTTAACGTGGAGTAAAAATCATATCATGCATCATAATACAAAGAGATGAAGTGATAGGGCATACACACCATCACGACGCGCATATTTGGACTTTTCAACCAATCTAGTACTAAAGGGTGTGTCACATCAAATTGCATCACGGAAAAAACGCTGTAGAAATTTAATTTTTAGGAATTATATCTTCAGCTTTCGCTTATAATCAGATAAGAGTGTATAGATCACGTTGGCCATGCTGCACTGTTAATTTTTCGTAAATTTGGAAAAATGTCGTGGAACGAAAAAGAGCGTCGTGAATTAATCCTGCGCACTCATTTCGAGAATCCGGAGTTGTCACATCGGGACATCGGTGAAATGCTGGGAATCGTCCAATCCACGGTCAGCAGAGTACTAAAACGATACTTCGAGAACCTAACCATCGACCGGAAGGTGAAGAACGGCAAAAATGGATGCTCCGTCAGTGAAAAATACCACAAGCGCGTAGTTAAGCAGTTTAGACGTGATCCGAGAAGTTCGGTCCGGGATGTTGCCAATAAGCTGAATTTGTCAAGTTCATCCGTCCAGCGGACCAAGCAGCGGGAGGGCCTGCGTACATACAAGGTTCAGAAGGCTCCTAACCGCGACGAAAGGCAAAACATGGTGGGGAAGACGCGAGCCCGGAAGCTGTACACCGAAATGCTGACGAAGCCGCATTGCCTGGTAATGGACGACGAAACCTACGTCAAAGCGGACTTTCGTCAGCTGCCGGGCCTGTTGTTCTTCTCCGCAGAGGACAAATTCAGCGTTCCGGAGGAGATTCGCAAGCAGAAACTATCCAAGTTTGCCAAAAAGTACATGGTGTGGCAAGCGATCTGCTCTTGCGGAAAGCGGAGCGCCCCCTTCGTGATGACCGGCACGGTAAACGGGCAGGTTTACCTTAAAGAGTGCCTACAGAAGCGCTTACTACCACTATTGAAGCAGCACGAGGGCCCGACCATCTTCTGGCCGGATCTCGCTTCGTGCCACTATTCAAAGGACGTGTTGGAGTGGTACGAAGCCAACGGGGTCACCTTCGTGCCAAAGGAAATGAACCCGCCCAACGCGCCGGAGCTTCGCCCAATAGAGAAATATTGGGCGATTATGAAGCAGGCCCTCCGGAAAAACCCAAAAGTTGTCAAATCGGAGGCGGACTTCAAGAGAAAATGGATTTCTGTTCAAAAAAAAAAACTACAACCTGACGTTGTACAGAACCTTATGGACGGGGTAAAGAGGAAGGTGCGAGCATACGGGCTTGGGCTCGAAGTATGAATAAAAAGAAAATGCCAAAAGTTGTTTAATAGTTTTTATTTTACTGTCTAAAATTTTCAAAAGGATCGGTCTACTGGGCGAATTTCTACAGCGTTTTTTCCGTGATGCAATTTGATGTGACACACCCTTTAGTGAACATGTAGCTTGTAACTGAAAATACGGGTAATTATTCATTTTTTGAACAATGTATGGAATCTTCATGAAGATACGTCATTATTGCGTTCAAATGGGACTCATGCTAAGTTTTTTTCCAATATTGTTCAAAAGTTTCGTTTGTCGGCAAGCTGAGCATGTGTATAGAAACGCGTAGCAACGATGAAGTGGATCTTTTCCAATTGGGCGCTTACGTCAATTATGCAACCATGGGCAGCTCTGTAAAATATTCAACAACTATGGCAAGTAAAATTTTTTTGTTTTAATTTTTATTTAGCTCAAACAAATACATGTCTTAAAGATGTCTATCGCAATAGAGTTGATGGGAATCCTTCCAGTAAAAATTGAAACCGTGTTTTTGGTTTGTTGGATTTTATTGATTAGCTTTATGTTATATAACCTACATTTATTTCAAGATAGTTTCAATCAAAAATTCAATTCTTCTACTTACATTTCGGGCTCTGTTCAATTTCAAAATCAACAACACACAGAATTCTGAACTGTTACTGAACCTCTGTTCAAATTCTCTTGTAACAAATTATTAATCACCAAAAATCAATTGGCTCGAAATACAACTCAGACGTTCCATTTTATTACCTTTGTTTACATTTTCAATGTAATAAAATTGGTTATATCTCGAGAAGTCCTAGCATAAAATGCAATACATAGTTTGTTTATGTAGAATCACATATAGATTCCAGTTTTCATATTACTTTTCTCAAATGATAAGGGTTTATCAATCTATTGAAATTTCGTAAATTTTTAGAAATTCATATCTCGATTTTGGTAAGTTGAATTAATTAATTCATTATAAAAATACTTCTAAAAACATCAAAAACAATGTTCTGAGGATGACTTTGTGTATTCATTCAAAGTATTATTTTCCTAAATAGTTCATCGATTTCTCAATAACTTTGCCATGCATTACATTTTAAGCAGACATCTGTGTTTTGAGTTAAGATTTTTTGAAAAAAATCATTGTTTTGAAATACGTCCTTATAAAAAAAAACATTCGGAACCAAAAATGTTCATGGAAATTTTAATTTAGCTGTCACCATATGTACAAAAGTCGAAGATGATCGGGTCAGCGGCTGGCTGATTTAGCGTGGAGTTGCTCTAAGCGTCGTGCATACTTCTTTCACAGCATCCCCTTTTATTTCTTCTCTTTATCTTCCTTTTTCATCTTTGTTCTTTTTTATTTTCTTTTTAATGTTTCTTTGTTTTTTATTATTCTTTTCTCTTCATTTTTTATTATTATATATTATTACTTGTTACTTTTTCCTTTCGTTATCATTTTTTCCTATACTTTATTTCTCAATCTTTATTCCTTATTCCTTATTCATCATTCCTTATTTTTTATTCTTTATTTCTTATCCTTAATTTCTTTTTTCTTATTCCTTATTACTTATCACCTATTTTAATTCTTATTCCTTATTCTTCAATCTTTTCTTACTACTTATTAATTGTTCATTGTACCGAATTTTTCTTTGTTGATTTCCAATTCCTCATTTTCATTTCTTATATATCATTGAGATTTTTGTTTCCCGAATGTCCCGAATGTAATTTCTTATTTCTCATTCGCATTCCCGATTTCGCTTTTCTCATAGATTATACCGTTACTATTTTCTGATTTCTCTTTTCTCTTCTCTCATTTGTTATTTGTGATTTCTTGTTCCTTTTGTTTTATTTAACACTAGCTGACCCGGCAAACTTCGTCCCGTCCAACATTTGTTTTTTGTTATCAATACCTTCAAACATTCACGTTTTCTTACTATGAGTAAGTTCATGGGTCCAATCGCAGATCTTCTAATCGACCCCGTTGAATTTACCTTTTACTATAAAATTCTAACGAAACTCATCGTCATAATATCAGATTATTTTCAGACTCAATTCTCGTTCAAGATTTTTCAACCACTTGCAAATAACATGTTTTTCCGTTACATGGAATAAATGTTTTATACAGAAAATATGATAGAATAAAGACAGCCCTAAATCGGACAATTCCTTCCTCGAGTTCTGCTCTTATCAACACATTCGGCGATACTTTTTTATTGGTATAGATAGAAGAGTGCGTTTCATCACATTAAAATCCATTTCCAGTTTCGAGCAATGATCAATTTCGCTAGCGCAAACATCAAATGGACTAGCAGCACTTGTCACTATGTAATTATAGAACATGTGGGAATTGAATTTTCCGATTTTTCCCTTTTTCCTTCAGAGTTTTCCGAAAATTTTCAATTGTCATGTTTGGTTGAAATATTTTTGGTTGAAATATGTGTAATATTTTTATGGGACCCCCTATCCATTCCAGAGGAGGGGGGGTGTCATACCATCATAGAAACATTCCCCCCTCCCCCTCAGAAAGGTGAGATGAGTGTTGACCCACTTTAGAAATGTTTCTTACCCCCTAAAACCTCCACATGCCAAATTTGGTTCAGTTTACTTGATTAATTCTTGAATTATGCAGAAATGTATGTTTCATGTGTATGGCAGTCCCCCCCCCCTCTGAGAGAGCGGAGGAGTGCTTATTCACCATTCGTGTTCCCTAAAACATTCGCATGACAAATTTGGCTCCATTTGCTTGATCAGTTTTCGGATTATGCAGATATTTGTCTTTCATTTGTATGGCAGCTACCCCTTGGAGACAGGGGTGGAGTGTCTAACCACCGTAAAAACATTTATTGCACCCTAAAACCTCCACATGCCAAATTTGGTTTCATTAGCTTGATTAATTCTTGAGTTATGCCGAAATTTGTGTTTCATTTTTATGGCAGCCCCACTTTAGAGAGGGGGAGGAGCATCTAACCACCATAGACTCATTTATTGCACCCTAAAACCTCAATATGCCTATTTTTTTTATTAATCCGTTTTTTTTTTACAGGCTCAGTTACATAAATTTAATGAAGCCAAACTCTTAACTATATTTCAACTAGCATATATCAACATGTTGTTTCCTTAATTCTATGGTTAATGAAATAGGAAACCGATTACTCGCGGTCGACTCGAGTTTAGAAGGGTGACACATTTTCATTAGGAAAAGGATGGGATGTAAGGAGATGTGTGTTTACACTCGCACTCACATTCACATTCACATTCTCATTCACACTGACACTTCACACTCAATTCTTAAAACTATCCTTACATCTAATATGTATTTACAATTTAACTTATTCTAATGTTAGTAGGAAGGGAACCGATAGCTCGCGAAGGACGAATAGGAGGGGAAAAGGATGTATGAACAATCACACTCGAAGATCGATAGCTTTAAGGAAAACATATCAATATGCCTAATTTGGTTTCATTTTTTTGATCAATTTTCGAGTAATGCAGAAGTTTGTGTTTCATTTGTACTGATACTGAAAAGATACTGAAAAACTACTTGGATATTCAATTAGTTATTCAAATAACAACCGTTGCAGTCCTATGGCTCTCCGGTTATGTCCCGACATTACTCACCCGTTGTTTTCTCCCTTTTTTCTTTTCTTTTGGCAGACTTATCTCACTTCTTAACTAGGCGAACCTAGCCAGAATTTTCACCTGCCCCCGGGCTTCTGAATGCCAAAGGGGGACTAGGCTCTGCGGAATGCACGTATCTGCATGCTCGTGCTGTTTCAGTCCTGACCGAGAAATTGTCGGACAATCGCGCAGGTGCTAAGGATGACCGACTTTTGGATGCCGGCCAATTCCTTCTCCATGTTCAACACCATTAGCGCTTCCAGAAGTGTCTTCGGGATAATTCCAGTTCCAGAGAGAACGACTGGAACAATTCTTGGGACCTCCCTTAGCCCCCACAGTTCCTTGATCTCCACGGCCAATGGTCGGTACTTGCAGATTTTGCGACCGTGGGTCTCCTCCAGATTCTGGTTCAGTGGAATAGCGACATCGATGATGGTGACTTTGCGGTCGCTCTTGTCGTAAATCATTATATCTGGGCGGTTGTGGTGGATCGAGAGGTCGGTCAGAACAGTGCGATCCCAGTACAGCTTAAAACGGTCATTTTCCAGGACAGGTGCAGGCAGGTACCGGTAGTTTGGTACGTTGTCTTCCAGTAGAGCACATTGGAGCGCCAGTTGTCGATGAACAATACGGGCCACGTTGTTGTGGCGCTCGGTGTAGGCTGCGTTGGCCAAAACGGGACAGCCTCCCATAATGTGCTCTATGTTTTCACCTGGTTGATGGCACATCCGGCAAATGTCATCTACGTCTTGATGCCAGACGTACCGCCTGCAGTTTCTCGTCGGCATTATCCTGTCCTGGATGGCTATCATGTCGGCTTCTACTACTGAAGAGAGTTCACCACGCGTTAGCCACAGATTAGATGCGGCCTTGTCGACGTGTGGCCGGTCCAGTTGATGGGGGTGGGCACCATGCACTGCCTTCTGCTTCCAAGCTGCAATCTTCTCCTCCACTGTCTGCAGATTGCAGTTGAGTTGGTAGTCCGCTTGCGCCTGTATCCTCTGTCGGCGGCGCAGACAGCCCGGTATAGCGCGTTTTGATTGGCGCGTTCTGCGAAGTACTCGCGCAGTTGTCGTACCTGGGCAACACACAGTGCAGATATGTCGACTATTCCAAGTCCCCCTTCTTTGCGTGGCAGTGAAACTCTCTCCAGTGCCGATTGAGGATGGTGCATTCCGGCCTCTTTAAATGCTTTCCTCATCCTCCTCTCAAGGTCCTCTAGGTCAGTTTTGCTCCATTTGACTACACCAAAACTGAAGGTCAGCAGGGGAACCGCGA
Source organism: Toxorhynchites rutilus septentrionalis (assembly GCF_029784135.1). NCBI lineage: Eukaryota > Metazoa > Arthropoda > Insecta > Diptera > Culicidae > Toxorhynchites > Toxorhynchites rutilus. Next base: position 114,670,648 of record NC_073744.1, read on the forward strand.
ATGTGTTGATCGCGCGTACCTTGTTCCCCGCGTTGAGGAAAGTCCTCAGGACACAGTTCACTCGACTCAAGAACTTGTCTCGCAGCTCCGTCTTGATGTCGGAGTGGCGAATCCCGGTGAGCTGTCGGAATCCAAGATATTTATAGGATTCGCCACGAACCATGTCTCTTATGAATTCGCCGTCATAGACCTCGTAACCTCCGGATTCGGTAAGCTGCCCTTTCAGCAGATGGACACAGCGGCACTTGTCGAGGCCGAACTCCATGCAGATGTCCCTGCTTATGTCTTCGACAACCCGGATAGCTACACCTAGACGCTGACGTGAATCAGCGTAGACCTTGAGATCATCCATGTAGAAGGTATGGGTCACTTCTTCGTGGGCGCCGTCGCCATACCTTATTTTATAGCCATGACCGTTTCTATTGAGCGTCCTACTGAGGGGGTTCAGTGCCAGACAAAACCAAAGCGGGCTGAAAGAGTCGCCTTGGAATATCCCCCTCTTTATCTGCAGCGTTCTAGACTGCAACACATTTTCCCCATCACTGAGGTGCAGAGACGTGCTCCACTGCCTCATCGCATGCTGCAGGAACCTAACGACGACGGGATCAATTTTGTAGAGCTCCAATACCCGGACGAGAAACGAGTGAGGTATGGAGTCATAAGCCTTCCTGTAATCGATGTAGGCCATACTTAGGTTCCGCTGGTTATATACCGCCTGGCCGACTATGGCTGCGACGATGATGGCCTGGTCTTTGCAGCCATGCGTATTTTTCCTGCATCCTTTCTGCTCTTCTGCGATGATGTGATGCTGTTCGCAGTGAGCAGAAACTTTGGCGGTAATTATGCTGCTCAGTATTTTGTACAGACTCGATAGGCACGTTATCGGTCTGTACTTTGATGGGTTCAATGTGTTGCTGTCTTTCGGGAGGAGGAATGTGACGCCACGGGTGGCGAATTCAGGAAGGTTGTGTGGGTCACGTAGCACCTTGTTGAAGCACTCAGCTATCTTTGGATGTGCGACGGTCAGCTTCTTGTGCCAAAAGTTCTGGACACCATCGGGGCCCGGTGCTGCCCAGTTCCTCAGGTACCGCGAGGCTTCGCGGACATCGTTCTCTCCGACGATGATAGCTGGCATCTCTCCACTTTCACCACAACTCTCCTCCTCCCGTCTTAACCACATTTGCCCGTCGCGATGTTCTACTGGGGTCTCCCAAATACCAGCCCAGAAGTTCGTCACATCGCTAATATCTGGCAAACCTTCGCGGTAGTCGGGCTTCTCGTCGCTAATGTGGTCGTAGAACGCTTTTTCGTTATTTCTGAACATCCGATTTTGTTCCTGGCGCTTTGCAGAGTCAGAGTAACGTTTCAGCCGTTTAGTTAGGACGCTCAATTGCTGTACCAGTGTGTCGAGTTTTTCCGTCAGCTGGTGAGCTCCCAGCTGGCGAAGTTCAGTAGGCCGCACGATCACAGCAACTTGGCGACATAATTTCGCCGATCTGCTGCCTCTTTTGTACCCCATCAGTCTTCCAATTGCGGCGCGCTTGTTTAGGATCCGTTGCTCCAATCTCCTTCGCCATGGAGGCTCACGCCTTTCACGGAGATGTTGGAGCAGTCCGCCTCTTGGCCTAATACGGTATCCTAAACTTTTGGCGGTCGCCACAGTAGCACAGTAAACTTTCAGTTGCAGCTCCTCCATGTTCTCAGCATCAACCAAGTGCAGCGGAAGAACGTGCTCGTTCATGAGTTTTACTGCATTTGTCAGCCTGCGGGAATGCTGCAACTTCGGGATCCTGGGGCGCGACAAAGGGTCCGTGTCGCGGAACTGTGAGATCGCCTCGTCGTAATGGAAGACCAGATCGCGTAGTAGTTGTTGATCTGGCTGTGGGTCTTCCGGCTCAGGGGGTTGTTGTACTGTGGCCTCCACTGGTGCTGATTCGCGTGCCCCACTCGCGAATGAATTGCTCAGCCGTACTGAACTTCGTCTCGACACATCGCTTGCTCTGCTTGTTCTGGAGCTTAGTTCTCTCTGCACCTGCTGCTTGATCTCGTCGACTTGCGTTTGGGAGAGCATATTGTTGCGTACAATCGCTCTACGCCTCGCGTTCATCGCGTTTTGGTCAAGCCTCCCGACGAACTCTGGATACGCTTCCTCGAACATTGCGAGTATTCGAGGGCGACCGCTCATGTCCGTCTCCAAAGCAGTGCAGATGTAATAGGCGCGGATCACGAATTCGTTCATTTCGTGTGTCCACATGATCCGTCGCCTAGTAGTACCCACAAGTGTGGACGACTGTCGTCTGACAGTCGCAACACGCCTCGTAGGCGCAGCGTTTCGTTGGTGATGTCGATGGCTGCTGTTTCCGTGTGGCGGTAGCTCTTCGGGTTGAACCCGGCTGGTGGCCCGCTCTTGCACCTCGCCCTCCAGCCGCTGGCCGCTCGCTCTTACTCCCGTTCCAGGACCAGCTCCAGTTCGGGGACCCTCCTCGGGCGATCGCATTCTAAGTATTCTTCGTGAACGTAGCTCCATTTTCTGGGTGTATCTCCTTTGCCCGGGAGACAGCGGGTTGGCAAGGCCTCCATGACCCGGGAGACCTTCCCCGGGAGAGATATAGCGCTCTGACTCGCTCACACCCCCTCACTTAGCCACTTTCGACACCCGTTCTCGGAGCCAAGACCAGGTGTGTGTTTCCAGTTCACGCCCGATCTAAAAATGTCGTCATATGATCTTCGTGGAGGCGTGAGATAGGAACATTTGAGACCAACGGGCAGGCTCCTACCCTAGTGTTGATCCCCATTTGAGAACCTTTCTTTTCTTTTTTTTTTGGCAGACTTATCTCACTTCTTAACTAGGCGAACCTAGCCAGAATTTTCACCTGCCCCCGGGCTTCTGAATGCCAAAGGGGGACTAGGCTCTGCGGAATGCACGTATCTGCATGCTCGTGCTGTTTTAGTCCTGACCGAGGAATTGTCGGACAATCGCGCAGGTGCTAAGGATGACCGACTTTTGGATGCCGGCCAATTCCTTCTCGATGTTCAACACCTTTAGCGCTTCCAGAAGTGTCTTCGGGATAATTCCAGTTCCAGAGAGAACGACTGGAACAATTCTTGGGACCTCCCTTAGCCCCCACAGTTCCTTGAGCTCCACGGCCAATGGTCGGTACTTGCAGATTTTGCGACCGTGGGTCTCCTCCAGATTCTGGTTCAGTGGAATAGCGACATCGATGATGGTGACTTTGCGGTCGCTCTTGTCGTAAACCATTATATCTGGGCGGTTGTGGTGGATCGAGAGGTCGGTCAGAACAGTGCGATCCCAGTACAGCTTGAAACGGTCATTTTCCAGGACAGGTGCAGGCAGGTACCGGTAGTTTGGTACGTTGTCTTCCAGTAGAGCACATTGGAGCGCCAGTTGTCGATGAACAATACGGGCCACGTTGTTGTGGCGCTCGGTGTAGGCTGCGTTGGCCAAAACGGGACAGCCTCCCATAATGTGCTCTATGTTTTCACCTGGTTGATGGCACATCCGGCAAATGTCATCAACGTCTTGATGCCAGACGTACCGCCTGCAGTTTCTCGTCGGCATTATCCTGTCCTGCATGGCTATCATGTCGGCTTCTACTACTGAAGAGAGTTCACCACGCGTTAGCCACAGATTAGATGCGGCCTTGTCGACGTGTGGCCGGTCCAGTTGATGGGGGTGGGCACCATGCACTGCCTTCTGCTTCCAAGCTGCAATCTTCTCCTCCACTGTCTGCAGATTGCAGTTGAGTTGGTACTCCGCTTGCGCCAAGTGCAGAGCGCTGTATCCTCTGTCGGCGGCGCAGACAGCCCGGTATAGCGCGTTTTGGTTGGCGCGTTCTGCGAAGTACTCGCGCAGTTGTCGTACCTGGGCAACACACAGTGCAGAAATGTCGACGATTCCAAGTCCCCCTTCTTTGCGTGGTAGTGAAACTCTCTCCAGTGCCGATTGAGGATGGTGCATTCCGGCCTCTTTGAATGCTTTCCTCATCCTCCTCTCAAGGTCCTCTAGGTTAGTTTTGCTCCATTTGACTACACCAAAACTGAAGGTCAGCAGGGGAACCGCGAATGTGTTGATCGCGCGTACCTTGTTCCCCGCGTTGAGGAAAGTCCTCAGGACACAGTTCACTCGACTCAAGAACTTGTCTCGCAGCTCCGTCTTGATGTCGGAGTGGCGAATCCCGGTGAGCTGTCGGAATCCAAGATATTTATAGGATTCGCCACGAACCATGTCTCTTATAAACTCGCCGTCATAGACCTCGTAGCCCCCGGATTCGGTAAGTTGTCCTTTCAGCAGGTGGACACAGCGACACTTGTCGAGGCCGAGCTCCATACAGATGTCCCTGCTTATGTCTTCGACAACCCGGATAGCTACACCTAGACGCTGACGTGAATCAGCGTAGACCTTGAGATCGTCCATGTAAAAGGTATGGGTCACTTCTTCGTGGGCGCCGTCGCCATACCTTATTTTATAGCCATGACCGTTTCTATTGAGCGTCCTACTGAGGGGGTTCAGTGCCAGACAAAACCAAAGCGGGCTGAAAGAGTCGCCTTGGAATATCCCCCTCTTTATCTGCAGCGTTCTAGACTGCAACACATTTTCCCCATCACTGAGGTGCAGAGACGTACTCCACTGCCTCATCGCATGCTGCAGGAACCTAACGACGACGGGATCAATTTTGTAGAGCTCCAATACCCGGACGAGAAACGAGTGAGGTATGGAGTCATAAGCCTTCCTGTAATCGATGTAGGCCATACTTAGGTTCCGCTGGTTATATACCGCCTGGCCGACTATGGCTGCGTCGATGATGGCCTGGTCTTTGCAGCCATGCGTATTTTTCCTGCATCCTTTCTGCTCTTCTGCGATGATGTGATGCTGTTCGCAGTGAGCAGAAACTTTGGCGGTAATTATGCTGCTCAGTATTTTGTACAGACTCGATAGGCACGTTATCGGTCTGTACTTTGATGGGTTCAATGTGTTGCTGTCTTTCGGGAGGAGGAAGGTGACGCCACGGGTGGCGAATTCAGGAAGGTTGTGTGGGTCACGTAGCACCTTGTTGAAGCACTCAGCTATCTTTGGATGTGCGACGGTCAGCTTCTTGTGCCAAAAGTTCTGGACACCATCGGGGCCCGGTGCTGCCCAGTTCCTCAGGTACCGCGAGGCTTCGCGGACATCGTTCTCTCCGACGATGATAGCTGGCATCTCTCCACTTTCACCACAACTCTCCTCCTCCCGTCTTAACCACATTTGCCCGTCGCGATGTTCTACTGGGGTCTCCCAAATACCAGCCCAGAAGTTCGTCACATCGCTAATATCTGGCAAACCTTCGCGGTAGTCGGGCTTCTCGTCGCTAATGTGGTCGTAGAACGCTTTTTCGTTATCTCTGAACATCCGATTTTGTTCCTGGCGCTTTGCAGAGTCAGAGTAACGTTTCAGCCGTTTAGTTAGGACGCTCAATTGCTGTACCAGTGTGTCGAGTTTTTCCGTCAGCTGGTGAGCTCCCAGCTGGCGAAGTTCAGTAGGCCGCACGATCACAGCAACTTGGCGACATAATTTCGCCGATCTGCTGCCTCTTTTGTACGCCATCAGTCTTCCAATTGCGGCGCGCTTGTTTAGGATCCGTTGCTCCAATCTCCTTCGCCATGGAGGCTCACGCCTTTCACGGAGATGTTGGAGCAGTCCGCCTCTTGGCCTAATACGGTATCCTAAACTTTTGGCGGTCGCCACAGCAGCACAGTAAACTTTCAGTTGCAGCTCCTCCATGTTCTCAGCATCAACCAAGTGCAGCGGAAGAACGTGCTCGTTCATGAGCTTTACTGCACTTGTCAGCCTGCGGGAATGCTGCAACTTCGGAATCCTGGGGCGCGACAAAGGGTCCGTGTCGCGGAACTGTGAGATCGCCTCGTCGTAATGGAAGACCAGATCGCGTAGTAGTTGTTGATCTGGCTGTGGATCTTCCGGCTCAGGGGGTTGTTGTACTGTGGCCTCCACTGGTGCTGATTCGCGTGCCCCACTCGCGAATGAATTGCTCAGCCGTACTGAACTTCGTCTCGACACATCGCTTGCTCTGCTTGTTCTGGAGCTTAGTTCTCTCTGCACCTGCTGCTTGATCTCGTCGACTTGCGTTTGGGAGAGCATATTGTTGCGTACAATCGCTCTACGCCTCGCGTTCATCGCGTTTTGGTCAAGCCTCCCGACGAACTCTGGATACGCTTCCTCGAACATTGCGAGTATTCGAGGGCGACCGCTCATGTCCGTCTCCAAAGCAGTGCAGATGTAATAGGCGCGGATCACGAATTCATTCATTTCATGTGTCCACATGATCCGTCGCCTAGTAGTACCCACAAGTGTGGACGACTGTCGTCTGACAGTCGCAACACGCCTCGTAGGCGCAGCGTTTCGTTGGTGATGTCGATGGCTGCTGTTTCCGTGTGGCGGTAGCTCTTCGGGTTGAACCCGGCTGGTGGCCCGCTCTTGCACATCGCCCTCCAGCCGCTGGCCGCTCGCTCTTACGCCCGTTCCAGGACCAGCTCCAGTTCGGGGACCCTCCTCGGGCGATCGCATTCTGAGTATTCTTCGTGAACGTAGCTCCATTTTCTGGGTGTATCTCCTTTGCCCGGGAGACAGCGGGTTGGCAAGGCCTCCATGACCCGGGAGGCCTTCCCCGGGAGAGATATAGCGCTCTGACTCGCTCGCACCCCCTCACTTAGCCACTTTCGACACCCGTTCTCGGAGCCAAGACCAGGTGTGTGTTTCCAGTTCACGCCCGATCTAAAAATGTCGTCATATGATCTTCGTGGAGGCGTGAGATAGGAACATTTGAGACCAACAGGTAGGCTCCTACCCTAGTGCCTACCAACAGGTAGGCTCTACCCTAGTGTTGATCCCCATTTTATTTTTTCTTATTTTTTCTCTCCTCATTTTTTTTTGTTCTCTTTTCTGTTTTTCTTTTTTGATTTTTTTCGTTCTTTTTTCTTCTTTTTTTTCTCTTATTTCTCCTTTCTTTTTTTATTTCTCTCTTCTTTATTAGTTTTTTCTTCATTTTTCCTTCTTACTTTTTTTCATCAACGTAGTAATCAATGTGTCATTTTTCTTTATCAGTCCAAAATTGAGTTTTCTACGGCAAATAACACGCCTTATGTGTATTCTGACTGGTGAGTGAGAAAATACGTGAGATAACAATTATACAGGGTCTTTCGGATTACACGCTCACGCAACAAATTTTAATAACTTCTACAAAAGTGAGCCGATTTTTATTTTTGAAAAACAAAAATAAAGCTTATTTTAACACATCTCTCGTAGGCGGTTGTAAACACCCTGCTGACTAACACGCAAATTATCTGCTAGTTGTCTTATTGTTCATTCCTTCGATTACGCTTCATCGTATTCCTGTGTTTTCGTGTTCCTTGTCTGCAACACCGGAATCACCACATGTTCATTATAAGCTTTGTTAAGCAGTATGATTCAGTTACAGTGTATTCTTGAAATGATAAAAGATGCCACCCGCGAATGATACAAATTTCGATAAAAAATTTCAATTCTGAAAATATAATAGAAAACCATTGATGAATTGTTTTCCAAGCTTCACTTTAATGTAACAGAGCATCCATATATCTTCCATTGCAGCGTAACGAGTCCAATCTCGATGTATCCCTATCAGTTCCCCATTATAACGGAACACACGGACAGCATTACAACATGAACGATCATGTAAGTATTTCCATCATTGTCCTCTTCACATTAACGAGCCATAAATCCATCATCTGATGATCATCTCCTCTCCACTATCCAGACATCAAGTCAAGAAGAAGATGTATCATTCGATTTGTCATTCTCCTCAGCCTGCTCGGACAATTCTTCGTTCGAATTCGATCCAAGCAGTTCGTCGGATTCGACAATAGATGAAGACGATTATGATCATTTCACAGCTTACGCTTGTGCGAAGGAAGAATTCTTTCAATCGTCCTCGGATGAAATCGATTCTAGATTGTGTAGTAGTTCGAATAGCACCATAAGTAGCGACGGAACAAATGGAAGTTTTTTTCTAGACTCCTCCGAGAGCGAAGGGAGTGTAGGTAGCTCGGAAGAATCTGATTTCGTTTCAACTCCTTCGAACTTTGACGATGGTGAAGTCAGCCGTGTCAAGAAGTTATTAGCACCTCTGAAGGAGGAAGATGTTTTAAGTGACGCTAAAGAGCAGCTATTGGATAGCAGTTTTGAGCACTGTGAAACCGTCTTGACATTGTGTAAGAAAATCACGCGTGAAGATAATGCAGTCGTAGAAGCATCATCGCAATTCAGCGAGATATATAAAGAATTTGTGGAACAAACATATCACAATCCTGAGACTCAGTTAAATACTCACTATTGTGACGGTCGGATGGATGGATTGATGGATAATCTTGGAAGTTCTGATGAATTTAAAGATGTAGATCCAGAGAATATATCAGCACCAAATTGTTCTCCCTCATTAGTTAAAACGTATAAAAGTCATACTAAGCCAATTAGTAGCAATCATCTTTGGACAGACATCAATAGCAGTTCAATTGCTGTCAATAGTGAGACGCGAAATGATTCACTCCCCACTAAGCTATCATCATCATATGAATTGGATATACCATTTCCTCGAACATTTGATCGTATTCGACCTATACACTCTGAGTTCTCATTGATCCGAAAAATCGACGATTCGCAAGCTACTAATTGTTGTGACATACAGTTGCTTTCGCAAAATGTTAGTCTATTGGAAGCAACGCCCGTACCGGACACTGTACTTCACAAAAATGGTAGGAAACGCTTCCTACTGTTGATATTTCTTCTGTCGGAAACCTTCAAACTTCTATCAACTCGAGCATCTTGTACGAAACGTGAGCTTTACTATCGTGACCCGCAATCGACCCAGAATCAAAGAACTGTCGACGAAGGATTGCGAGATGTGTGTTTCCTACTGCAAGCAGATCTTTGGGAGCTGAATGTGTTTTCCTCATCTCGAGGACTGATGGCAGGCCCTTTGAAACTTCGTTACAAGAATGAAGACACCATCGACTGCTTCAACACCTTAGGAACTCAAATACCGGCTGATGTGAACAATTTGACCGAAATTTCCACTGACGCTGATCTTGTGCTGATAGTCGAAAAAGATACGGTTTTCCGGCGGCTTTTGGATGATGGAATACTCACTCGGTTCTCCGTGAAGATTCTAATGATAACGGTATACCTTACATTGTCAATAGTTGATCTCTCTAACCTCCCGAATCCCTTGCTACAGGGCAAAGGCTACCCCGATGTTGGAACCAGGCTTTTGCTGAAGAAAATTTGGAAGATTTCTAGGATACCCATGTACGCCCTGGTAGATGCCGATCCATTCGGGATAGAGATCTTCTGTGTATATAGATATGGTTCACTGGTATAGCAAACAACACACGTTGTTTCATCACCGTTACTAACTTCATCCTTTTCCCCACAAGGCTCTTGCACATCAATCCATGCATCTGGCAGTTCCTTCGATTCAATGGCTGGGTCTACGACCCTCTCAAATCACCCCGCTCAACCTCAAACCACTGCCTTTAACTGAACGAGATCTGATACGCATAGAGGGGTTATTGAAGCGTCCCTACATTGGTCGACCGGGATGTCCACTTGAGGGTGAAATAAAGTTAATGCAGCAGATTGAACGTAAAGCTGAAATCGAGAGTTTGACAGACATTTCGAACGATTACTTGATTAGCAAGTATTTACCGAATCAACTTAAACTGTGTGGTGGTTGATCATTCGCGCACATACACATTTTTTTCTTGTTCAAGGTTTAGGTTTTTTATTAACATCATTTATTGCATTCTGTGTTTTACATTGTTACTATTCTCACAGACATAATTACACAGATCATATATATATGGCATAGACTGTTATTGAATCTAGAAAACTTATTGCGTTCAATAGGGCCCTATTAATTAACTTTATATCAGGATGACATACATTTTTTCTAGCTCTATTCTGTTGAATTGCGAAACAAAAAATATCGAGCAATAAATATTATCAATAGTGAATTCTGTGAAAAACAGAACATCCAACTTCTTAATATTGGGTTATATCTGATATACCCGCAATGTTAACGTGGGACTACCGTTGGCTTAGTAATCATGTGTTTGTATCGATTAAATTATTGATTGAATGAAACTATTTTCGAATTAAATTGAATCCAACATATTTGCTGCGTATGTAAAGAATTCGAAAAATGCCATGTAAAGTAAGTCACCTTGGTTATGATGACTGTGTTAGGAAACACATTTCGGTGGGAACAAAAGTTTCCCCAACTTGCATTTGTCAACAATGCCGATTTCCCCAAGCACCTTGGTTTTGATGGCTGTGTTGGGGAAACCGTAAATCGGCCCAATAAAACGAGGCAGTTGGGGCGTTAAGATAGCGCTTGGCGTTTTACAGTTATTTAATTGCTTATCTCAGGAACAATAACATTTTATTAATTGTGATGGATGCGTAGAAATATTTCCTATCAAATGATGGAAACATCTTTCCGATCTATTAATAAATGTTCGAGTTGTAAGCATTCGAGATCTTTCATTTTTTTTTCTGCATGTTTTGTATTTAGGTTTACATTTTGCCTCCAATATATTCCGGTTAGACATAATCCTACGTCAAAAAGAACAAAAATAGAACCTTGCCACGGGTACCACCAGTGGTACACTAATACATGTGTAATAAATCCACTAAAATATAGGTTTATAACAATTTTTGTTTAACAATAGAATTGGTTGGAATTCCACACAACAAAAGCACAAGAATATTATACTCCATTATAAAATGAAATTATATCTTATAAGTATGCAGGGAAAGTGTTTTCTGAGAGTAAAACGGAGAATGTAAACAACTGCATTTAAACGCGCATTCATCTGCAAAGTGTCTCTTATATAGTTCTTATATTTTTTACACATACATATGTGTTCCATGAGACGGGACTAAGTAACAAAGTAAGAAAAAAAAAATGAGGTAATAATAGCAAAAAATTATGAATTTCTTAGCATTAATTTATTGTGACTGTGAATGTAAAATAAATTAAACAGTTGAATTTGCAGCACAATTTTTTTATAAAACAAATCCATCTAAATCGTAAATCTTCGGCTGGATACCATTTAGACTGAAGAAGTATTGTTTATATTGATAACGCATGATAAAATGGGCTGTTCATTTATGTAACTGATTATTATAAAAATAATTGAATGAAGCTGACTGGTTATTTAAAGTCTGTTTTTTGCGAGAACAATACACTAATTGGTCATATGTCGCAATTTGTTTCTGTATATCAATGCACGCATTGCACTGAGTATTTAACGAGAGGCATCTCCCGTGCATCGTCATTTAACAAGCATCAAACACGCGTCTAACAGATGCACACAGTTGCAGCGATAAAAATGAAACATCGCGAGAATTACCGTTTAGGAAAAATCGTTTCTCGACTCTCGGTCAAAACCGTCAACAAAGCTAGGAGCTTGTTGCATCAGAACAGAGCCGATGCGCACAAGAGCAAATACGAATGGTAACTAAAAGTTTCTGAGAATTTTCCTCAGCGGAGATGCAATACTTATACGCTAGCGATAGCTTATGTACTATGCAAGGGTGGAGTTTACTTCGCAAATATTCTCGTTTCGGCACCCCCTTCTTTTTTTTCTATTCTAGCGGCTGCATAAGTTACTCGTTATCAACAGCTCTGTTCGAGAAAACACACAAATGGACAGAACAAATGTATGGGGAAATGGGAATGCTTCAAATTTTCATCAATTTAATCCATATACAGACTATGCGATTGTAATGTATAGCATATAGAACAAATCTTAGAAAATTTCCGATTCGATTGGTATGCAAATCGTTAAAATCCGTTAACAGCAAAAATAGTTATTAACGTAAACTTTATTTCATAAAAACGTGACCTGTTTTCTGATTTGGCACCCTTAATGTAAGACGTAGTCCTACGTCAAAAATATAAAAAAATATCGTAACCTTAGTTCCGAAAGCATGTAAGCTATGAAAAACAATTACAATCAATAATTACGAAAACAAAATCTGGTTTGTTTTCAAGTGTTATGTTTTTCAAGCAAAACTAGTTCAGTAGTTCAAAAGTTATGAATTTTTGAAAAAGGTCATTTTTTGAAAAAAAAGGGGGGGAAAAGTTGATTTTTCGGACCACCATAAAATGGAAATGGCCACCCTGATGAAAAAAATTGAAAATACAATTGTGATATTTTACGATGAGGAATAAAACTACCAATTTTCATGAAATCTGACAATCTCTATATCGGTTTGGCATGGAATTCAATTTTGTCAATTTGCTTGACCCATTCTCACCCCCAATCAGTGTAAATAAGAGATTATTTCGAAAATATTGAAATTCGAATGGAAAAAAAAGATGTTCAAAATCAATAATAACTAATCGGGCAAGACTTTGAAGAATAATTTTATCCAACATTTACAATTTTAGTAGTTCTGTATAATACTGGGCATGAGATTTTTCCTGAGGTGTTATGTGATGGCTATTTACACAGTAAATTTTGATGAATTATTAAATAATAACTATTTGTACTACAATTAAGTATTATGCATTGGAAGTTGTGAAAATATGTCTCCTATTAAACGGCTTACAGCTTCAAAAATATTCGCAATATTTGTCAAAATAAAACCTTTCTCCATTTTTGACCCAATCTCACCAATCTCGTCGTTTTTGCTCAAATAGCACAACCTTTGAATAAATTGTTACGAAGGTATGTTGAATTCAATTGGACGACTGAATGTGAAGAAGTATTCAGCTCTTTGAAAAACAATCTTTTACTCCCACAAATTCTCAATTTCCTCCAGAGATTTTATACTAATTACCAGGGCCTGAAATCTTCGAAATGAAAAATTAAAATCGACTCTCCTCTCAGTAGCTTCGCTTCGACTAGGACTATTTCGGCATTCGCCGTCAACATGCCTTGAATGAATTATTCGAGCTGTTCAAGCAAATGGTTATTCTAATTGACGTGACTAATAAATACAAATCTGCCTCATCATTCAACCTGACTTCAATTCACACTACTACTCCCCCTGGCACGAATCTCGTTACCAGCGCACACAATCTTATTCTAACGTCCATATGAAGTGAAACGAAAATTTGATTTCTGATGCCAAACAAATAGTTACACCATTCATGGACGGCTTCATTGTTTACCCACCGTGAACTGATGATATTGAATTACTCATTGCGTTCGCAAGTAGAACAAATTATACAAGTGGAGAATGAAATAAATCTACTATTGAGCAAGAATTAATTGCTATTCACTGGGGAAATACGAATTTTCGACCATATCTATACGGACGGAAATTTATTGACATACCGCTAGTGTATTTGTTTTCTATGAAAACTCCACCTTCAAAGTTAGCTAGAATGACATTGGATTTAAAAGAATTTAATTTTGAAGTACAATATGTAAAAGGAACAAGAAATGTAGGAGCAGATGGACTCTCAAAAATTTAATAAAACTCAGAAATACTGTCAGATTTAAATAAATAAAATGAATGGCCTTACATACAAAATAATGAATAAAAAAGTATGACAAGGATCTGACTCGAGCGTCAAGAATCCAACTGAGAGACAATGAAATAAAAGGGCCATTTCTGCCAATGAAAATAAATGAAATAAAAGAAACTCTGGGTAAACTACTGAGGAATATTGATGGAAAACCAAATGATTCGAAAATTTGAGAAATTACTCTAGCGCTATCAAATTCTACGAGAATTTAAAGTAGGATGACGACAAGTATGATTATTCAGATTCATTTTCCTGAACATTTTCGTCGCCCAACGCGACGTTTCTGAGTTTCTTGCGGAGCCCAACTTGCGAACAAATTATTAAATGAAGATCAAACTTGGTTTGTAGACAACTTGTACATGATCTAGCAATATTTTTCATAATTTGAAGATGAATTAACAACATATTCTATCAAACTTATTTTCAAAATCCTATTCAATTTGAATGAGGGAAGTGTCACCCATATCTGGATGAAGGGGCGACGATCGTGTTGAGAAGTTTTTAGGTGATGCTAATCGATTATTGTTCATGCTGTACTGTAGCTGTACAATAGCACTTTAGCATTTTCAATAATACTTCAGAGCTCATTTGAAGTAATGTATGAGGATGTAAAAAAACGTGCTAAATATTTATTTTGCGTGTACTCTGAACAAGGTGACTTCTCATCGATCGTTGATATAATGAAGTGCGATTGTGTGAAATTCAGGAATTATTTTACATTTTTAAAAATCTACCTACAACTAAAACCCCCCATTACACATGATTCATCAATTGACAGTACAAAGCCTGCCAGACGTATTACACGTCGTCCTCCAATTTCAGCACCACCACCACCATGGTATCTCAGTTCAATCGCTCATGGATTGTGTTATACTCATGCATTTGCTCTTGCTCTTGCTTGGAGCAGGCTGACCTAAATTGGATTGGATTTTTGTGATTAAGAAACAGTTGGAAAGAAAATGCTGATTGACAGTTGGATTATTTCGCAAAAGAAAACTCGGCTTAGCTGATCTTCAGGCGCTCCGTACACACCTCCCCCCTGGTTCATTTCAACTGGAGCATTTTTGCTCTCCTGTACAATAATAAACGCGCATTGAAATTGAATTTGCCAAATGAACGGTGTATTTTTCCCTCCCACTGAACATCACACAGTGCAGTGCCAAGCGTTTACTAATACTGCTTTTTTGTTAGCCTGAATGATGTATATTTGCGCACGTGAGAGAGTGTTGTGCAGCAGCAGCAACAACAACACACAAGAAGCGCTAAAGTGATGACTTATTGTGCTTGCTAATGAACTCATTCAATTAGCGTTGTCACTATCTACGCGATGTAGATTTTCAATGATACATCAGATTCAATTGAAAGGGCTTTTTTTTATTCATGCGTGATTCGCGCCTCTATTCGACAATTTTGATTGGCATCGACTTTCAATTGACATGGAATTTGGATTAAATTCATTGTGTGTTGATCGATTGATTCGCATCCGTTTGTGTTTTTGATTATTCGTCGTATATTACCGAAACTTCATGTTGATTATTGTATCGCTAATATAGTGAAATGCTGTTATCGACCCTCTTCGTTCGAATGCGTTTTGCGTACTTTTCTATCCATTGTTCGTCAACACTGGAATTACTCAACTCATTCTATGAAGCTCTTTATGAGCAGATTTTGCACGATGGAACATAAGGAGAGCCTCGAAAAATATTCGCTAATATTTGATACATTACTACTCACTAACGGGTGCATATTTCTAGACGTATATTCACAGCATGTTTTGTTTACTTGTCAAAAACATAACAGCAGGTCACTTGTTAACGTTTGCAAATTTGTTTTCAAGTTGCGACGAATCTAAATGGAAACTTAAATTTTTTTGCACAATTAGTGCATCGATAAAGGTGTAACATACAATCAAGTAGCGCAATGGTCCAAAATTTGTACGGAGCGTGTGAAACGAATAATCGAACAGCTTGGAAATGAGTGTTCTCTTGAGGGTCTGCCAAGAAGTGGGTATTCTAGAGATCCCGGATTGGACCAGAAAATCGTGAATTATGTTCGTTGATATCGACCTCCCTCTATTTGTCACATGATTAGTAAATTGGTATCATGCATAAAAAAAATCCAACGGAATAAAAACAGACATGATTTGAAAAGAAAATACATAAACAAACTCCGGAACCACAATATTGTGCTTCAATGAGAGCTCAAAGCTTAATGAGCATATTCTGGATACTCCCAACCACTGCAACCACTTTTGATGGATGAAGAGACATATGTCAAGGGGGACTTCAGAACGCTGCCGGGGCCTAAGCTTTACACTAAATCATGCCTATCATTGTATAGAAAGCATGACCTGCCATCGCTATTCTGGCCAGATTTGGCAACGGCTCGTCACTCCAAACATATTCTTCATTGGTTTGCGGAAAACAATATCATGTAAGTCGAAAAGACATCACCCCACCATCTTTATATTCAACAAATAACAAAAGGTGTACCTGGGAACGAATATTCTTCGGGAGTTTTTTTTACAAAATATACTTGGAAACAGCTCCAAAATGTTTTATTCAGTCGCTGAAGATTCTGCGCTTACAATGAGGCCGATCGCAACTAGGATGGCGATATTCATCATTATATTCTATATATACATTATATTCTATTTATACTATTTGTATATTTTTTAACTGATGTTATAATCCATTTGGGCTGGGAATCGGATACTAAACTTGTATCGGACTAAACAGATAACCTTCCATGTTATTCATTTAAATGAAAATCGTTGTTTGTACTTCGTGTTCATCGGGGTAGTCAACTTAAATCATAAATATTCAAACATCGGACAACATCCTCCTCGTCAGCGAAGAACAGAGCTGACTAAACTCGAATCAATTGTTACCTGACATTTATAGCCCATTTAGAGACACCTCGTAGGATAAAGATCACTCTCTTTCGGAAACATTGAAAAGAGCGGAAAGAACGAGGGAAAGAGTATCCAGACCTCCGAGAAAGTACTGAACTGGAACGCAACCACTCGCGAGACAATTGAATGTTACCCAAGAAGCCATTTCTATAAGAAAATACAGAAGATGGGAGAAAACGTGGAAATTTGCTTATTCGAGCGTGGTTTTTCGACGAGGACATACAAGATTTTTTTCCACTCATTACTTCAATCGAACAGGGGCCTGCTGTAGTCGAGTCTTTACTATCCGAAGGACTCGAGCAAATCAATGATCTGGTAAAGACGAATGGGAAGCTGTTCGTGTTTCTTAGCGGTCCACGGTCCATTCAGTTATTCGAGTGGCCGTTCGCCGTTTCAAAAGCTGATCTTCAGCACAAGCCGTTATTTCTGGAAGTCGGCGTTCGTTCGAAAGATCTTTCGCCGTAGTTCAATTCGGGAGCACACAGTGAGTATAACTTTACACGATGCTATTAAATCGAGAATGGCGACATTGGCGGCTTCTTACCGTGGATGCTGGCCTATACGTCTTTAATAACAATATGTATTAAATGATCCATGTTACGATTCCGGTAAAAACTCGTCTGCGGCAGCCCAACTTCAGCAAATGTGACGCCAGCTCAGATCGCACACAAAATTCCCGAACAACATTTATTTTCATGGTGAACTGACGATGCTTGGTGTTTCTCCAAATAATGTGCTGCGCAAAACTTTATGATAACGCTTGTTTTGCAATGGCATCAAGTCAATGCATTGATTGAAATGCCAGACATGAGCGAGTGTGTTATTTGGTCGCGTACACAACTCGAGGGAAAACGAAGATATATGATGACGCAAAACAAGCAGAACAAGCGATGATCGCTCCTTTGAATATAGAAAGATACTCAAAATTTGACCAAACAAATCTCTCGTTCGTCGCCGACGATGCTTAGACCGAACTCAACGTGGCAATACTGTCGCAGTCATCCTACTGCCCCAATCTCGTTTCCTGCCCATTGAGAAGCCTCATTGGTTTAACCTTTGCTTTGATGACAAATATCAATTACTGACAATAAATTCATAAAAACTGATAAAAATGGCATTCGTGGTATTTGAATATCTGAAGGATTTTATTGTTTTCAATTTCAAGCTCTCCTTGGAGTTATTCAATTAGCTTGAATTGAAAGCTTTTTAGAGCTAAATTTATATTTGAAGTTCCATACCAAATTATTAGTCAGCATCAATAGCATGTGGTTTGTAGAGAGAGAGTGAGAGAAAACAATTGCCCGAACACGAAATTATATTTCAGTCATACATAACGTGTTGGAGTACTTCCAGCTTCCAGGTCTCGTCTCCTCCTCTCTGTTCACCATTTATTTCCGCCGACTCACAGAGTCAAGGATGGTGGTGGCACATAAAATCTAACTGCTTATCAATTTCATGTCACGTTTTATTTATTTAATTAAATATTCTTGCGCTGTGTGTATGGCGAATTTGATAGAAGAATTTATTCGCAAATAGGCAACAGTACTCACACGAGGGGACACTCAAAGCGTCAGTAGTGAAACATGAACCCAGTAAAATCATACCGTTGAAGGCCCCCCTCAGTGTTCACGGGACGATGAAACGACAACGGCGAAATTACTCGGCTCGACAGGGCAAAATATCGGAAGAAAAGTGTATTACTTGTGTTATTTGCACACTGACATTCAGCGTAATGAACTGTTCATATTAATGACAATAATGGGGGAAAATTAAATTAATAGTAGAGGAAAGGGGGAAAAAGAGAAGAATGTAAAGTATATCCAAAACGAAAATGTATCTTTTCTCCGCTTTTTTTTTAGGTAAGTAGGTCGCTCGGTCGTTGTAAAATCGTATAATCTGTTATGATACATTTAAAAACACACCGAACCGTGGATTGTGGTTTTGTGAATGCTTCCTCCTATGCTTGTTATACAAGACCACTATCCAATAAACTGCTGTCGATCTCTGCGGACGAAATTGATGCCGAAAATATATGTGTTAGAGCGCACGCGCTCTTCAAAATCGATTTGACGGTACGATATCATTCTCATAGCGGAAGAACCGAATCATCATGATAAAAGGTATCAACAAAGTGTAAATTGGATGAATAAATAATTTCGCAACTCCTTGCACTAAAGAGGAGGGCGCAGAAAACCATTCGTCGTCTTCTTGGCGGATGGTATTTAACTATAATCAACAAAACGAATTAATAGAAATGCTTCATAATTCACTTTCGTCACGCATAGCTATTTTTCACACCAATGGAACCCCAAATAAATGTCATTCAATTGATGAACATCCAGTGCACTGTCTGTTATGAACTAAGAAATTTTCAAAAATTAATCAGCGTTCGCGGTTATACTCGAATTTCTCCATAGACATAATTACATTGAATTAATCATAAATTGCTCAATAATTTATGACCAGTTTAATGAAATTCATGTTTATTAGCATCTGGCTCAAATCCAGGGATTTGACAAGAGTAGGAACGTTTGTTGAATAATAACCTAATTTGCAAAATTTTATGATAACGTTTTGGCAATGTTGCGTTGCGAGCAACAATTTCTCGGGTCAAATTTTTGATAACTCACCGACAGAGGAGCGAGATGATGAATCAATGCAAAATACATTGTACCGTATAGGGATTGTTAACCGGTTTTACCGTTACCGGTTTTACCGGTAATACCGGACCATTTTTCATTACCGAATTACCGGTAATTTTACAATCAACAACCGGTTATTTCGGTAATTTTTATTTTTTCACCATAAATAATATTTGCCTTTATGCCGCTTTAAAATTTTACTCGAGAATCTAAATAAGATCGGGAAAACACAACGGCTGCGTCAGTGTCGATACCCATACGGGAGAAGATATCGACACTTACATGTAAACATGGCTAGAGGCACAAAAGTCTTTCTCTGTCTTTCTCGTTTCCATCGTTTCCATTCGCTGTATACATGAATGAGTGCTTGACGTGACATATCACCAGCAGCATACGAATGAAAGAGATGATGAATCAACATTGTGCCTGTCTCACCGCTTTCATACCGAAAAAACATCGATTGTTGTGAATTCATTCATTTGTTTTTTTTTAACACGCACGAGATTTTGGTTAGAACGAAACAAGTTTTGTTAGATAAAATGGATTTTGAAGGAAAAGTGAAGGCAGGATTGTCGGAAACCTCAGTATGGAAGTACTTTTTACGAGGTAAACAGAACAGAGGGATTGCAAAATGTGTCAAGTGTGATAAAATCATCAAGTGTGAAGGCTCAAGCACAAGTGGATGTAAAGCTCATCTCCGATTGAAACATGGAATACTACTGGACAAACGACCTGCATCTGCCATTCCGGAACCGTCTAAAGAAGTTCCATCAACATCCGGACCCGAAGCCAAGAAGAGGAGTATCATCCGATATTTCTTCAAGTCAAGCCCTTTGGATGCTGTTCTAGCTAGATTGGCAGCTAAAGATGGAATACCGTTCAGCACTATTTGCAATTCGGAAGACATCAGGCAAGGGCTGGTAGCTCGTGGGTTTTCGGACATTCCTCGAACCAGCAATGGAATTCGCCAACGAGTCAAGACATTTTTCGAAACAGTCGTCATCGAGTATCGGAAAGAGTTTGAAAATATCAAAAAGGACGGGGGAAAATTAAGCCTAACCTTCGACGAATGGACTTCGATTAGAAATCGGCGTTACATGAACGTGAATGCTCATTCGGCCGATAAAACTTGGAACCTCGGTCTGCAACGTGTTGAAGGCTCAATGAACGCGGAACGGTGTGTTACCTTACTTTCTGAGAAAACATCCCAATATGGAATATCGACAACAAAGGACATAATGGGTGTCACGACTGATGGGGCGTCCGTCATGAAAAAAGTTGGAAGCCTCATACCAGCTGCGCATCAAGTTTGTCTCGCGCATGGCGTTCATCTAGCGGTCACAGACGTGTTGTATCAAAAATCCAATTCAACTTCGTATTCAGGTAATAATTGTAAAAAATAAATTAAATGATAAAACATAAATAAATTTTCCGTTCAATGCAGATTTTGCCGATTATAACGGGTCGGACACAGAAAATGACGACGATAATGATGATATCACCGATTTTTTCGCGATCAACAGTGAGGAAACCGATGAATGTATCATTAAGCCCGAATACTGTCTAACAATCCAAAAAGTACGAAAAACGGTGAAGCTCTTCAGAAAATCTCCGGTTAAAAACGACGAAGTTCTCCAGAAGCATGTCACCGCGGACCACGGGAAGGATATTTGTTTGCTCCTTGATTGCAAAACTAGATGGAACAGTCTTCTGGCAATGTTGCGCCGATTCTACTACCTCCGAACTTCAGTTCAAAAATCGATACTCGATCTGAAAACGAAGCACAATATAAGCTTCAGCGATCAAGAACTGACAGCGATAAAGGAATTGGTTGATGCCCTCGAACCAGTTCTGGTCGCCGTTGAACTGCTATGCCGGAAGAATTGCACTCTTTACGAAGCTGACGTCGGATTGCAATTTATGCTAGAACAGGTATCGGATCAACCATCAGAAATTTCGAAGCAGCTGCTTGAAGCCCTGATTGAAAGGATTACAGAAAGACGTTTCGTATATGCAGATTTGTTCGCATATATGAATAATCATTCTGCTCGTGGTGGTGACACAGCTAATGGTGACTTTGGCGTTCTCTATCAAACGTCACGGACTACAATGATCAAGCAGGCATTTGAGATTGTGCGTGACCTGATGAAATTTGACCAAGATGGTATTGATTCAGTAGCTGGTAAACAGCAGGAGGAAAAGCCACTGGACGATGCAGAACCTGCAGAAAATTTGAGCATCAAGGAAAAACTGGAACGACGATTGCAACAGTCAAAGGTTTTAACGTCCAGCTCCAACACAACGTCTACAAACGTATTGATGAAGACCCTCAGACAAGAGTTTTCCTACTACGACGCAGAGAACATCAGAGGCAAATACATGACGATTGTATTTGATGCTCTTCGTACTGTACGCCCAACATCAGTGGACTCTGAACGTGCCTTCTCCGCTTCTGGAAATTTCGTTAATAAGATTCGATCTAGATTAGGAGACGACACAATTAACATCCTTAGTGTCCTCAAGTATTATTTTAGCCAAAAAACTGAGTAGCAAAAACTTGCTAAATGTTTTGTTTGTTTGTTATCTAATTAGTAACAATAAAAGCCATGGAATGGATTCATTTCAAAGTATTTTGTTTACCGGTGATTTACCGGTTTTACCGGTAATGAAATTTTCATTACCGAGTAACCGGTTATTGAAATTTTGGCACGGTAATGCAATCCCTAGTACCGTACCGAAACTGCAATTGCATTCGACGAATAACACAGCGTATTGTGCCCAATAAAAATAAATTATTTTTCCTTCCCCGTTACAGACGTTTCACACGCCATCGTTTGGTGATGAAGAATTCGACATACCCACAATGAACTCACATCTTCATCCACAGCAACAGCAGCAGCAGCAACAACAACAACAACAACAGCAGCATCCACATCAAATGGAACAGCATCAGTACCAAATGCACAATAACGGCCAACCGCCTCCCCACATGGGAATGCTGAATGACCAGCAACAGCCACAACAACAGCAACAACAATACAATCAATGGCACCAGGAAACAGTTCTGAACCACCACAGGTATGCAGAAAAAGATTTATTACCAATTGGAATAGGCTATGAGGGTAATTCGGTGTCCTCGATTCGTCCCTAGCGGGATATGAAACAGCGTCGTCCTGATTTCAAACAATTCATTCAAAAGTAATACTAATAGAGTTAAACAAATCATGAGTTGTAGTAGTGATTTTCAAACCAATGACAATTTTATTTGTACTCTTTCTGTGACCACAACCGACCAACAGCTCGTATCAGATGCCATCCCCGAATCAGCCCACATATCACCAACTGAACAGCCCTAGTCCAAATAATCCGAACGCAACCCTACACGTGATGCAGCCACCCCAGCAATCGCCCCAGATGCCACCGCAGATGTCGCCGCAGCTTGTCTCCGGTGCACCCGTTGCTGGCCCCGGAGGGTTTATGGGCCGGTCCCCACCCCAGGCAGGTGCTCATCACACAAACAATAACGAACCGGGCACAACTAGCGAAGATAGTGACGATGCTATTCCCGTAAGTAGTATCTGTGAATATTGTTGTCTGTTTTCCCAATAATTTCCAAATCCGGTGTTGAGTCACTTTTGAAATGTCAATGTCTGTTTCTTCCTCTGTCATCCTTCTCCAAGGCAAACACACTGAAACGACCATCGCCCGAACCAGTGTACGACGGCGATTCAAACACTTCCAAAACGTCTGCTGCTTCGTTAGCGAAGAAACCCAAGGTAGCGAAGAAGAAAAAGAAAAGGGACCCCAATGAGCCCCAAAAGTAAGTACAAGAATTTGTGTTATGGTTTAAATATTCTACAATGCATAACCTAGACTTTGTGGTTCTGAATGAATCTTTGTTATTCTTATTTTTGAAAATTGGCACAATTACATTTTGCACCTGAATCATAAAATCCTATCAACGGAAGGTACATGACATTATTCTTGAAATTCACGAATTAATTCCAAAATAAACTTAAGGTTTGGAACGGTTTTTCGCAATTCTGACTGTCCACGAAACGCAATTTTATTCGGTTTATATGATAACATGATGTCTTACCAAAAATAGAGACGAATGAACTCTCTGAGTTTAAAGTCTCTTTAATTCAATACCGTTACCGTTACCAAAATACTGGGCTAGTCTGGGCTGGGCTAGAAGCACATCCCAAGTAACCTAACCAGTAAGCACTAGGCAATAGTCCTGAATCGAGACTATATCGGCATGCAAAAAATTGATTAATTGTATGTTATGCTTGGTATGCTAATAAAGGGCGGATATAATGCTAGAAAGGCGAAATACAGAGTTCTTAAAATGCTACAGTTACCGCTTTTGATGACCAGTAGAAACAAAATACACAGTTACTTTCGTGAGAGCTTCAACAGATTTTTTGACGTAGGATTACGTCTTTCATTTTCTA
This sequence comes from Toxorhynchites rutilus septentrionalis, assembly GCF_029784135.1. Classification (NCBI taxonomy): domain Eukaryota; kingdom Metazoa; phylum Arthropoda; class Insecta; order Diptera; family Culicidae; genus Toxorhynchites; species Toxorhynchites rutilus. The sequence continues at coordinate 114,694,253 of NC_073744.1, forward strand.
TACTGGGGTGTATGTTCAAAGTTTCGAAAACGAGAACGTTACGCCGGAGCAATTTTGCTTTGAATTTTGCTCTTTTGTTTTCGCCATGACCTCCAGATTATCTGACCACTGGTGTATATGATCATATAGATGGATAGTAAGATAATTTTTGTATTGATGAAACCTAGTTTTCATCTTTTTTTGTGCGTTATTTACGATTTTCGTCATCCATGGTGACCTATTTCCAGACTATTCAGCTGATAATCGGGGTTTTACTGTATATTGGAACAAACTATTTTTCTAATGCGTGATCACGTCTTTTTCGTACCTCTAGAACGTACAAAATGAAAAACGAAAAAAAGCATCGCGAAAATCATCTAGCTTCAAGTGCTCATCGCTCAGTTGCTGGAGAATTCAAACTCGGAGTTTTTTCGTCTTTAGTTTGTCTTCCAAATTTTCAACGCCATATTTTTATCTTATCTATTCATAAGCCAACAAGAGATATATATTTATAGGCGGCGGTCTTTGGGCGAGAAGCACTTCCCGTTTGGTGGTCATCGGAGCAACATTGTTTTTTTTTTGACGTAGGATTACGTCTTTCGGGAACATATTACAAATTGAAAATCGAAAAACGAGCAGAAAATTGTCCAATTTCAAACGCTTATTGCTCAGTCATTTCATGATGTATTGATGAAATTTTGGCGTCAATCGATTTCGGTACTCCATAACAATTTTTTATATTGAAGAAAATGATATATGTCATGAAACTAACTATCGAACAATCTCAACCCCTATCCTAACGGAAATACCCACTTCTGATTGGTCGAAATTGAAGATACATGCGGCGGGTCCCTAACAGAGACATCAAAACCAAACTGCCTGGAGGAAATCGGCATTGCAAATACATGAAAGTAGGAGGAACTTTTGCTCCCATCGAAATATATTCCCTAACAGAGACATAAAAAACAAGCTGCCTGGAGGAAATCGGCATTGCAAATACATGAAAGTAAGGGAAACTTTTGTTTCTACCGAAATGTATTCCCTAACAGAGACATCTAAATCAAGCTGCCTTAAGAAAATCGGCATTGCAAATACATAAAAGTAGGGGGAGCTTTTGTTCCTAAAGAAATCTATTCCCTAATAGCGATATCAAAACCAAGGTGCCCGGGGGAAATCGGCATTGCAAATATATGCAAGTCGGGGGCATATTTATATTGCAAGGTAGGTGAGTGATACGAATAATTCTAGCAAATAAAATTTTAATTTGGAACTTCAATGTTGGTTGCTTCGTGAAATTTCATATCAATGAGCGATCGTGTATTGTGAAGAATTTAGCACAAGTGTAAGAGTAAAATTGTATATGGTAGCAGTTGTGTTAAAATGACTTGATATATGAAACGATTTATTTAAATTTTCATAAATAAAAACCAAGGTGTGTTCCCGCTCGAGATCGGATCATTTGGTTTAAGCTGTCTGTTTTGTTGTGTTCGTTTTCACCCAAGGAAAGTGTATACGGCGAGATAAATTGGAAAAGTGAAGAGATATTAGAAAAAGTGATTTTCCGTATGCTCTATATATAGTATTAGTTGTTGTTAGTCCAATTAAAATTCTCATTGGGTTGAATAAAAACTCAGAAAGTAAAAAATGTAAAAGAAAATTTCTTTTTCCATTTCAAATATGTTTTCTCTATATTAAAGTAACATGTTTTTACTGATGAGAAAAAATGATAATTGTGCTCGGTTTTGGTAATTATCTTATATTACATTGGTGAGTTTTTTTTCTTTATTTCATCCATACATTGGAGGAGGCATCTCGTCTTGGATCACAGAGGGCGTTTTTCATCATATCTCGTCCCACTTCGGTAGCTTTTATCTGATACGCACCATCCAACGACTGTTTACCATCCTTCTGTCATCATCATTCTGTAAACACAGGTAGAGTGAACAAACAATACCCAACTTGTTTGGTTGTTGGGTATTGTTTGTTCACGTACTTTTCAGAGCCACCAAACCATTATCAAAGAGTGTAACGATGTAATGCTTCAAATATATTCAACATCAACAGATAGCCTAACGGAATCCTACGTCAACAATGCGGTTGTGTCTCGGATTCCTATGACCTTTCTTTTTTGTGTTTTAAATTAAATTGAGCCCAACTCCAGGAAGCTCAAGTGAGATTTCTTCGAGATAGGGGTGAGTGGAGGGAAGAAAATTTAAACAATGACTCGTTGCCGACGAGCGTCGAGCGAGAATGAAGTGTTTTTCTTAAGACAGGTCAGGAAAGAGTTTGAAGTAGTTTTCTATTCTTCACAAACCCTCCCTGAGCTAGAGACGCATGAACTGAAAAAGTTTAAAGTCTCTTTAATACAAGAAGAAGAAGAAGAGTTTCGATCGAGCAGTCGTCGGGTGAGGAGGTGTTTTTATTCGCTCCCCGTTTGGTTAATTCTCCGTCGTCATACATGTCTAAACGTGTTTTGGCTCAATCTGATAATCGATGTACACAATTTGTTAGAGTTTTCTATTGGGTAAAAATCGCGGAACTCGCTGAAGCTGGTGAAAAAAGAGGAAAAGTGATGTCGTAAAAAGTTTTTGGTCTAGTGAAAAGTTTGTGTGGAAATTTCCTTCGTCATTACATGATTAAAATCATCGTCATTTTAATCATGTACGATTTGAATCGCGTTTGAATATTCTTGTTTTAAATTTATAGTACAAAAAACATAGCTCAAGTCAATAGGTTCCATAGTGATAACACAATCATAATTTGTGCTAATATTCTCCGGCCTTGAAGCTGCAGTTCAAAGCAGAGTGTTGGCTGTAAACATATTATCCATTAAGGGAGAGTGAGCGAGAGAATGAGTAAATAGAATAGTGGAGAAAGGGTGTCTGGTGCAACCAGTGTTGGTTTGGTAGCAGCAGCAGTTCGGAGAAAAAATTGGCATTTGCACGTCTGATAGAGTGGCGGCCTGCTTTGTTTACTATATGTTTTGCCATCTTCGTCGCTACTTATTTACAAGCAGCTCTTCGACACTGAGCCCGAAACATTTTCGAACTCTACTGTCAACTGATTTCGCTGTTGGGCCTAGTTATATTTTGTAATCAATCCACACAATCCAGCAGATTGAAATGCATTCATTTTCTAATTAATTTCTTAATTTTCAATTTATTTTTAAATAATCGATTGAACCAATTCAACACAATTCATACCCATTTATTTTATAAACTGCATGTTATATTTATTATTCATATTCATTTAATATAATACATGTTGTAATTATAAATAATATATAAATGAAAAACATGATAAAGTTAGATAAAAATAAAGAAATAAAAAAAACTCATGAATTCGTGAATTTGTTGATTCGTGGATTTGTGGATTCGTGGGTTCGTGGATTCAGGGATTCGTGAGTTCATGGATTCATGAATTCATGGATTTGTGGATTCATGGATTCATTGAATCATAGATTCATAAATTAATAAATTCAAAAAAATCATAATTTAATAAGTTCATAAATTCTTAAATCCATAGATTCTTAATATCATAAATTCTTCCATTCTTCAGTTCTCTAATTTTATATTTTTCTATTTTAAAAGATAATACAATTGACGAACATCGAAATACACAGTCAGTATAGCGAGTTAAAAGAATTTCCTCGGTTACCTTCTCAGGTTAAGAATATATCGTCGATTAGAGGAATACTAAAAGGGTTTCATAGCGACCTTCCCAGGTTGCCAAAAATAACTTTAGGCTCCGCGATTAAATAAAAATATATAGATCGAGAGTTTTTAAAGGAGTTTTTTATGACCTTCTCAGGTCAGGGAAAATATCCTTGGTCTTACGCACGATGAATAACAAAATGCATGACCGGTTCGATAAGAATGCATATTTTCTTCAAAACTCATTTCGCCGAATAGTTGAGAGTTCACGTTTTTAGAATCACATCACTTACCGCAGTGAATCCTGATTTTTCTTAACCGTTCCTTCTAATAACTATCCCTTCCATGATAAACGCTAGGGAACCACGCTATAGAGGCGACCCTTCTGGCCTTCGGGCGGCGAATATCATACTAACATTCCTTCCCTTCCCCTGGTGACTGTAAGGACGTGGCCGGCGTCGTTATTGACCATTTAAAGCTCGAATCACCGAAAATTGCACAACGAGAATGATTTGCTAGTCTCAAGCGTCATTCTGTGTGTTCTTTGTGCAATTTGGTTGGTTCAGGTCAATCACGGAGAGCAACTACGAATTGTACAGTCTACCCAAGCTCAAGCTCAAGCTCTTTAATACAAGAAGAAGAAGAAGAAGGCGAGGAGGATTCAGTGAATTTTGAACCGTGAGGAAACTCCAAATATATTCACCGGGGAACATGGTCGCAAACACGACGCTGGAAAAACACAATGGTTTGCGCAGACAAAAATGAATCTACCGGGGATCGGTGACCGGTGCGAAGTAAACAGCAGCCGCTACTACCGGTACAAAATACTACGATCAAATACATTATTTTTGCAATTTATTCGATCAAGTGTTTACTCACCAAAATCTCAAACAGGAAGTGGGTGTTGTGAAGAAGGAGCGAGTGCAACATTTATGTAGACTGATTGGAAGTGATAGATATTTTGACGATTGGAAATAATACATAAATCGTATAAAAAAGAATTTGAGAATTAGTGACAATCAATGTATTATGTATAGGGCAAACATGGGAAAGCGGAGAATAAATTTTGCACTACTTTTACGTGATTGCATTTATTGCTGAATATTTTGCCTTCATTACATACAAGTTGTTCGACGACGTTGTGCACAAAGCGAACGACAATCGTGTTTTGAGGCTCAAAACATTGTGCCTCCAACGTATCGCTCAACGCCTTCCCCCTCCCGAATATTTATTAATCCATTCATTCAGAATTGATTCAGATGCAACTTCAAATCAATGATCACTAAACCAACGGTAGTCCTGAAACTTTCAGTTTTTTTATTTGAATTTACGGTACTTACTGAATATACGTACAAGATCTGTTGAAAACGATATCGCGAATTTAAAATCTTTGACGGATACGTATGTTCGATTTCCGATTTTTTTTTACGTGGAACTACGTCTAAACGGAGTATATGGAGGTGAAATGGAGACCTAAACACAGAACATGCAAGAAAAAATGAAAGATTTCGAATGCTTATAACTCGAACATTTCTTAATATGTCGGAGAGCGGTCCGCATCAATCGACAGGACATATTTCTACACGTCTATCACAATTATTAAAATGTTATTTCTCATGAGAAATTGAATAACTATAAAATGTCAAGCGTTATCTAAACGCCCCAGCTACCAAGTTTTGATTGGTCCGATCTACGGTTTCCCCAACACAGACATCAAAATCAATGTATCTGTGGGAATTCGCTTTGAAAATTTACATGCAAGTAGGGGGTATTTTTGATCCCATCGAGCTGTGTTTCCCTAACACGGATTTCAAAATCAAGGTGCCTGGGGAAATACACTCTGCAAAAACATGCAAGTAGGGGTATTTTTGTTCATACCAATATGTGTTTCCTTAAGATGGATTTCAAAACAAAATACCCGGGGGAACTCACATTGTAAATATATGCAAGCTACAAGCACTTTTGTAATCGTCATTTCAGATACTAGAGGTGAGTGAACTTTCGCAGTTCGAGAACTACGTAAACATGAAAGATACAATAATTTCAGAGGGAAATGAAAAATACTGTTGTATGCTGTTGGTTTTGGTAGAAATTGTGACTTTTGGTACGAATTTCGCGGATATCCGTCTCGTGCCCAAATCATTGGTAAAATTCGGTGATTCGGTAATAACAGTGATTCAACGATTGGCCTATACTATTGGGTGCACACCCACTATCTATATCGACATAAAATAAAAACCGCCTTCGATCGAATTGACCATCGCATCCTACTGAGAAAACTATCCCGTCTTGGTGCTTCCAAAGGATTCATAAACTGGCTGAGATCATACCTTTCTGGAAGAACGCTCCGTGTTAAGCTCCAGTCATACACTTCATCTCTTGAAATAACCGATATAGCGCTTTATTTCTAAGTTGCGTTAGGCTCACCATGAAAAAAACGGTTTTTCTCTAACAAATGTTTTGCGATGCAGAACTTGTCAATATCTTGACTGCACTCAAAGTTATTGATATTTCTTTCTCAAAAATACACTCTTTTCATTTGTTTGTCTTTCTTTCCGGGGCAAACATTAAAAATGCAAGATATTTATTCTCTAGACAAAAACTGTCTTCGACAAAGTTATTATATATGATGGAGCGCTGATTATATTGAAAGATAGAAAAAACTTTGTTCTACAAAGTTGGTTATAATAACTGGAACTACAACATTGTCGAACTATGTTTATCTCTATCTATAAAGATAAGAAAGTTAGATTTTTTACTTCATCGAATTAGAGGCGAATGAACTGCAAAGTTTAAAGCCTCTTAAAAACAAAGAAGAAGAAGAAGAACTTCATCGAAAATTTTGGTCACCCTATTTTTGACAATACAAAAATGAGCGCTCAATCATATGTAACAACTTTGCCGAAGACGGTTTTATCTAGAGAATAACTGTCGAGCTCTAGATGCTAATTTCCACTTAAATCCACCTCCTGGGCCATTGTGCATTGGAAGGAAAGTGCAGCTGAAGCGCATCGAGTAAGCACTCGATGGATGTTTATGGTGACTCTGCAGCATCGGTTAGATTTTGTGAAATGGTTTGGACGATTTCAAAGTGCCGATTCAGTGTTAAAGCTAGAAAGCGTCCGGATCATCCGAAAAAAGTTCGAAGACGAAGAATTAGAGACATCATTCGATCAAAAGATTCGTGTCAAACGCAAACAGAGCCCGGTACGCTCTTCGTCGTTCACATCTACTCGGCCCTCTGAGAACATTTCTTTCCGCCGATAAACGTTGCTCCGGCCCGAGTTATATTCACGATATGCAACAGTCAACATTCGGAATTCGAAAATTTGATACATATTCGTAGGCTACTTGCCTTGCATCATATGGTCGATTTGTCTAGGCTGAACTCCAAGTTGATGTTCCTGTTCGTCTCTCCAACTGTTCGTTCAGCTCAATTGATCATATAAATCGACGTGAATCTTGAGATCTTCTGGTTCAAGCCAAATCGGTAAAGGGCTTGTATCGCTATTTCGACTCGAGCTGATGGTCCTTGGTATTCGATTGATGGAAACCACAGATTTGTAGTAAAGAAAAGTATTGTAATGGACGGATTCTAGTCCGCCCAGTTTCACGCTGAAGAAATCATCAGTCCATTGAAATCATCGCCTCGGGTAAGAGACAAAGATAACGTGGCGGACCATCTAGGGCAAGGCGCAAATTGAGAAGCGTATAGCGCTCGTAAACGAACACGAGACCACCGACACGACTCATACGTGCCACAAACGTAGCGTGGTGGAGCGCATATTCAGTCGCAGTTTGGTGTAAATAACGTGCCACTCGCATACAATGTCTGATTCACACAGTTTTGCGCGATATATTTATTTACTAACACAATCACCCGACCGGTACGACCAGCACGAGAACCTGTGGTTCAGCCACAGCGTCACGCGAGTCGTGTCTCACGAGCGCTCCACAATCTCGCGTCATCTGGCCAATTTGCGCCGTTCTATCTGTTTTCATTAGCCACAAAAACAGGCGCTATATCGCGGCAAGTTACTCGCGCTATACGCGTCTCAACTTGCGCCTGGCCTAACGAAGGGGAAGGTTGGAAGTTATGGTTGAAACATGCTAATCAGAACATTGGCATGTGTCTATCGTTTTATTAGCAAAAATCATGCGAAAAGTCCGGGTCAACCGCTTGATGCGGTTCCAGCCAGCGTTGAAAATTGGGACGGTTGTGCTGAGCAGTTATTTAAATCATTGACAAGAGAATGCGTTGGGTTGTAGAAGGAAATAGAAAATCGCGCAACTCCAGGAATGGCTACATCACCAGAGCGAAGGGTCACACTGAATCTACGATGTAGATTCCTTTGGACCAATGATTGTTCCCGTGGGCGTTGATCGAAGAAATTGGGGGTTGCGTTGTTCACCGCCTGACCGAGGGAACAATTCATCTTGAGGTCGCACACGGTCTTTCTAGTCAATAAGAGGTATTTCTCTCGAAGGGAAGGAAACATATTTTTTCGCTGCGAGTGAGGAAGTAATGTAGATCTAAAAATACTGTCACGAAGTTTATGTCTTCTGCGATGGCAAAATAGAAGGGAAGATAGGGCTAGAAACACGCTGCGCATGTTTTCTAAAGACTGCTGGCAGGAGAATCACCAAGGGGTAGGGATTACGATGCAATTTCTCTCTCCTCTTCAGGGACCGAACAATCACAGCAAGTGAAAGTTGAACTAGGTGCAAGTGAATCATAACCCTTCTACTTTTCAGAACATGGATGTTTGGAGCTTTTCAAGCAAGATTAAAAGTTAAAAGGGTGATATCCAAGATACGACCGCATTGTCTACGTAGGACTGCGAAATTATTTCCAGAGAAAATAAACATTATAGAAAATGAACGTTTTAGCACAAATATTTGGAAGCATTGCAAAGCGTCGATGAATGCATGCTTGTATTGAGCGGCCCGAAGATTCGCAAAATAATAAAATTAAATAAAAGCATTAACATGTATTGTTGTTTGCTGAATCTGGGATGCAAATGCGTAAGAAACTAATATGACACCTTCAATTTCACCCTATCGCAACGCATCTACCGTAGACGTCGTTCTGGCAATGATTTTGTACTTTGGGCAAATTATGTTACATTTGTTCCGTTTTATGATGACGGGTAGTACGTGTGTGTGATATAACGTGATGCAAAGACATCAAAATCGACGCGGTGGTTCCACCGAACAAGATTGCACTGCTGTTTTGCAATATCTTTCGCTCCTTGTATTCTTGTATCGAGCTATATCAACAGTAAGGATGTATGTTGTTTGCTCGCTAGCTCAATTGAGATTGTGATTTATACAACAAAAAAGCTGGATAAATTTCTCATCTAGAGGTAAACATCATAACAAACATCATATGGCAAATTTTGTGTAATATTTTTTTCAAATCCCTTAATGGTTTCGTTGCATGCCTCATTTCCAATTTCGTAGAGAAATCATTGACGTAGTCCTATGTTCAAAAGAAATTTGGCTTAGATGAAGATGGCTTCTTCATCTTTTTTTCCGAAGTCGATGCTTATTTTGAGAACAAGGACAAAAAGAAAGACATCCTAACAAACTTATCAAAAGTTATTAAATAATGTATCATAAGATATATGATGCAAAATTTCCCACTGGCGGCTTCGAATTCAAAAGAGTTGCTGATTCAACTGGAAACATCAAACCGTTTCCTGTCGCTGCCAGCTGATTACGATACACGGCACACCCTACAGTTTTCACAAACAGTTTTCTTTTCCGTGCTTTACACTCATCGTAACGAGTGGTACACACAGTTTCCCTATATGTAGGTATATCTATGTGAGCATACACCGAAACAAATTCCATAGCGCGCTCTTGCGCAAAGATATATAATAATAAAATTTGATTTACTACCGTTGCTGGGGCAATAAATATACTTAATGACATGAATGGTCAAATTAAAATATCTTTTTCACAAAACAAGAACTTGAAGAGTGCGAACGAACGAAAGGAAAAGAACTGCGCGAGATCGGAACGGACTATTTCTTGTTTCACAAAGGGCAGATAAATAATACTGTTTGCAACAATCGACTTACGCAGCCCTATTTATATCTCTGCTGCGGTAATAATGATAAATTGTCGATCTCACTAAAATTGGAAGAACAAAAGTTCAGGCCACGTATTACATACAAATTGTCGCTTAGGGTCAAATGCAAGTAACGGAATCTATAAATTCCAAGATAACGCTTTCTCGATCATTATCCTTTTGTGTTAGCAAAATGTATTTAATAGAAAAACTGTGCCGTTGAACATAAAAATTGGAAAATCGAAGATACTGTGTATTTGAAGTGAAACTTCTCCCAGCTGCTGGAGCAGAATGTTGGAACCTTGGTAACTAGCAAGAGAACACAAACACGCACGGGAGAGAGAGGCGCGTTTCTGTTCGGTCATTTGTTTTCCTTTCTGGTGAAATACGGAGCTCCATTTTTCACTTCCAACTCATTGACTTTTATTATTAGTGAAAAAGTCAGAATATTGATGTTGAAGAATGGAAGGAGATTGGCACGGACGTTTGAATGGTTTAACGTTTTAACAAATGAACTACGAGCAAATGCAGCACACACTTGGCAGACTGTTTTCAGTTTTGTGCTCGTTTAACCTGCTTACACCGGGGTGGTTTTGATTTTAATTGATTGTAATTCGCAAATAATGGTACGAAACAGGCAAAACCTGAACGAGTTTGAACAGAAAACAGTATGACTTCCTCAGTTTGAATTTCCGTTTTTGATAAAGATGTATTGAGATTTATTGAGGATATGAAATATTTGAATTTTTTGCAAAGATATTAAATTTGAAAAAATCGATTCACAATTCATTTAAATGCCAATTTGAATCCAAATAAAAAAAGTGCTTGTGGGAATACGATTGCAAATCGTCGTTTTAAACTTTCTAAACATCAAAATCAAGAAAAAAGATTATTATTATTGGTATGAATGATTTGCGAAGATCAAAAATTGATATATTAAGACATTACAACTCTAGATGAAAACTCCAAGGTTTTGTTCTGTTTTTTTTTCATTATTCAGATATGTATTTGGCCACTAAGTCAATATCTAATACGATCAAAATGTATGTATGTATGTTGTGCTAGTATTGCTCTCAGAATTACTATGTGCTGTTTCCGCTGTCCAGTGCGAGACTGAATAACGCAGCTCACCGCTAAAAATCCTTTTTTCACAACCGGCTTGAAATGTGCTACACTTTTAACCCGAAAAAAAATCACGAATTCACGAAAACAATTGACCGAAGGGAAAAAGTCACTAATATGTCATTCACGATTTATCAGTCATTCTGCTAGCGAACAAAGGTTTCCTAAATGGTATTTTTCAAGGCCGAGTGTTTAGTGTAGTTTTCCAAATAGGTCTTTTCTAATGCTAAATGCGAATGAACTGAGGGTGTCTGAGAGTCTGAGAAACCCTCTATAATTCATTACGCCACTAAATCCGAACGCGCTACTAAATTCAGAAGGTTTCTTCCAACAAAAAATTACGAAAATGATTCCACTTTCGATTATTTCATATATTATTTTAGAATGCATCGAGATTTTTAAAATAACTCTTTAATCGAAAGTTTTGGTGGCCCTGAAAAGAACCGATGGTTTTGTAAAAGCAGTTTAAGATGGGTGATTCATGATTCATTCTTGTTCTCGCGAGAACAACACACGAGATTTGTGTCCTTACTACCAATGTACGTAGCGCATTCAGCATGTATCGCGAATATTTTTCTTGAGCAAGACACAGTGCAGTCCGAGGCAATTACATATTTGTTCACCCATCCCCGTTATCTTTTTGAAAACTCATATAATCAACAATTCGTACGTGTGATTCAGCATACACAACCAATCCTCACATAACGGTATGAAAACCAACACAGTAAGTCCTATTTGATGTTTCTCCTCTGCTTTGCTTCAATCCGTCAGTGCAATCTCTGCATTATGCTTACTCTGCGCATATTCTGAAGATGCATTCTGAGGCGAAAAATTGTGTACCTTCAATTTGATATATCGATCATCTGAATCGGCTAGTAGTTCAAAAGTTAAGAATTTTTGAAAAAAATCATTAGCGGAAAAAAAAGAGGAAAAAGTTGACAACCCTAAAAGGGAAATGGTCACCCTAATGAAAAAATAAAAAAATACGGGTCAAATGTTTTGTGATTAGGAAAAAAAAGTACCAATTTTCACAAAAATCTGAGAGCCACTATATCGGTTTGGCATGGAATGGCTGTATTACTATATACGCAATATAGTTCAAAATAAAGTAGCACCAAATGGGCCAATCAGGAAAGGCCGCTGGTTGAGTGTGGTTGGTCTAGGTGCTAAGACTCACGAAATATATTAAGGGGGTATTATTTATACAAATTTTGATGTTATCAAAAATAGAAAAAATTGTCTCAGTTGACTTTTTCAGGCTTTCCATAGACTTTTTCTGTCGTCGAGTATTGAAGTAATTCTCCTTCCTAAAATTCGCTTCGTCGAATGGTTACTAAAAACTCAAATTTTAACGTCTGCAACACTAGTAAATGAAGTCCAATTGAGCTAATATTTTGCATTGGCTAGTTTTTCCAAAGAATCAATATTTCGCAGCAAGTTCCGAATGAAAAGTCGAGATAACCGTTTTTTATGCACCCAAAACCATACGTTTTGCCTCGTATTCCGAAAAAATACTCCCAGAATTCCCAGAGTGTCGATTTTTAGCAAAAAACAATCGAGATGACAGTAGATCTTGACGTTGCATACAATTTTAAGACATTTGGCATCAATTTTTTTTTTAAAAACCCCGATTTCCTGGGACGATTGGACGATTTTTCGATATTCAAAAAACTTAAACTTTTACCTCTTAAGGGGGTATTCTAGTGTAGAGACACGAATTTCGGACGTTTTTTCGCGTTCCGTAAAAATAAAACAAAGAATATTTCTATTACCCATTATACCATCATTTGTTCTTCTATCTTCTAACAATGAAACAAAAATTGAACGGTGAAAAAATATTAATAACAAGAATAGTTAAGAGCTGATGAAGTTAGAAGGTTAAAAAAAAAGTTGTGCCATGACGTACACGATTCTAGCCCTTCTGGTTATCTGAAACAAAACATCGAGCATATTCCGAATCACTAAAGATGCTGCTATCGCATGTACCTCAGAGAAGTCAAAAACATCTTTGTTGACAAAATGGTGGCCGTTTGAAATACAAAATGCGGTTTAAAACGCTTTTTCTTACGATTCTCGATTTTTAAAAAATATTAAAATTCGAAAAATATAATTTTTTAGAGGTTCATTTGATAGAGAGATGCAGATTGTATCCATATAAATTCGACATAAATCGGTTCAGTAGAACTTGAGATATCGTGTACGCCAGTTTGAAAACAACAGTTTCGAGAAAAACGCCTTTGAAGTTCATTGCTATGGCCGTACCAGGTTAGATACCGCTTCACTAAAATGGCTCGGTAAATAATAGGATTTTCGATAAGTTCTTTCTAGAGTATATTCCTGAATGTCTAAACTACAGAAATATGAAAGATTTTTTTTAATTTTTTTTCAAATTTACATTGGAATACTGCCTTAAGTCCGATTGAACTGATATTTGACATAGGGTATTTTTTCGAGCTGGTGAACATTTTTTATCGGGTAACTTTTTGAAATTCGAGACGACCATTTTCATTGGCACTCTAATGCAGCCCCTTCTAGCAACAGAAAATACCGAAGTTTTCACCTCAAGTTTTCCACCGAAGAACACAACTTTCACCATTGGGAAATAAATCCGGCTTTAAATGCGCTGCACATCACTTTTAATTCGGAAGCAATGCTCGAGTTCACGAAAATTGAACGATCCATCGAAAAAAGTCATCAATGAGTCATTTATGATTCATCAGTAATCCAGCTAGCGACCGGATGGTTGTAAGGCTTTCAAAATGGCCGAGAGTTTAGTTTAGTTTTCCTAATTGGTCTTTTTCAAGGCTAGAGGCGAATGGACTGAGAATATTAAAATCCTCTATGGTTCAAATTATCATCATCATTGTCCAAACACATTTCTAAATTCATACAAATTCTCTCCAGGCAATCAAATCATAAAAATCAATTATTCAATTCAAATTTTTTATTGCTCAAGATCAGTGCTGAAAATAATCAGTTCATTCATTTGAATTCAAACGGACAATTAACACTTCTCTTCACACGAATATCGCTGGCTCTTGAGCTACTTTGACGAATGGACATATTTCATTCATACGGATCTCTTCTCGCATCTCGCTCTCGCTTCTCGCCTTTCATTCGATTGGATAACGGCACCTTCATTCAAGCCACTCGTCATGCCGTTATTTCAGATTTACGCTTGTTCCTAGCAATTTAGGTAGTGACTGAGACTCAATTGAAACTCGACGATGCTTTGGTTTGTTTCCAGATAGAAACAGAGAAACAGATGGATTGAGAGAGTGAATTTTTTATTTTTCCATTCTGTGAGAGTGTGACGCTAACACATGAGTAAGGGGGAATTGGAAAATACTCTCTCATCGCCTGCTCTGTGTATGCTTCTTGTCTATATGACAGTGAATGAACCGAAATCATACAGCAATGTGGAAAACCGAGGTGGTGAAAATGAATGATTAGTTTTCGAATAGCTTCCGTTTGACAATGAACCCTTTGCAATGCTTTCTTTGATGACGAATGGTATTCTTTGTCATTTTCGTCGATTTCTTTCGATTGATATTGAATTTTCACCGAACTGCTTAGGATATTATTCCAGAATGCATTGAAATTTTCCTAATAACTCTTTAGAGGAAAGTTTTGCTGGGCCTGAAAAGGATCGATGGGTTTGCGTGGTTTTGTAGAAGCAGCTGAAGATTATTGACAATATTCTCGTGATTTTTGTCCCTATTGTCAGTATACATCCTGTTCGACTACTTGAGCACCCCTATTATAATCAACACATCTGAGAACAACCTGCGCATCTCTATACAAATAAACTCTACACTCGCTTTGTATTTTTCTCTACACGAACACGAATAAAACCAGATACAAGTTAACAATAGTATGATTCGGTCGCGTTATTTTTTACTCGTCCGAAAAATTCTATTTCCGAAAAATTAAAATACAGTCCACTTTAAATCGGAAGGAACATGTGGTCCTTCGAACCGGATAAGGAAAAACCGGTGATGTGAAAATTAGTGGCTTTTAGAGCAAATAATTATTGAGCATTCGTCTGCTGTTGTAGGCGAGTGTAGTGACGCGTTAGCTGCATTTTGCACACGGCGGTCGCTTCGAAGAAAAAACTGAATATCCGTTGCTGGATATGACGCTAAGCCGTCTCTGTGAAAACGAAAAAGATTCTCGAAAATTCCGACGATACGATATCGTAGCCATCGATAAAGCGCCGTTGCATTTTATTTCCTGGAAGGAAAGTGAACATTCTAGAATTTTCTATAAGAGTCACTCGGTGCGGCGTTTTGTTTTTCTGAAAATGGCTGGTTGCTTTAGTGGTGTGAGTGAGGAATAAGTTTACAACACCGCCGTCTAAAAAAAAAAAGATAATACACCGGGTGAATCGAACAGAAAAATAGAAGTGAATAAAATGGAAGAGCAAATGAAAGTGTTGGTTCATCAGAGAGGGGCAGTGAAAGGGAAGTTAACCCGAGTGAAAAGTGCATTGCGGCATAGTTTTGAAGAACCGAATCCAAATATTATGAACATCCATTTCTTACAACTTCATCAAAAGACGGTGGAGCATTGTTACCGCGAGTACAATGACTTTCAAAATAAAATTTACGAGCTACCCCTCTCTGATGAACGTCGTGCGGAGCAAATCGAAAAATACGTAGAATTTGAGTCGCTCTACAACGACATGGTGATACAACTGAGCATGTTGATGGGGCAAGCGACAAAAACTGCGGTTACAACGGAAGCTCCCTTACTAGCGTCCACTTCCGCGGACGTATACCAGAAACCTATCCAGCAATTTGTTGTTCCGGCCCAACCATATCTCCCACCGTTACAAGTGCCTTTGCCGACCTTCGACGGGTCGTATGAAAAGTGGTATTCATTCAAGTCTATGTTCACCACTGTCATGGACCGGTACCAGCAGGAAGACCCAGCATTGAAATTGTATCATCTGAGAAATTGCCTTGTTGGACAAGCGGCTGGTATCATCGACCAGGATCTAGTCAACAACAATGATTACGAAGCTGCGTGGATGGTATTGAAGCAGAGATTCGAGGACAAACGAATCATCATAGACAAGCATGTCGAGAAGCTATTCAATCTACCAAGGGTTGGACAAGAAAATGCTACTAACATGAGGAAAATGATCGATACGTGCACCAAGAATGTTGAGGCTTTGAGAAATCTTGATCTACCGATTGCTGGGCTCGGGGAACAAATGCTGGTTAATCTCATCACGGAGAAAATGGACAAAAAACTACGTGTCGCCTGGGAGGCTCGACAAAAGAAAGATGTTTTGCCGACCTACGTTGCTACGCTGGAGTTTTTACAAGAACAGTGTCGAATATACGAGAAAATCGACACGAAACCAATGACGGAGAGTGTTAAACCAAAGGCGGTGGCCAAGAGCCACACGCTAGTTTCAACGAGTGAACTGAAAAATGAACATAAGTGTCAAGTGTGCAAGGCGCATCATGAACTCTGGAAATGCGAAACATTTAGAAACAAAAGTGTCAGTGAGAAATATGATATACTGAAAAAGTGCGGATCCTGCTTCAATTGTCTAATGAAAGGCCATCGTACCAGTGCGTGTTCTTCGTCGCATTCCTGTCGTGAGTGTGGTAAAAGGCATCACACTTCGCTACACATTGATGATACTTCTAGAAAAATGTCCACCGCTACGAAGCCGGGAGAAGATACAGCGACAGTGACTGTACAGCCCGATGGAAAACCGAACGTCAGCAATCAAGTGGGAACAACGACGCTGTGTGCAAGTGTCAGCGATGTCAAGAAGCAGACTCTACTTTCGACTGCCGTGGTATGGGCCTATGGCTTGTGCAATATTCCGTATCCTTGCCGAGTTCTTTTGGACTCGGCATCACAGATGAACTTCGTCACGGAGAGATTCGCGAATTTTCTCTCGTTGAAACTGGAACCTGCTGACTACACAGTTAGTGGCTTGAACGGCAATAATACACGAATTCGCCGTATGCTGCGCACTACCATCAGATCCTGTCATGGAAACTACACTGTTGACATGGACTTGTTGGTGACGCCGAGGATCACTGGTGACTTGCCGGTGAAATCGTTTGATGTTTCGGACTGGCCTATCTCAACTAAGCAAGAATTGGCTGATCCGACATTCTATAAAAGAGGACGTGTCGATATGCTTATCGGCGCCGAATACTTCTGGAATCTGCTGGAGAATGACCGAATCGAACTCGGCCCGAATCTCCCAGCGCTGATGAACACCAAGTTTGGGTGGATTGCAGGAGGAGTGATCGCGATCGATGCACCTGTCGTTGCACGCACTCTCTGCCAGACCGCTGACGACGATGAATCACTCACCGAACTGCTGAAGAGCTTCTACAAGGTGGAAGCCTGTGACGAAACGCGTTTGTCCTCTGTGGCGGACGACGAAAGATGCCTTGATCATTTCAAGCGCACTCATCGACGAAATGAAGAAGGAAGATACGTTTTACAACTTCCTTTCAACGAACGCAAACACGAATTGGGCGATTCACGACAGATGGCCCTGAAGCGTTTTCTGAACCTGGAGCGAAAGCTAGAAAAGCAGCCGGAACTTAAGGAGCAATACTCTCAATTTATTCGAGATTATGAGCAGCTCGGGCATATGAGAAATATACAGGAAGATTCCAACGAAGTATCAGATTCGGTGTATTATTTGCCACACCACTGCGTGCTGAGGCCCACCAGTACGACAACTAAACTAAGGGTCGTATATGATGGATCCGCTAGAACATCCACGGGCGTTTCGATAAATGATGTTTTGATGACGGGACCAACGATCCAGAAAGATCTAGTCTCCATTTTGCTACGATTCCGAGGATTTCAGTACGTCTTCACGCTGGATATTCCCAAGATGTTTCGACAAGTGAGTCTCCAGCCGTACCTACGGATCTTTTGGCGTGATAATAGAAACGATTCACTGGCTGTCTACGAGTTATTAACGATAACGTATGGCCTTGCGTCATCACCATTCCAAGCTACCATGGCACTGAAGCAAACAGCCATTGATCACGGGAACGAATTTCCAGAAGCTGCCAAGGTCATCGAGAAAGGAACGTACATGGACGACATCCTGACGGGAGCTGATTCTTTAGCAGAAACGTGCCAATTGCAACGAGATGTGACCAGCTTGTTAGCGAAAGGATGCTTTGGCGCTCACAAGTGGTGCGCAAACCACTCCGAGATTCTGCAAGACGTTCCTGAGTCGTTACGAGGGAACTCGTTCGAGGTTACGGATGACAACACGAAGAATACTGTGAAGACTTTGGGCGTGATGTGGAATCCAATTGAGGATTGGTTTTCTGTGTCTGTTTTGGACAACGACGACGTCTCGGATGACATGACCCGAAGAAGGCTGTTAAGCCAACTGGCTAGGATTTTCGACCCGCTGGGCCTTTTCGGTCCGGTGATTACGATTGCAAAGCTGATACTGCGGGAAGTTAGTATGTTACAGATTGAATGGGACGACCCAGTCCCCTACGATATTTGCTCCAAGTGGAGGAGTTTTCGTAATGAAATGACGATGCTGAATGCGGTACATCTGCCAAGATGGATTTCCTCGAACGGGTTTTCAACCCTAGAACTCCACGGATTCTCGGATGCCTCTGACCTAGCATATGGGGCATGCTTATACTCACGTAGCGTTTCATCCGATGGTACCGTCCGAATGACGCTGATTTGTAGCAAATCACGAATATTGCCGAAGAAGAAAGCTAAGGATAAAGCTATTACCACACCCCGTGCTGAGCTGTTGGCGGCTGCGTTGTTGTCCAGACTTGTAGAGAAGTTTCTAGATGCTACGGAATTGGAATTCGTGACAATTAATCTATGGAGTGATTCTAAAATTGTGTTGGCATGGATCAAAAAAGGGCCTCAAGAACTGCATACTTATGTTTCGAATCGGGTAAGTGAAATTCAAAAATTAACCTCGAATTGCAGTTGGCGCTACATTCCTTCACACGAAAATCCCGCCGACTTGATATCTCGAGGAGAACAACCGAAAAAACTTATCAATGCGAATATTTGGTGGAACGGTCCACCTACGTTCAACCATGCTGTCGTCGAGACGATAGAGGAAGACGAATTCCCAAATGAAGAACTACCAGAAATTCGGACCGGTGTTGTACTGGCTTTATGTACACCAATTGAACGAATGCCGATTTTCGACAAGGTGAGCAGTTTTACGAAGGTGGTACGTTACATGATCTACTTGATGCGCTTCGTAATGTACATCAAGTCCAGGAAGAAGGAAGTGGTGAAGGGGCCACTTACTGCAGAAGAGAAAACGAAGTCGATACTTTTAGTAGTACGACTGGTTCAACGCGAATCGTTTCGACCAGAAATTGAGGCATTGATGAGCGGTGCTGAAACGAAACATAGACTCAACGGATTGAAGGCGTTCTTCGATCCTGAGGACAGCATTTTACGAGTTGGAGGACGTATCAAACGAGCCTTTATTCCGTATGACAGCCGTCATCAAATGCTGCTCCCTGCGAAACATCCGATCACCGAAGCACTTGTGCGGCATTTGCATTTGGATAACTTGCACATCGGGCAGAAGGGTTTGCTTGCTATAGTTAGGCAACGATACTGGCCGCTAAATGTGAAGACTACGATTCGTAAGGTGATTCGTAATTGTATTACGTGTTTCAAAGCGAATCCCTTCAAGACGACACAGATGATGGGTGATTTGCCAGCCTATCGTATCCGACCTGCTCCTGCTTTTTCGAATACCGGAGTCGATTATGCCGGACCATTCTGGGTTAAGTCGTCATCTACTGCGCGTAAACCGATTATCACGAAGGCTTATGTGAGCTTGTTCGTGTGTATGCAGACACGTGCGATACACCTTGAATTAGTTTCTGATCTTACGACAGATGCGTTTCTTGCAGCCCTGAGACGATTCACGAGTCGACGTGGATACCCAAAAACGATGCGCTCCGACAATGCGACCAATTTTGTCGGGGCCAAAACCGAACTACACGAACTGTGGCTGATGTTCCGTAATCAATATGCCACCGGAAAAATAATAAACTACTGCACCGATAAAGGAATCAATTGGTCATTTATACCACCACGAAGCCCTCACTTTGGAGGCATTTGGGAGGCCGGTGTAAAACAAGTAAAGTACCACCTGACACGGATTGTAGGAAACCGGAAGTTAACATACGAGGAACTATACACGACGCTGACGCAAATAGAAGCTGTGCTCAATTCGAGGCCCTTGGCATCCTGTTCGGATGACCCGAACGATTACACCGCCATAACACCAGCGCACTTTTTGATTGGGCATGAATTACAAGCTGTAGCCGAACCGTCCTACTTGAATTTGAAGCAGAATATGTTGTCTAGATGGCAGTTAGTGCAAACCATGGTACAACATTTTTGGACACGGTGGACAGCGGAATATTTGCCGGAGCTTCAGAGTCGAGTTAAATGGCTGAAAAAGAAGAAGATATCCGAGGGGGCCCTAGTATTGCTTGTAGATGAAAACACACCTCCTCTGCAGTGGGTATTAGGTCGAATCATAACAACTCATTCTGGAGATGACGACGTGACGCGCGTCGTTACAGTACGCTCTGCTAATGGAGCAGAGTTCAAGCGGGCAGTAACGGAGGTGTGCTTGCTGCCGCTGGATCAGGAGAATTGAAATCTACATTTCAACGCCGGGAGGATGTTCGACTACTTGAGCACCCCTATTATAATCAACACATCTGAGAACAACCTGCGCATCTCTATACAAATAAACTCTACACTCGCTTTGTATTTTTCTCTACACGAACACGAATAAAACCAGATACAAGTTAACAATAGTATGATTCGGTCGCGTTATTTTTTACTCGTCCGAAAAATTCTATTTCCGAAAAATTAAAATACAGTCCACTTTAAATCGGAAGGAACACATCCCTTGTTATAGACACTCATTACAGCCACAGACGATTCTATTTTTGTTCCATCCAGGCATTACATCCAGGCACTAGTACAGCATTCTCGCTTGTGTCGTGATTAAATTGAACTGACTATCTCTGTGTACACGTGACTAATACTCACAACCATACGCTCGACACACTTTCTGGCGGTGTACATGAAATTTTGGAAATCACTTTTTTAATGCCAAATAACTTAAGAATAAATAAACCGTCACAAACTGGTGTCATCTCGAAAACAAAATGTAAAAAAATTTATCATCGAATTTGAATAACCGACCATGTACATTTTGTTAATTGGCCCAAAAAATCACCTGTAAAAAATTTCAGCCCAATCGGGCATGATTTAGGGGTTACCTCAAAGCACTCAAAGTTTTGGTTTTTCGGTCACTCATGTAAGTCCCCAAAGGTCGATTTTCGGCCACTCAGGCCAAATCCCAAAAGGTTGATTTTCGGCCACTCAGGCTAAATCCCAAAAGGTTGATTTTCGGCCACTCAGGCTAAGTTCCAAAAGGTTGATTTTCGGCCACACACGTTAAGTCCCAAAAGGTTGATCTTCGGCCACTCAGTCCCCAAAGATCGATTTACGGCCACTCAGGCTAAATTCCAAAAGATCGATTTTCGGCCACCCAGGCTCAGTCTCAAAAAGTCGATTTTCGGCCACTCAGGTTAGGTCCCAAAAGGTAGATTTTCGGCCACACAGGTAAGTCCCAAAAGGTCGATATTCGGCTACTCAGGCAAAGTCCCAAAAGGTCAATTTTCGACTCAAAGAACTCAATGTTTTGGTTTTTCGGCCACTCAGGCTAAGTCCTAAAATGTCGATTTTCGACCACTTAAGCTAAGTTCCAAAAGGTTGATTTACGGCCAAATTTTTTTTCGAGATAACACCTGATTTCTATGTTTTATGCATTTTTAAGTCCTTTGGCATGGAAAACATTTTCTCGATTTTCCTAATTACCCCTTGGGAGATCTGAGGTCCACGTCAAAAAATACAGTCGGTTCAGGACCACCGTTTTAGAAGCTATTATTAGTTGTGATATCATCTTCTTCATGTTATTGATTTTGATATTCCAGAACATCTCGCAGAAAATCAACTCTGCCCACTTATGTAGATATCAAAAATCTACAAAACAAAAACAACTCTATATCAACTGTGTCAATACGCTCATTCACTAAATAATATATTTTGAATGTACACTGGAGTCGCTTTTTACGCGGGGGATACGTGCCGCGTAAAAGAAAACCGCGTAAATTCCAAAATCCGCGTAAATTCCAAAATTCGCGTAAAATAAAACCGCCTAAATTCCAAAATCCGCGTAAAAATAAACCGGATGAATTTTAAAATCCGTATGAAAATCTGACAAACAGTGAATTATTAATTAAAAATGCAACTCATATTTTAACAATCGATTAACTGATTTTTTTGTATGCTGCAATCATGATATCTGTATTTCCTTTTTTTCTCAGCTACTAATCAGTGATACAATACAAATTTATTTCGTGAAAGTCACATCAATTAGCACATTGTATTTGTACCCGGTTGATATTTGCTGCGTAAAAAAACCGCGTAAATATCGAAATTCGCGTAAAAAAAACCGCGCAAATTCCGAAATCCGCGTCAATTCCAAAAACAGCGTAAAAAAGCCGCGTTAAATAAAACCGCGTAAAAAGCGACTTCAGTGTATACCGTAAACTATTATCACCAGTATTTTTTTACACCAGTCGAATTTTTATATTTCTTTTCTTTTTTTAAACAGACCCGTCTCAGCGTATGCGTTATTCTTTCGCGATACTCAAGCCGCCATCAAGGGTCAAACTCCGAATGCATCCTTCGGTGAAGTGTCCAAAATTGTAGCATCGATGTGGGACGTATTAGCGACGGATCACAAAAACGTAAGTACAACACGTCACCACGTAAATGATGAACTAAATTAACCAAAACGTAAAGTGTAAACGCTGCGCTGAAAACACACAAAAAAACGAGCTGTTTCGTCGTTTTGACAGGTTTATAGACAACATACAGCGATAGCATCAGTATATCTAATCGTTTACAGTGTCGATTCCAATTCCCGAATTACTGAATAGACCGAGGAAATGTTCAATTGTAGCTGGAAGTAGGGCTCGAAACCAATGGTACAAATCAGCGAATGCACACACATACGGAACGGGGAGTTAAATTCATTTCGAAGCAATCAATACACACGGAAACACAGGTTGATTTCACCAACCTAAATCCCATTTCTACAAATCGAAATTTTTATGAATCTGTATTCAAAAGGCAGCAGTTTTTCACATTATCTGTGTGAGCATGCTTTTTTTCCTGATGTTGTTTTGCTTTTGCGTCATTCCCGTTAGTTTTATCCAACTCATTTTTCCTCGTTTGTTATTGTTTTATGTTCAAAGACTTAATCCATGAATTATTCATTGATGACGTTTTTATTTTTTTGCGCTGCCAGTTAGGTTTTCTTTATGTTTGTGTTATTGGCCCGCGAACGACTGTGTTATTATTGTAATTCTGATTCTAATCGGATTTTTATCTTTAATTTTACACCTTTGTTTTACATATACTTATTGTGTTTTGAACGGAACCAGTTTTTTTCGGTTTTGCTTCGGTTTCATATTTGTCGATTCGTAAAAAATGCATCGTTGGCTCACTTCTCAGATTTTCTCCTTCCTATTTCGCACTGTTCAGTGTATTTCTCAATTCACTATTCGCGGGGATAGTATCAGAAACGAATAATGTGGCTTTCCCCCGTTCAAATGGTGTTGTTGCGATGTTTGTTTTGTTTATTTTTCTATCGTGCGCTTTAGTGCCTCTCCAGCGTTTCTGTTGCCATCGGGTGGAGGGAATGAATAATTCAGAGAAGTTTTCTGGAATGTAAATTGAAGCAACTGTGAAGAGTAAATGAAGAAAATATCTGCAAATCTTCGCTCGGGTGGAAACAGTTGTTGGAATTGTGTCACAAAGTGATGCTTGAAATAAGCAAAGCCGTTAAAATAATTGAACTGTTTATGTAGTTTCAGCTGTTCAAATTTCCAAGATTCAACTTTCGCTGCATTTAATTTACGTTCAATTATTTCGTTACAAGTTCTCCCTACCCAAGCAATATGGTATACAGTGCTTCTTGCGAGAATATATTTCTCGTAAAAAATGGTCCATTATAAATTGAATATAAATTGAAAATGAATTGAATTTTTCATTTTGATATATTACATTATTATATATGTTTATACACCGTCGATCCCCTCTTGCTCCAACGTCGCGTGTCCGTGCCGCAGTCAAATGGTGGTTGCTTTTCCCACACATCCCTAAGCTGCACATATACATACACATCCATAGTAGCAGCAGTGTCGTCGTCGGTGTGTGATATCGCAGTTTTCCCATCTATATTCGATGCTTCGTTCTTCATCTCGCTCAAGTTATTTTATTTTCGCCGATGAAATCTGTTCGAATGCTGTTGCTGCTACGGCATCATTCCTCGTCTAACTCAATTTGGATGAAGGATTTCAAAACAATTTGGCGCTGCTGTGTGCTGGTCTGGTTCATGTTTATCCATCGCGAACATATTTCACAGAAATTCTCTGCTTGGCTGTGATGTGACTCTATTTAGAAAGAATGAATACTCTAGGGGGGATCAATATTATTACGAATATTAGGTTGAGTTTAGACTTCATGTGTTCCGATGGAAAGCTTCAAATATATATTTCGATACGTATGAGCTTTGTTGCAGAATCATTTTTGAATATTGCATATAAGTTTATTTTTCACAAAAAAAAATTACTACGTTTCATAGTCAATTTACCTCTGTCGATGAAGTGTGGTTTCTTCGGATTTTGCAGAGAAAGTCACTTGCATATCTCAATTGCTTGAGCTTAAGCTTGGGTAAACTGTACAATTCGTAGTTGCTCTCCGTGATTGACCTGAACCAACCAAATTGCACAAAGAACACACAGAATGACGCTTGGGACTAGCAAATCATTCTCGTTGCGCAATTTTCGGTGATTCGAGCTTTAAATGGTCAATAACTACACCGGCCACGTCCTTACAGTCACCAGGGGGAAGGGGAGGAATGTTAGTATGATATTCGCCGCCCGAAGGCCAGAAGGGTCGCCTCTACAGCGTGGTTCCCTAGCGTTTATCATGGAAGGGATAGTTGTTAGTGGGAAAGGTTAAGAAAAATCAGGATTCACTGCGGTAAGTGATGTGAACTCTCCACTATTCGGCGAAATGAGATTTGAAGAAAATACACATTCTTGTCGGTCGTGCATTTCGTTATTCATCGTGCGTAGCACATAGATATTTTTCCTGATCTCAGAAAGTAATAAAAAAAACTTTTCAAAACTATCGATCTATATATTTTTATTCAATCGCGGAGGCCCAGGTTATTTTGGCAACCTGAGAAGGTCGCTAAGAAACCCTTTTAGTATTTCTCTAATCGACGATATTCTTAACCTGAGGAGGTCACCGAGGAAATTCTTTTAAACTCGCTAAAACTGACTATGTATTTCGGGTATTTCGATGTTCGTAACTTGTATTATCTTCCAAAATATTATTCATTCGCGACGACCGAGGTTATTTTTTAAACCTAAGAAGGTCTCCGATACAATCCTTCAACATTACTGAAATCGACGATACATTTTTCAACTCGACCACTCAAAGAAACTTAAGTCCAAAAATCTCATGTGTTACAACCCGCAGCAGAGAATGTCTCTAGGTATCCTGAGAAGGAAAACCTGTAAAATTAAGTGAAGCGGCTATATATTCTAGTATTCATCAGACGTAGTTTTGATCGAAATTCAATCGTCTCGGCGGATATTTAACTGTGAGAAACCAGAGAATATAACCGAGAGAACTCCTCTAAACACCAGAGGCGACGCGTGACCAGCTGAGCTTTTGCGATGACAGATTGTAACATTTTTATTTCTCAACATTTATCTATACAGTAAAACCAGTTTCTGTGCGGGTTTTTATGCGAATTTTTTTGGTGCGACTTTTTTTGTGCGGTATTTGAAAGAAAATAAAGTAATCGGTATTTTTTTTTTTCTATCTTTGATATTTGATTTGGACTGTGTCAGTTAATTCCCATTCTCATGCTTTGTTTTGTTTGTTTTAAGGTGTCAGTAGGAACTTAGGAGCAAAGAGTTGATTTTATGATCTGCGCAAGTGAGTAGGACGCTTATGAAAGTGAAAAAAGGAAATCGAATGTTGATCACGAATCGAATCATTAGGATTTGGGTTATTTTCTTAAGAATTTTTTTTTTGCGGTCCCTATCCACCACATAACAAAAAGTTTTTTTTTTCAAATTATTTAGCGAACACGATTTTTTGTGTGGTCCCTATCACCCGCACAAAAACAGTTTTGCCTGTATAACAAAAGAATCCTACGGACAACTATGAGCGCAAACTTATCAATGATTTCCACATAAAATAAAGACATCTGACTTATGCCATAAAGGTAATCTTTTTCCACAGTCATCATCATAATTCCGAATAACCTGATTCTGATCAGATCTCGACCGCAAATAATTTTTGATCGGTCGAAAACAAAAAAAGATCCTTCAACAGAAGCCTTTGTATTAGGTAATGTCAGTATCATTCTGGCCAACCGTTTCGGAGTAGGTTTGATGCAGGTTTTGTCCAACGATAATCGGAATAATGACTATAATTTAAAAAGAACCGTTAGCTTATTACAAAGCTTCGCTTCATCGAATTTCGAGTGGTATGAAATAAGCATTTTCAAATTCTCAGTACGTACTGCGACATCGAAGTCGGCAAATTTTTCGTGATTCAACAATGCGACGAATTTTTATTCATCTTCCTTAAACCGTTTCGTCATTTCGTCAATAATTTTGTCTATAATCGATTCATATAAACGACGACAATTAATGACGTTACTGTCATTCATAGTTTCGCCAGATACATCAATTACATCTTTGAGCGTACTATCGAAATGATGATCTGCTTTGAGCTTCTCTATAGAAACAAGGCAAGCCTTGACGATACGCACAAATTCTACTACGTCTAATTCCTTTTTTTGCAAAATTTGATAAAGATCATCCGTATGTGCAAAAATATTCGCAAAAAGTTTTAGCAAGAATACAGTGTTACACTCTAGCATGAATGCGTGAGGACCTCTGAATGTAGTAAAAGTTCCAGCATCAAAGACACTGTCGCCAAGGTAAATCTCACCCAAACATTCATTGATAGGTACATAACTCAAATCATCTATTTTTGCAAACATTTAGTATTTTGGTCTCCATAAATTGCTTCAAGGTCTCGCTGCGTTTTGACGACTGCGAGATAAACCTTGACGTTTTCTTGTTGTTTGTGCACGAGTGAAGCAATACGCAAGTTCAATACGTGTGCGCGACAGTGAATATATCCAGTGAATAACCGTTGTTTCACCAATGTTTGCACACCAGATTTATCTCTAGACATTACAGTAGCGCCATCATAGCTCTGGGCCATAATTTTGTCAGCATTAAAACCAAAGTACACGGCTATTTCATCTACATGTCAGGCCCATGCAGCGGAGGTTTTGAAACGTAAGCAGACATACGTGTACTATATGTGCCGGGTTCAAGTTGTCGAATGAACGAAATCGATAAAAACGCTTGAATTAAAGCCACACATCAACGAAAGAATACCACCACATCCACAGAAATAATGAATGAATTTGTTCGTTTATTTATTTCCATCACGCTCGCTCGGGGTGTTTGGTGCTGTGTACTCTCGCGGTCTCGTGCCCTCTCTCAAATTTTAATGACGTCAGGAATAGAAAGAGAAACAGAAAGGGAAACGATGACAACTACGAACAAACACTGAAGAATGGGGGTGTCACACCACTGGTTTTTTGCATCGGTTTTGTTCGGCAGAAATATTGAACCGAAAACGTCATTTTTGCGCAAGGCGGCGCATTAGTAGTAGTGATCGTTTCATACGTAGTTGACTGTATTTGCCCTGTGTTTGGATGACGGCGAATGAATGGTTTGAACCCGGTAGTCATTACTGCTTATTTCGTAGTGTTAAGGCTGTGTTGCGCGCGGAGTGGAGTGTATTCAAATGTAATTATCAGATTATATTCTTCTCGTTGGGTTTGAGTTCCACCAAAATGGAAAATATAATAAGGACATTCGGGATAACATGGAAATCACAAAAAAATTACTTTCGATAATTCCTCATCTATGTTAAAAATGTGAAATAATATTCATTTTTTTTCTGATATTGTCTACCTGTCCTATGAACAGTTTGAACAAGTGGACGAGACGCCTCTGCTAAACTCGATCATCCTCGCGGTATGTTCCGTTATTCATCACGCCTACCCTGTATCAAGCTTCAATCGCGACTACGAAGAGTTATTTTCGAGAAACCTGAGAAGGTCACTGAGAAAAACCTCCTAGAATCAATTATCCCGGCGATATATTCCGTTATTCACCACGCTCGTACGCTTTTTCGCCGGCTCGATCAGCTCCAGAGGAGCCTTCCCCGTCACCCCTTCAGTCCCTCGCAAAGACATTTACTGATGTCCCACAGAGAGCCACTCGCGGGAAACCTGAGAAGGCAACCGAGAGAACCCCCACAAATCCTATCGGACCGGCGATATATTCTGTTGAACTGTACTATATGATTTGTGATTTTAAACTTCAGATTTTAAATTTAATTGTTAATACTTATCTTTCTTTGTATAACACACCCTGTGCTTCTCTACTTCTCTCTCTCCCATATTCTCTCCGGAAAGCTGTCAGTCCTTTCTCCAGAAACACATTCTCTTTAACATATTACATCATGGATGAGTGCAAACTCGTAAACATATGAAAGAAAAAATGGAACAAAGAAACGGAAGTAAATCTCGTGCGACTGGCAATTGGCGAGTCTTCATTCTCAGTGATCATATCAATACGGCACAACTTCATATACAAGAAGATGGAAAACAAGAGCGCACATCGAACGCGACTAACTGAACCGAGCAAACACTGCTATCACACATATCGTGAGGTGCGAGAACACAAACACCACGAAAGCAAAGATGCTCCCACTGTGCTGGTTGCACAAACACACATAATTGCACACACATCACTAGTGCGAGAGAACCGTTTTCTGAGAAAAGAAAACCATGAATCCGAAGACAATTGACGATAAAATGCACAATCGAACAATCTCAAATTTCACGAAACTTGTAAACAACATCACGGTGGCAAAACTGTTATTCCTTCCACCATCCACACAACAAACATGGTTCGAATGTGGGGTGCAAAGTTTCACTTTGCATCACACACACACAAGCCGAAACGCAAACGCAACGTTGCAATGCACAGTAGACACAACTCCACGGAACAATTTAACTATTGTTTTGACTTCTTCAGCAATCCTTCGAGAAATATAAACGTATTTGCCTGCATTTAAACGCGTCGAGGTATGAAATATAAGTTTTTTGCAAAGCAAACACTTTTCCGTTGTTAAAAAACATTCACCGAAACTCGCAAAGACAGAGCGCAAACAAACACGTCTAGTTTGCTTCGTTGCTCCCACATTCGATTCGTCACTTGTATATCTTAATTGCCTTGAAAAAGTTCGTCTTCTAGAAGGTCAAAAAATCTTTTTTTACGCTTCGATCGATGCTTAATTTTATGACTGATTTTTAATAGGTATAAACCTTTAAGTTGGCAACACTTGTTGATATGTGTGTCATTTTGACAGTTATCGTTCGTTTTAAGTTTAGTTTGATTTACCATTTCATCGTAAGTAGACTTACATCTGAACAACGCCTGCGAACTGGCATGGTTCAGTTTGTGACACTTACCTCCCTTTATTATAAGCAAAACATCCTCATTTTGGAGTGAAAAGAATTTTCGTGCCCTCGTTGAAAGCTCATTCTCAAAGATGTAATTCGTGATTCATCGAATGATTGACATGTTCAATTATCATACAATATAATGGAACGACGATATATTTCAAGATTCATTACATCACGACCTTTTCAATTATTCACTTAATTCAATCCCCAAGGACGGATGATATCCATGGGAACCTGAGAATTCCTCCCAAATAAAATGGACCGATGATGTAATCCTTTGTCAACTATGCGATCTTGTTTTGAACCCAACCCTTCGCCCTTTTTCAATGGTTGACTGTTGCAAATAGACAGCATTATTAATGAGCATACCAGTTTATGTAAGCTTTTTCAGGGCTCTGACGAGATGAACTTCGGTGTGCACGACTGTGTCGTAGAGAGAGGCCTTCCAAAATGTTCGTTTAACATGCGTCTCGATGATGATCTAGCGCAGTTGGTTCCATTTTACTAATGTGGAGTAGCTCAAAACGCCTGCAAGGGACGAAGAACTTCCACTTCCATCATAAGAGGTAATCCTGGTCACGACGGCTCTTGGATTCCCGAAATCGAACACCCTCAGACCTAGGCTAACACATAAGTGCAGTAATGCAGCTGCTTTGAAACTCCAATTTCAAGAGATATGAAGTTCAGCACAGCCAAGACTTTCCCCTGAGGTACGGCTTTCGGTTTGCAGCAAGGGTTCTGAGAAGTTATTAGCTCGAAAAACGATTTCATCCTGTATCGTACACCTTTCAAATACTGATTGCTAGACCCAAACTAGATCGGCATCGAGACTGGCTGTTTGGCCAACAGACGATCTCGTTCCTTGAACCATTACTTTGGCCGACCGGAGTGCCATCACTAGTGCGGATATATTCCAGTGTATTTTTATTCTACTCAGGACGATTCTGACGGTTTAGTTTGTAACACGGCAAAAGTTCCACAGGGAACGTTAACGCCATTCAAAAAGAAGGAGTTTTCAGTTTCAGTTGTTATTTGTTATTTGTCAGTTGTCGGTTGTCATTCGTCGGTTGTCAGTTGTCAATTGTCAGTGAAGAAAAAAGAAGAAAAAGTTAATTTTGCAAAAATGCTCGGTTTTTTCGACGACGTTTTCTAAATATTGTGTGTTATTACTTGATTAAAAACCAAAAAAACGTGACCAGATTTGAAACCGATTGGACGTCAAATACGATAGTGAATCGGATTTTCATTGCAGATAAGGTTTTTCAGTGTCGGACAAAACATTAAGGGGGGACCCCTGTCTGGAAGGTCGAAAAATGATGAATCTTCGTGATTTTTTTTCGGATGTTAGGAATAAAGTGAAGTGTTCGGGTATTTTGGTTATTGTTGAAGGTATATTTGAAGATGTTTTTTCCATTTTTTGAGTGCACGAATAATGATTATTACGCTGTTTAGAGCTGGATGCGTAGATGTTGTCTGAAAAAGATACCTTACTGGTGGTATCGGTTCTGAAGAAACGGGGGGTCGTAGAACGAATTCCAATGAATATTTTGAATCCTTAGGACAATACCTAAAGTGTTACATAGAGGTTTTTTAAAATTCGAAAAATTTCCAAAATGGCGTCATTTTTCATAAAAAATCGCTGTTTAAAAATTCATAAAAAATCGAAAAAATGAAATATCAAAAAACGGCTATGTAACACTTTAGATAATTCATTTCTACATTTTTAGATGCCAATTTCAGCCAAATCGGTCGAGTAGATCCTGAGATATCGATACCACCAGTTGAAAAAACATGGTTTCGAGAAAAACGCGTTTAAAGTTTTTTTCAAGTTTTCGGTCAGCAATGCGTTGCAATAAATGAAGTAGATTATATTGAAATGAGTTTCTTTTTTTCTTTAAGTAGCTGAATACCTGTCCGTTACAAATTTATGAAAAAAAAACAAAATGGCGGATGCAAAATGGCGAATGAAAAATGGCGGATCAGAAACGGAAAACATATGTTTGAGGAATATTAATGTATTTGTAACACAAAATAATACACTTTTAGAAATGATCAACTTTTAGTTAGCTATTCCGGCTCCATACACTTCGCCTTCGGCCTCCAGGAAGCTGTCCGCAGCACTTTTTCTGGCCGCAGCAATCATTTGTCGAGCAATCTTACTGCTCTCGTATTTCTTCACTTCTGCCTTGGAAATTCTTTTTTTGTTCAGTTGCAAATATAACGCATGGCAGCTCGGTCCAATCAGCATTCCCATTAATTTCATCATTTTCAAAACAGAAATATAGCCATCGTTAAACAAACTAACTGCTGTATAACTAGCGAAGTCAACAGTGTGTTTGCCACTATGCTTGGATTTTGGAGCGATTGACCAAATAACTGAATTGAGGCTTTCATTATTGTTCTGCGTAAACCCCCCTTCGCATCGTTGCAATAAATTGTCTGCCGAAAGGTCCTCATAGACTGGTCGAATTGCGTCCTGCACATCTTTCGGCAAAGGTTCGTGGTGATCATAATCCTTCAATGTGTTCAATTCGTTTGCTTTCAGATATGAGCACCAGGCACTATCACATAAGTCATGTTGTGGATGCCTGTTGTTCGAAACTTTGTGAAGAAATGTCGCCCAAATCGCCTTCTTCATCTCCTCTTTACTGTCAGAATTGCGTCGAATTGCTAGACCGTAGTAAACTGTCAATTCATTGATTAGTTTATCGGTCAGCTTTCCTCTTCCTCCCAGGCCTTTGTTGTTCTTTTTAACACTTCGCAGTCGAGTTCCCATTCGCTTCTGTACATGTCCTATGCATTCCTTCTTTACAATGTTGACGCCTTTATACGGATTGCTGTCGACAATTCCCTTGTAAGTCTTGCTGTCACCATCACCAACGTAATTAGTATATCGAACGGAGTACTTTTCCTCGGAGCGCAGAAACATCTCCCGAATCGCGTCAACTTCCATTCTTCCAGCTGATCCCTCGTGGTTGTTGCTGCAGTGGTTCGCGTGATCTTCTAACCACGAATCGTATTCCGGGCTTCCCATCAATTTCTTCCAGGTCTCGCATTCTTTACAGTACGATGATTTTACATTTATATCAACCACTTTTCCACTGTTATACCCAATCAAGGACGACACTCCAAATAGTGAAGAATACCCACGTTTCTTCCAAGTGCCGTCTCCAGAAACCGTGATGTCTCTGCTTCCTCCACTCATTTTTGTTTCATCAGCGACTGCATTTTCCATAGAACTTTCACCGATAACTTCTGCTGCTTTGAAAATGTAGGAACTGATATTGTCGTACGTGCTCTCCGCGACTTGCTTTGGGAGATCCATTAGTCCACAAAACTTTTCCAGCGCAGCATAGCCAAGTCCCAGTAACTTAAATACGAAGGTGATTCGGCGGTTGATTTCATATGCTTTTCCACGGATTAAAGGACTCGAAAAAACATATGTTGGTTTACAAGACGGACAGTTGATCACCAGTTTAAATCCAAGTCCGCGGCAACTTTCCTCGGAAAATGTTACATTTCCATCACATTTTTTACATTTCGTAACTTTCGAAACGACAGAAAAAACTGTCAAAAAATTGATTATGCGATACCCGAAAGAATCATTCACAGCAATGTCAGACAACTTTGGTGCTTTTAGCTTCTTCGCCGATCGACTTGTATTCTCGATTCTTCCTCCATATCTGTTTATTGGATAATTTTTTCGCTTTAAGGATACACGGTGTGGTCTCGCAATTCTTGAGCCTTTCGTATCGCGATACACACTTTTCGGACTCATGTTTAGGCAAAATTTGTAAAACTGTCTATTTTTATACCTGTCAAACACAAGCGAGTGAACAACTGAACAACAACAAACAGCATAACCAACACCAATTTAGAAAGCTCCCTACACAAATACAAATACAATTCCAACAAAATAAATATATGTATGTACAGAAAAAACTAAAATTACCATCTTTCACTAATCGGCAAAACAGCTGATACTTCACCCTTCTACATCCTCCATTATTTATAACTGTGTATGTGTGTTTCTGTATGTGTATGTGTATGTGTATAAGTCTGCATGTGTATGTTTTTTTTTTTTTTTTTTTTTTGGTGAAGAAGGTGGAGATCTTCATAGACACCCAGTCGCCATGTTGACTGGGTAGTGTGAGATTCTTACTCACTAAAACCACCTCCTATGCGCCTTGCCTTTCCCCCCCCGGAACCACCGTTTGGTATTACTTCGGGAGGAGGCTGTGCTCATGCACTCATCTCTATGAATTGCTACTTCTTTGTTCTTCTCTCCATCTTCGTTGGAGCATCGTGAGTATTTTGGTAATAGCAGAATTAACCGCATTCCACGTGCTCTCTTTTTCGCACATTCGTTGAACAACGTTTCCAGCGTTCACATCTGGGCTGATCTCCCGGTACATTTGTTCTCTTTCTTGGACAAAGCGAGGACAGTAGAGAACCACGTGCTCCGGCGTTTCCTCTATTCCATCACACTCAGGGCAAAACGGTGAACTTGCATGGCCGAATCTGTGCAAGTACCGTCTAAAGCAACCATGTCCGGATAAGAATTGCGTCAAGTGGAAATTGACTTCACCGTGCTTTCTTTGTACCCAATTGATTATATTTGGGATCAGTCTGTGGGTCCATCTACCGTTAGGGGTGCTGTTCCACTCCTGCTGCCACTTCCTCATGGAGTCGGCTCTTGCTGTTACTCGAGCTTCTCTATTGCTCTGTGTGCTTGTCGTTCTCAGATTGTAGCACACACTATCTTCGCTCAGAGTGATTTCGATAGGAACCAATCCGGCTATGACACATACCGCCTCGCAGATATCGTTTTATAGGCACTGGCTACTCTCATCGCCGTCATCCGGTAAGTTCTGTTCAACAGTCTACGGTTTTGTTGTAATTTAAGCGCTGCTGTCCAAGCCGGACCACCGTATCGCAATATCGAAGTGGCTACACTGGCCAGAAGGCGCCTCTTACTACTGCTTGGCCCTGCATTATTGGGCATTATCCTAGCAAACGCCGTGGAAACTTTAGCCGCTTTTTCACACGCGTATTTCACGTGGCTCTTAAAATTGAGTCGGTCGTCTATTATAACACCCAGGTATTTAAGTTCGCGTTTGGAGACGATAGTATGCGCCCCAACTGTTATTTCTGCCTGCTGTACTGCTCTGTGGTTGCTGATTATCACCATTTCTGTTTTGTGGTGTGCGATCCTCAGTTTAGCATCGTTCATCCAATCTTCAACAGTTTGTATTGCCTCAGTAGCCAACATTTCTACTTCCTCTCGGGACTTGCCTGTTACCGTCAAGGATATATCGTCGGCGAAGCCGGTAATCACTACACCCTGCGGAAGCTTCAACCTCAGCACTTCATCGTACATTCCATTCCATAGTGTTGGACCCAAGATGGAACCCTGTGGGACACCCGCTGTTATGTTAAATGACTCCTGTCCCATGTCTGTGTCATAAATCAAAACTCGGTTCTCGAAATAGCTTTTCAGGATCTTACAAACATAGTTTGGTACCGTCAGTCTGTGCAACGCTTCGGCGATAGCTTCCCAGCTGGCACTGTTGAACGCATTTTTTACGTCGACCGTAATTACTGCGCAAAATCGATTTCCATGTTTTTTCTGCTTCAACACTTTTTCAGCTGCTTCGACAACTGACCAGATGGCATCCACCGTAGATTTATTTTTCCGAAATCCGAACTGCATCCTCGAGAGTCCGTGTTCACTTTCTGTGCATCTCGACAGCCTGTTGAGGATGATCTTCTCTAACAGTTTCCCAAGGGTATCAAGGAGGCAAATCGGTCTATACGAGGATGGATCCCCTGGTGGCTTCCCTGGTTTTGGCAGTAGCACCAGTCTCTGCTTCTTCCACATGTCTGGAAAGTACCCCTCATCCAGGCACTTTTGCAGCGTTGCCCTGAAAATGTCAGAGTTCGCTTGTATTGCGGCTTTAACCGCCACATTTGGGATTCCGTCGGGGCCAGGTGTTTTGTTGACTTTTAATTTTCTTGCTGCCGTAATCAGCTCCTCTGTTGACACTCTCTCGACGCTTTCTTCATCATCGCCATATGGCGTTGCTGGCCAGGTAATCGGATCATGCTTCGGGAAGAGCTCTTCTACGATTTTCTTCAGCTTATCCGGACAGCTTTCACGGGGCATCGATGGGCCTCTGATTTTGGCCATCACTACCCTATATGCTGTGCCCCAAGGGTTCGCATCGGCATCGCGACATAACTCTTTGAAGCAGTTTCTCTTGCTGGATCTGATTTCGTGCTTAAGGGCGGCTTTTGCCGTTTTGAATAATTCTCTACGCTCTATTCTTTCGCTAGTAGTTCTAGCCCTCTGCATTCTCCTTCTCGCTCGGAGACAGTCCGAGCGAAGGGAGTTAATCACCTCGTTCCACCAATAAACTGGGCAGCGTTCGTTTTTCGGTGTTCTTTTTCTCGGCATGGCGACGTCACATGCTCTCACCATTATACTTGTCAATTCACTGGCGCTCGTGTTATTGACTGATCGTTCCTCTCGGAGTGCTTCCAGGAAGAGATTTTTGTCGAATTCCTTCGACTTCCATCTTCGACCCTCTGTTCTCATTATTCGTCTTTTTACTAAGTTCTGGCTGCCGACGGTATAGCGAATTGCTTGGTGGTCGCTGTGAGTATAATCATCACACACTCTCCAATTAATGTTTGATGCCAGTGTCGGACTGCAAAATGTGACATCAATAATTGATTCTCGACCATCTCTATGGAAGGTGCTGGTACAACCTTCATTGGCCAGTCTCACATTCAGCTTTGCCAGAGCTTCCAGCAGACTAAAGCCCCTCGTGTTGGTAAATCTGCTACCCCATTCCACTGCCCAGGCATTGAAGTCTCCGCCGATGACTATAGGGCTCCTTCCTACGAGATCTTCGGTTAGATTGTGGAGCATCTGATCAAACTGCTCTATCGTCCATCTCGGGGGGGCATAGCAGCTACATACGAAGATTCCATTTATTTTGGCTATCACGAACCCTTCATATGCGTTGGATACCACTTCCTGGATGGGGTATCTTCCCGTTGTCTTCACTGCAGCTATTCTAGCTTTGTCGGTCACCCAGTTTCCGTTATCTGGAGGTACTTGATACGGCTCTGCTATGATCGCTACATCGCATTTGGTTTCTGATGCGGCTTGCCATAGCAATTGTTGCGCCGTGTCGCAGTGATTCAGGTTTATCTGGGTTACCTCCATTTGGTTATTGCTGCCATCGCCCTTTTAAAGACCGGGCATCTCGGTCCCCCTGTAGCGTGGTCCTTCTCTTCCTCAGTCGTGCAGAGCAAGCACCTTGGGGGCTTCGTACAATTCTTTGCCAAATGCCCCTTGTCGCCGCATCTTATACAGAGCTCCGATCTGTCAGGTCCTTTACAGTACTTTGCTTGGTGGCCAAAGTCCATGCATTTGAAACACCTAGATACTTGCTGGATAGCTCTCAGGGAGCACACCGTCCATCCGACTTTCATCTTACCAGCCTCCAACAGCTTGCTGGCTGCGGTTCTTGGCAGTCTTAAGGTTGCTATTTGGGTATTTCCAAATGCTTTCCTCAACCTGATTGATATGGGGACTTCTCCCAGCTTAAACTGTTCATTCAGGGCTTCTTTCAATTCGGTATCTGTAGTGATCTCATCCAGGTTTCTACATTCTACCACTGTTTCTTGGGACAGAGCTTTCACTTTCGCTGTTTCGCCCAACGATTTCTCGACAAGCTCTTTATAAGTTGAGCTTTTAATCGTTGGGTCCTTCTTTAATTCGAACAGCAATTGTCCATTTTGAGTTCGCCTTACTTTGGCCACGTTTTCTCCGAGATTTTTCAGGGACGGATCCTCTTTTACTTTCCGCAAGATCTCAGCATATGTTGCAGCGCCCGCTGTAGCCACAATCAGAGCGTCCGGCTTTGGCCTCTCCAGCCTAGGCTTTAATTTTTCTTTCTTCTTCTCTTCTTTTTTCTTTCTTTCGATCTTTTTCCACTCATTTATCTCTTCGTTGTTCTGTTTGCTTTCACCATTAGCCACTTCGCTACCATCTTTCTGTTTCTTTGCTGCCCTTTTCTCTTCAGGAGTTAGTCTTTTCCTTTTCGCGGTTAACGGGGTACTGTCACTCATTGGTGTCGAGATCGCTTCTATCGGCTTACTCTGCACATTCTCTTTCAGTGCGTTCTCCGCCTTTTCAGCTTTTGCTCTCCAGAATTGTTGCTCGCGTTCGGCTGCTGCAAGCGCCGATTTGATTTTAATCGTCAAGGTCCTTATGACGGCGTGAACGTTACTGCGAGGCTTAATGTACTCGTAGAGTTCATCAGATGCCCTTTTGGCCTCACCCAGCTTAGTTTTCTCGTGTTGCAGGTTTGGCTGCTCTCCGATGTATTTATCGCTTGTGGATTTTGGTGCTGGTGGTTGGCTCAGCGGCGGAGATCTCATCACCTGTCCCCTTCTGGCAAAGATGCCTACCTCTTCGATTTCGCTCTCGATTTCTGTTGAATTTGTTTGGAAACTCATTTTTGTTGTTGGGTCCCAACTCCGGGCCGCTATCTCCGCTCGTTGCACATAGTCGCTATCAGTGATCCCATGGTTATCTATGCAAGCAGTGAGGCCATGCAGGGGGTTGACACGGTCCTTCATGGGGACCGTGTTCAGAGCCAGATCAGCGCAAGTCAGGAATGTGACATCTGACGCCTAGTACCTAGTGCCTAAGCCTAGACGAGCATCGAACGTACCCGAAGACTTGCCAAGTTATTACCGGGACGGAGGCAACCGCGCTATTAGCCCACACGCCGTTTCAGGAAGGTGTCACCCTTCCTTACTCAGGGAACAGGATAGCACGATTGTCAGCCTTTAGCGTCGAAAGTAGTTCTCATCCTTAACATGTCCGTTTTCCGTGTCGTACCAGTATGTCATAATCAGGATCTTACTGGCGTCAACCCTGATGTGCTCGGCACTCCCTACGTTGCTCCTGTACACGGTATTTCCCCCGTGCAATCTCCATAGGCTTTACCGCGCCCTTACTCGCGTTGTCACCCGATTAGTCGCCTTCTACGACAGGGACAGGGACCAAGACCCGAAGTGCTATTCTAGGCCGGCAGCTCCACGGCCCAGCATGTGTATGTGTATGTGTGTATTTGTATGTGTGTGTATGTTTGTGTATGTGTGCGTATGTATGTATGTGTTCGAAAGAGTATGAGAGCAACCAAAAAGCTAGCAAAACGGCTACTGCTACTTTTCTTGAGGTCACCTCATACTTTTGGCTGTAATTTTCCAACGAAATCAAATATCGAAAAATCCTTTTAGGACAACATTTCTGAGGGCATAAGCTTCCCAAAAATGCAAAAAAAGAAAATTCGATTTTTTCGATTTTCCAG
This sequence comes from Toxorhynchites rutilus septentrionalis, assembly GCF_029784135.1. Classification (NCBI taxonomy): domain Eukaryota; kingdom Metazoa; phylum Arthropoda; class Insecta; order Diptera; family Culicidae; genus Toxorhynchites; species Toxorhynchites rutilus. The sequence goes on from NC_073744.1 coordinate 114,733,226, forward strand.
ACCGGGGTCCCCCCTTAAGGCCACAAGCTAAAAAAGAAAGACAAAACTTTGAGAAAATATAATCCAATCCATTTATAATAACTTATTAGCATTGTTCCAAGAAATTTATAACAATAGTCATCCATTAAATAATGCGTGTTAAGCTTACTTAACAACTAAAATGACGCGACAAAAATTAAGACCGGTTTTCAAATACGTGGTAAAAAAATATAAAAACAAGAAATTCATACCGTGAAAAGTTTCTAGGGTTAGTACTTGGTCGTGTAACCCTTGTTTCGCATCACGTCACGTACCCACGTACCCGTCACGTTGACGGTCTTGGCGGTGTGCTCCGAATCGTTATCATGAACTGCCATTTCAGGGGCATCTTCCACTCGGCGTGTAGCAGTAGACATCCCTTAGGATTTGGGTATTCAGTACAGAGGGCCAACTCCGTACCAGGAGAAGCACCCCCACACCATAATGTTCCCTCCTCCATGCTTGAATGTCTTCGAGGTATACTGTGGCATGTAAGCGCAGCCAATTGGACGATGAACTCAAGTTTTTCCGTCCGAGTCGATGAGGTTTACCTTCGTCTCATCGGACCACAGTATATTTCGCCATTGCTTTTCCTTCTACGAACCGATCTAATCGAAGTGATCTTTCGCGAACTTCAGCCCCGCCTTCAGATGCTTCGGCGTCAGCATCGGGGGCTTCTACCGGTTAGTCCTTGCTCCACCAGCCGCTATTGAACTGTACGAGAACTCACTGACAAGTTCAGTTCGTCCAGGATCTTTTTCGAGGCCTTGAAAGGATCTTTCTTGGGGGCTCGCTTTATGGCAGAGTCATCCCAGGAAGGAGAGACAGGAAATTAATCTCCCGATCGCCGGAAAAGTACAACGTTCAACACAAGCTCCCTACATGATTGATTCTTTCTCTAGTAACCAATTATTCTGCTCTGGTTGAATTCGTCGTTCTTCATTCGACGTTTCCTTCCGAAAAATTCCGCCCTGAAATCAACTTACGGACCCATCGACATGATATTAAAAACCGAACCACTCTTCGACCTCTTCCAATTCAATTCATTTCGATACCGATTATCCGCGCGTAGACTCCGTCTCCATCTTTGACTGAATCGCTGTGGTAAACATTTCCAACGCAACGTTTCTCGAAATTCAGAGGGCCGCAACGTAGTTCGTCTACCTGTCGGAAACGGCATTCTCTCTGCAGTTCGCCGTTTTTGTATTCTGAAATTTCGAGGAATGGTAATCTCAGGAAATAATACCGCGACTTCCTGTAAGTCAACCGTTGCCTATTTGACAAGAGTCTCTCGTGAGCAGCACTCAAATGCAGACGTGTTTGTCGATAGCTCCGTGTTCATTTTTATTTCGTTCGGAATGTCGGTTATGTGATGAAAAATGTGTTATTTCTCTTAATATTAAAATGGTTTTATGGCAAGATTTTGGCGAAAATGCCGTTCAACATTACTATTAACATCACAAACGTTTGAAAATGTTAAGACGTGTGGCTTCGTTTTATTTTCGGCGTCAGTGATCGGTTGGCTTGAGCTTCGCAAATGTTTTTCGGTCGGTTGAAATGGTGTACAGTATCCGCAATGTTCATTAAGAAGAAATAGTTATCGATTTGCTCGGACTCAAGTCGCCTTTGAATTACACCATATCTAGTGATAAAAATAGTTGCAAAAAGAAATATGGCTATTTTGGCGAATTTTCGAGTGACATTATATCATCGAAACACTCTCCACTGTGAGAGAAGAGAGTTGGCTTAGTGAGAATGGTGCTCCAGAGTTGCCTGCTAATGTGTTTTCGTTCAGTGAAAGTGCGCAAAAAAGAGAAACATTGCAAAAAGCTGTAATGGATGCCGTTTTTCTCCCCATAACATGTTTTTTTCTCGCGCAAAAATTCGCTTGCGACGCATAGAACATATTCTCCCCATGCTCATTATATATATATGAGGTTGAGAGATTGCTTTGCTTTGTCTCATTTCATTTAATGTTTCATGTGTTTATGTTATAATGCTATAATTTAGAAGAAGTAGAGAGTTTGGAGGTGGATTTATTCTCTTCGCTTAGAGGTTTGCACTATATTCAATCTGCATAAAACCGTTCTCTGAGCGACTCTATGTGCTTATGTACCATGCAAGGCATGAAATATTCAGAAAAGTTCAATGATTGTTAACATGAGTGTGATTATGAGTTCATATTTTTAGTTTTCTATCATATGATATTTTTTCTGGATTGTTTTTTTTTTTGTTTATTCCGGTGCTTAAGATTCGCGAAAAAGTGCTACTTTGAAACCTATCTGAAATAGTTGTCTTGAAATATCTATAACCTATAAATTGTGCGTTCGTGAAGAGTATTATCTCTGATAAAATGAATTTGAATGTGAAATGTTAACCAATCATAAAGTTTCAATTATTAACCTGTTTCGAGTTATTTATTGTTTCGGGACACATGCATATGTGTTTGTATGTGTTGATACATGATGTGTAAATTCCTGAGTGAGTGTTAAGCAGCATCGAAGAGAGTGTCCGTTACACAGGATTCCAACGGAGTGATGCCGGGCACCATTCCTTTGTTTTTTTTAATTCATTGTCAGTCATTGTCATTATTTTTTTTTTCTTTAAATCTGTAGTCCCTGAATTTTTCATTCTTTAATTCTTTAGTTCCTTCTCGCCGTCGTGATTGAGTATACTCGATTATTAACGTTATTAATTATTAAAATACGCGCAATAAATAACGATATATATTTATGATCTAATTGGTTTTACAGGAGTTTTATCGGTTATCTTATCAGGTTTCCCAAAGTTAACTCTACCCCGTTGGGATTGAATTTGATAAAAGTACATGCGATAAATGAAATGTTTTTAGAATCACATCACTTACCGCAGTGAATCCTGATTTTTCCTAACCATTCCCACTAACAACTATCTCTTCCATGATAAACGCTAGGGAATCACGCTAGAGAGGCGACCCTTCTGGCCTTCGGGCGGCGAATATCATACTAACATTCCTTCCCTTCCCCTGGTGACTGTAGGGACGTGGCCGGCGTCGTTATTGACCATTTAAAGCTCGAATCACCGAAAATTTCACAACGAGAATGATTTGCTAGTCCCAAGCGTCATTATGTGTGTTCTTTGTGCAATTTGGTTGGTTCAAGTCAATCACGGAGAGCAACTACGAATTGTACAGTCTACCCAAGCTCAAGCTCAACCGTTGCCTAGTTGACAACGCGGTGCTGATGTGCAAGAAGTTTTTCGCACTCAATTGACCTCCGGGTGGATTGGCTGGATTGGCTGGATTGGATGGATTGGATGGATTGGGTGGATTGGATGGATTGGATGGATTTGGATGGATTCGGATGGATTTGGATGGATTTGGAAGGATTTGGATGGATTTGGATGGATTTGGATGGATTTGGATGGATTTGGATGTATTAGGATGGATTTGGATGGATTTGGATGGATGTATTGGATCGATTGAATGGATTGGAGGATTGATTGAAAGATGAATTATATTGGATGGATTGGAGGAGGGATTAGATTAGATGTTTTGGATGGATTGAATGATGGCATCGAAGGGATTGGGGGGTAGATCGGAGATTGAAGGATGGATTGGATGGATTGGATGTCTGGTAGTTATCAGAGATCCAAAGACTCTCCCTGAGAACTAGTTGATCGGCCAAATAGTAAAATTACACCTCGGAGCAAACGGTGTCACTCGAGTTGTCACTTTTCAGACACCCTGCGACAGGAAATTTTATTTGGGTCGTATCGACGCCAAGACAACCCGTAGCATTTTCTGAAGAACCTACGACGAAAACTAAATTATAAATCCATGAACATGTGTCCTTTTCCAAAAACATCAAGCGATAGTCATAACAACAACCAGCCATCATTGCTGTAGAGGCTAATATGTTTAATGAACGAATACAGAGCCTTCTTTGAGAAGTGACCCGCAGCGGTGAAATTCACTCAAAACACCAAGACGGAGACAAAGAAGATCTGATCACGATTCAATGGTCCCTTAAAGTTGTTGATGGTCGGCTGCTATGTAATATATATCTTGATTTTAGTTTTATTGTTTCGTTTTTTAAAAATTTTTATCTGAAATTCGAAACAATAAACCTAAAATCATGATATTTATTACATTACTTTCGACAATATAACTATAAGAGCCCATTGAATCGTGATCAAACCTTTTTTCTCCGTCTGGGTGTTTTGATTGAATTTCATTTGAATCAACGTAAGATAGTATTCATGTTAAGCATCGAAAAATGAGTACTTCTAACATTACGAATCTGTTTTTTTTTCTAAAAGCTATGAATAGTTGGACCGTCGAATGGCGTTCGATTCAAACACATTGAGTGTGTCAATATGAATCCGTCCTTTTTGGTGAAAATGCATTGGCTTGTTTAGAAAAAATGAAGGTGGAGGCGATCTGGCGTAGTGGTAACATCCATACCTCTCACGCAGAGATCACGAGTTCAATTCTCACTCCCGACATTCTTCCAAAAATGGAAGTAAAAGTGACGAACCAGCCGAAATGTGTTGAAAGTCACTATAATAGAGAAAAAAAAAATTAAGGAATCTGAAACTAGGTTTTTGGTGTTTTGGTTTTCCCCGAAAAAAAATCAAAAGTAAAATATTCAGTATATGGAACGGGACACCCTGAATATTATTACGCTAAGTTTTACCGGTATGTAACAAGACATTGTTTCGATCCATGAAAAGCTCTCCACTTGTAACTGCGTACAATTGTAGAAGATTACGGAAAACCATCAAAAGGCTTTCCATACATATTATATCTTGTATTTATGTATCGTGTATGTCCTATTACAGATACACTGTATGTAACAATGTGATAATCTACGCGTAAAACAATGTTACGATAGAGATTTATTTCCGTCCCCAGATTTGTTTATAATTGCGAATTAGTGCTATTCGGACTCTTGCGCGTGGAATATCTGGACGCGCGGTATTGTTCGAATTTACCCAGCAGCTGCGAGATATTCCACATCGATATTGCGACGGTGCCTTAATATCCTACCAACAGACACAGAGATAGACGACAAGAGATATGATAAACTCGCGGTAAGGGATATAGAGATACATTCACTCTTGTAGCCCAATTTACTGTGTGTATACACGCTTCCACTTCCGCTAGCCATGGTAACGCGAACGCAAACCCCCTTATCTTATGTGGCGTATTTCACGTTTACACTAAACTCTCGCGATTGTGTAAGGAGGCGAAGGGCGATATGCATCTTCGATTGAGCTTTATCTGTAGGAGAATAAATTCACTTTGTTCCAAATCTGAAGCTTATTGAAAATCCTCTTTAGCGCGTTATTTTGTGTACAGAACTCTGGAAGTAAGTATATCTCTACTAATGCATACCATCCTTGCAAACTAGCATATAACGATAACGACAATGGTAAACCGGAACCGCACAACTATACAGCAAGGAATTCCATAGCGGAAATTATAACATATTGATTTAGCTTTGAAATTTTAATAGACTATCTCTATCTTTCTCTGTTTGTTCGACCCTATAGTTTACATTTGGTCATTCAATGCTGATTTGAGGTATTTTTGAATAAACATGAATGTACAGCGCTAATGGTCGACATCATAAATTCCAGTATCGCTGAAAAATGAAAACAACATAGATAAGCCCATCAAAATAATCCAATCTACATGAAGCAGTAATAAAACATGTTTTATTCAAGCAATACTCTCGCATTAATAGAAGACTGAATTTTTAATCCTGCGGATCGTCGTGCTGTGTGCAATATCCTTTAACTCCTTACTGTTCATGTTTACATCCCCCGATTGAACATTAGCAACACAGTTCATGTTATTTTGGTTTTCGCGGTACATAGCGCAAAAAATATCAAATCTCTACATGCTATCGTCGTGTAGTATTACCTAAAGGCACACAGCAGCAGCAGCTATACTTAAAAATAGATCGTGTGCCTTTTATCAACATTAGTAAGAATGAAGCAATCAATTCTCGATATGATTGCGATGTCAGTTGAACGGAATATCTAATGGAGAAAACGAACAAACACAAATAAACGAACGAACGAACGAAACCTGGGGCAACGATCTGAAGGACAGGGATGGAACGAGCGACGATGATGATTAATCATTCTGAGCGGAACATGTTTTAAAATAGCTACTATCGATTCAGCATAACGTACAAAAGTTGGATCTTTTACACCGGGCTAAAGTATTTGTTTGTTAAAATGTAATTTCTATTTTAACGCAGATTAGTATATTTCAAAGGAAATCAATATGTACAAAATGTTTTGAAAACAAATTTTTATTTATGCTTCATAAAATAAAGGATCTTTCCTTTATTTTATGGGAACTGTTTCCTTCTGTTTTACATCCAAACTTGTTTTTATCGTAGGTTGTGGGTCTCTACGTGCCCTCAAAGTTCATCTGCCTAAAAAATGTTTCAGGGATTGACATATTTTTTCAGAAGTCTTTTTCATCAATTCTTGATCAAACCGTATCCAATGGCTACGCGGGAATTTTCTTCCCAATCCTGGTTTTGAACACGGCGACAAAGCGATGAAGCGCGATTTGTTATATTGTTTCTTCACTTGAAAATTATCTCAACGAATAATGGAATTGACGCTGATTTGTTTTTTAACTGCTACCTCTTAACTACTTTTTACGTAGATTATCATGACAGAGGTGCATTGACGTATCCGCCCCACCGCAATCAACTGACTTTTGTCAAATGTGCAATGAGGTTATCCACAAGTAAAGCAGCTCCTCCAGTTTATGACTCATGCACCTCCATCACTGTCCGTTTTCCGTATGTACTCCACCATAAAATAGTCCGCAGCACCTCCCGTTCTTTGTAAGCGGCGTTGGAAAGCGTGGTATTACACGATAGTTTTTGAATTACAGCTTGTCGCCCTTCTTGCAAATGGGGCAGATCAACCACTCCATTCACTCTTTTGGTAGTTTGTCCTCCTGACAGACCTTGTAAATAACCCATATTTGTAGAGCTCGCCCGGCAGCCCATCCTTGCCTTCTACAGCCTTCAAATCTCGCGCTATATCTTGTGGAGGTCGGGGTTGGCACCTGATCGTTTGTTGTCGGTTGTGGTCGTGTACTTGCTGCATCACCATTGAGGTACATCGAAGTACACGCTTTGATTCACTTCTTCACCGGTTGTGTGATCCGTTCGTAATCTAGAAACCACCTTTTAAGATTTCAGCGTTGACTCTGCGAGAAAATATTCACGCGTGTTGCCTTGTACTGTTGCACATCATTCACTAGCCCACTTGTTTATGAGATTTCGGTAGTCCACGTTCATAGGTCGTCTACCTGAACCATTTTGGTATACGAATCCACCAGTCAAACCAGCGAGGTGGGTAGCCTTTCCATTCCCTAAGATACCGGAGCGGCCCGGAATTCACATGTAGTTCACATTCATTCTACCTCACCCTCCCGGAGTCCAGTGTGGCGACAACGCTAGCTGAATCAGTTAACATGGCAATCGAAAATTAAAAATCGAGAGAATTCGCCGAGGAAAACGGAGTACCCCATGGCTCCGAATTAACCATAAACATAAACTTTTTCAATTTAACCGTTGAGCCCCGTGTCGGTACCTAGGTACTACCGTTGAGCTTTTCGTTAGAACAACGTTGATCACTGGGACTGACAGTTATAAAATCAATTAAATATATTAAATAAACATATAAGTTGGACCAATTCTTATGTGAAAACCTGAATTGATACAGTCAGAGGATTTGAAATTGAAAGACTAGAATATTATCATTAAAATGAATCATCTTCGAGTGGAGCCGATCTGGCGTGGAGGTAACATCCATACTTCTCACGCTCAAGATCACGAGTTCAATTCTCACTCCCGACATTCTTCCAAAATGGAAGGTAAAAGTGACGAACCAGCCAGAAGCGTGGAAAGTCACTATAATACAGAAAAAAAAACCATCTTCGAGAATACTCTCTGATCAGATTCTGCTGACAACGTTGAGGGGCCGTTCACCTACTTGCCGCTGGAGTCGGTAGAGGCAAATGCCCTAACGACCCAATCACTTCATGCATGGGAAGGTTCGGGCGCAGACGTCTGGCTAGCTGGCCGGGTGAACGAAGCGGAAGTACATAGAGATGCGTGCAAGCGGTCCCTGCGATTGGAAGATAAAATTTGGAAGCGACTCGAGGTGGTTCGAAGATCAAAAGGATCTGCGAGTTGATGATTTTGTGTTTAACACGGATGGGAAGAACCGGAAGAATTGGACAAGAGTAAGATTGGTGGAGGTATTTGCAGGCAAAGACGGAAGAACCCGGCAGGCAAACGTGCGGAAGGATGCTGGAGTGTACAGAAGAGCAAACTTGGCGGTATTGGAATGCAAGGACGGTTACTCCGCCAATCCGATGGACCGATAGCGGAGTTACGAGCTGAGAAACCGTCAACACCACTGGACTGAATAATCGAATTTTCAGTAGCGGGAATGAAAACAAACTGTCAGCGACAGAAAAGATTTGTTTGTTCTGGGAAAAAATTCGCAAGTAAATTTATATTAAAATCAAAGATTTATAGTGGAATCTCAATCAAATATTTATTAAAATCAACGCGTCCAGAAACATGTCGATCCAATGCACACAGTGATGCAATTTTGATCGGTTAAGGCACCGAATTTCATTTCATGCATTTTCATGCCGCAGACGTGAAAGCATTTCCGTGCAGAGCATTTCTGCATCATACGTACCTATTGGTTTCATGCGATGTCAAACTTGTATTGAGGTGGTTAAGAAATGTGGAATGTTGCTGTTGGTGACACAAAATTTATTAGCTTCTTCACGAATCATCAGTAAGTCAGCTAGTAACTGAACGACAGCGGCGGATCAATAAAAAGATAGTACTTACCGCGTCGATTTTCATACCGTTAGGTGGAAAGTGTTTGTGTAGGATTGAATAACACGCTAGCGTTTTTGATTTTATACGTTGTCAATGGTGGTGGTTGTACACATATAGAATCAAAACTGAAGGTCAGCAGGAGACCCGCGAATGTGTTGATCACGCGTACCGTACCTCCCCGCGTTGAGAAAAGTCCTTAGGACACAGTTCACTCGACTCAAAAACATGTCTCGCAGCTCCGTCTTGTTGCACCTAACATGGAGAACAGGCGCATCCCTAAGCCTCGAGTGACCCGGGAGGCCTTCTCCGGGAGAGATATAGCGCTCTGACTCGGTCGCACCCCCTCATTTAGCCACTTTTGACACCCATTCTCGCAACCAAGACCAGGTGTGTGTTTCCAGTTCAAGCCCGATCTTAAAATGTCGTCATATGATCTTCTTGGAGGCGTGAGGTAGGAACATTTGAGACCAACCCCAGAGTTGATCCCCATTTGAGAATTTTTGAATTTGAGAATTTTTTTTATCATAGTAGACTTGAAAAAAAATTAATGGAAAAATTGCTTTAATTTGTCGGTTCTCAGAAAATTCAACTTCGACGACTGTCAATGACATACAAGTGCGAAGCCTCAATAGAACAAATCAAGAAGAAGGAGAAGAAGATCCCAAAAGAAAGTGAAAATGAATTGAGAAATTGCCTCGAATCAAAATAAAAACTCATCACAATCCAACGAATGTTTTAAAGATCCGGTTGATTTAACAGAATTCAACGATTCTGAAATTTTCGAACCTAACCAATTCAGACTATGAACGTAGGGCGCTTTTGTAAGGAAAAAGATTCTCTAACAACTTTTTCATATTTTATTTAAAAAAATTACAACTACTCCTAACTTTGTTTAACCTTCCTATACTTGCGCATAGGTCTGACAGACCAAGCATCAATGAGTTGGCTGAATTAAATCTTCTATATCTATAAAAATGGATTCCTGTCTGTCTGATTTTTATGGACTCGGAAACTACTGAACCGATGGACATGAAAATTGTTATATAGGGGTTTTTGGGGTCGGGGAAGGTTCTTATGATACTTCGAGACCCCTCCTCCTCCCTAAGGGGGGCTGCCATACAAATGAAACACAAATTTCTGCATAACTCGAAAACTAATCAAGCAAATGAAACCAAATTTGGCATGCAAGGTTTTAGATAGCACGGAACATTTCTGTGGTGAATAGAAACTCCTCCTCCCTCTTTAAGGGGGGGCTACCATGCAAATGAAGCATAAATTTCTGCATAACTCAAGAACTAATCAAGAAATTAGAGCCAAATTTGGCATGTGAACGATGTAGGGAGCAGGAAACGAGTTCTGCGATTGGGCCCATGAACGTGCGCTTAGTAAGAAAACGTGGATGTGATAACGAAAAATTTTGGGCGGAACGAGGTTTGCCGGGTCAACTAGTGACTATTAAAACTAAATGAAGTTGAAGAAAAAATATTTTCAGTAGTTTTTTCACTCAATTATATGTTTTTCTTTCAGTAAATACCAAAAACGCCTAAAAATACACAATAGCAATATCACAGAGACGCGCACAGTCCGGAGTACACAAATTACGATTTTTCGCGCGAGTATAGGAGTGTTAAACTCAAGATAGCGATATAATGTATTTGGCAAAGTTTTAGATAATATTGAAATACGGACTTTGCCGAAGACGTCATCTTTTCACTCTTTGCGGTCGTATGTCTGCTCTCAGCCACCACAGCAAGTAATTATACTAAATATTTTATCCAACCTTATTTAATAGGTGAACTATTAAAAACTAAACTAATTGTAATGTCTAGTGAACTTTTTCACGAATTAATTCGCAGTCTCTATGAATAATAGATAACGGTTCTCAGTGTAAACAAAAGATTATTAGCGTGGAAAGGTAAGAGAATCTCTTTCAAGGGAAATTAATTCCGAAAGCAAAGGGTTAACATTTCTGAAATATATGGCATTCTTATATGGAGACTCCTGACCATCTTTCTGTTATTATACAAAAATTACGTTCACGCAACACTCATCAGCGATGGAGCTCGATCCACGGTCGGAATAAGATCGATTCATCCATACAACTGCTCTGCTCTGCAAGAAAGATCGGGCTGCTGTTCTATTAATAACTCAATTAATAATATCAACTGTCTTCGCTGTCCGGTGGTCTAACTGGATAATGGAAGAACAGAAGGAATACTCTTACGCCTAAATCGCTACTGTGTAAAGTTCTATTTATAGATATGATAAATATGTGACATGTACACGATTAAAATTCGGCTCTGTTACAATGTTTATAAGTATAAAATAAACAAATGAATTAAAAAAAGCACGCCTTGTATGCAGGCTCTAGAATACGCGTGACCACAATGCAAGACGGAGGAAATTTCTTTGACGAAAAATTCCCCCGACCAGAACGAGAATCGAGCCCGACGTTGAGCGTTCTTTAACTGGGCTGCCATTTTAACGGGGCGTTCGCTAACTGGGCTATACCCCAGTTATGAATCAGTTTAACGTCAAATATAACATAAACAACAACATTGGTGAGGGATACTCCAATGCATGACACATCTATAACCATCAATACACTGAGAGAAATAATTAGTATGTATTTATATAATATAACAAATTTTATTTTGACTAGTACTAATTCGATAGTCATTTTCTACCGTACTAACTATTCGTACATCATACGTGAGTAAATAGTAAATACAAATGTCAACATTTATTGCAGAATATCGGCTCAGCATCGATCCAGTTTCCGGAACTTCGAACCAACGTCCAATTTATCAATATCGGGTTGCTTTTGTATTGTTATTGTATGTTCAGTTTTTTCAATAATGACAAAAAAGGTTATGTTTTGTTAATCTATTTCCGTCAAATAAAATTTCAACATACAACATGTAATCGATTAATTTGAAAAGCAGAAAATCGGAACTTGGTGCAAATGAACTGTGTGGTGTTGGTCCGAGACTTTTCGAACTTGGGTTCACTTCCACACTCGAAGTATTTTGCTGCTGAATGATTGGCGAGATGGTAATGCATATTTGCGCTGATATTTTGTTGCCGGTGCCGTCTAGAGTGTTTGATTAGCACAAAAATTGGAAGAATTTCGCTGGCACAATATTTGTACAATAGGTGAAGTAACCAACTGAAGACTTATTGAAGAACCCAGCGAACATTAAATCGTATAATCAGCGTATATACCTCATCATTTTTCCAATATTTTGGGTGGTATATGATGCACCTAACTGGCACAAATAAATAAATATTGTCATTCGAATATACGATTTATTACAGACAGAAAAAAAACATATGGCGAAAAATATTTACGTCAACTGTGATTATAACCTCACGAATCGTAATTTGTATGTATGAGAATATTTATGGGGTATAAATGATGTATCAGAACGTTGTAAAAGTTTTTGCTCATCTGTGTTTTGGTGGTTCCGTACAAACGAGAGCATGATGGGTGCATCCAATGTGGTCACGGATGTTGGAAGCAAAGTGGAGCACAGTCTTGCATACAGTACCAAGTGGCCTGCGTGAGAGAGATACGATAGCACATATAAAGACTGCATGCGATGCGCTCACCGAATGGTGGAACGCAAGATTAAGCACAGTCTCGCAAGCATTCAGTACGGTCTCGTGCATACGATAGGTCACTGAGTGGCCTGCGTATGATAACGATAACGATAGCGCATCATGGGCGCAGTTGCTCCGTGTGAGCATATGCACGACACAGTGTATGCCGGGTATACCAGCCCGTGCATGATGAGGCGTCTCTTCTGTGTGAAAAGCATTAAGATGGTGAAGAATATGCTATTCAGCATGATGCCAGACACTTAGGAAGCGATTGGCCTTCGAGGATAATCTTTTGAAACAACATAATATGTATAAATGATTAAAACGAGTGGTGGCGATGATAAGGAAATTGCTCCGATGGGATTCGAGCTCTGATTGCTTGGATTGTTTAGCAGCGACTACCTCGCACGGCGTTCCGAAATATAATTTCAGAGCAGTTAAAACTCTTACATATGAAATGAAAGAGATGCAATCGAATACGTCATTTCTGGTAGTCTATTGTATTTTAGTGGAAGTGACTCGGAATTTATATAGAAATATGGTCAATTAGGGTTCAGTGCTACGCTTTTAAGTAATCAAATAACATGAAGTAAGAATTTTCATTTAAATTTTACCAATTTAAAGATGCTTTTAGGCCTGTTGATCTGGTAGAGATTAATTTGCTTCCCTAAATCACCATGTCAACACCAGACGTCGACACTGTACATACGATATCACGGATCTTGATATGTCAAATTCCTAATACGATGAGTTAAATCGTATGAGTAGCCATAATTGGAGGCGATATATATACATCGAAGACAAATTTGGATAATATATGAGGCATATAACTGACATAACGGGTGTTAAATAAAAAATGAGAATTTTTTCAATCACATATAAAAAAAATTTTTTTTTCATCGATTTCAGTATTTTTTATTAATAACATAATGTATTTTTTTCAAAAAAATGTCAGTGAATGTTTGAGTAAGGGCCGTGGTCTGCTGTTCGACGCAACTTTGTCGCGATGCTCTCACAAGAACGTTGTACGGCACTTTCGTCCATTTTCCGGATACAATTCCGGATTCTTGTAGTCAGTTGCTTCGTGTCCTTGGCCCTCCAATTGTTTTTATACACTAGGACACTGAGTGAGCCAAAGAAATCCTCTATTGGGCGACACTGGGGTAAGTTTGTTGGGTTACGATCTTTCGGCACGAACGGTATCTTTTTCTCCTCAAGATACGCCAGCGTCTTCTTGGCGTAATGGGAAGACGCCTTGTCCGACCAGAAGACGTACTTCCCATCTGCGTGATGCTCGTTCGGGAACGGCAGCAGGATTTTATCGAGGCACTCTTCTCGATAGATTTGTTGGTTGATTGCCAGACCGCTCGGCTTAAACCAAGGCTTTGAAATGCCCCGGTCGGAAATGGCGATGTACAACATAACCTTTTTTTTCAAACTTGTGCTTGAACTTGTATTTCACTTCAGGCGGTGTGGATGACTTGTCGCTGGAGTAGTAATTCTCATTTCCTGGAATATGCGTTTTGGACAGCGGAAAATGGCTTTCGTCGACCAGAACGAAAGACGTCCCGCAGTATTTTTGGTCATCCACCGACACTGTGATTTAACCATCTCAATCTGCTCCTCCGTGTACTCCGGCGACCTCTTCTTCTTCCTGCAGACGATTCCTTCCATCTTGAGGGTCCGATGGATCAATACGTGGGAGCAGCCATATTTCCGATCGGCGTCACGCAGGCTGGTTGCGTCCTTGTTGTCAAACAGCTTCTTTAACGATGTCTTCCTCTGCTTCGTCATTATCGTCACCGGACGACCACTTCCGACCTTCCGCTCTACGTTCAGGGAACCCAGGATACGATATACCGTACTGACAGGTACATTTTCCTTAAAATGTGCCACCGTGAACTTTTTTCCTTGCTGGAAATGCGTTCCGTAGAACCGTACAATCCGTTCGCGGAGCACATGCTGTTTCGACGCCATCTTTGCTTTGACTAAATTCAAACTAGCAAAACCGAACACGCCTACGGTTTCTAGGGAGCCCAAAGAGCAATTTTCTTGGAGAAAGAAAATTTTACGCTCTTTATTTGAGTTACTGAAAGGTATTGAAAAAATTCTCATTTTTTATTTAACACCCGTTATACAAACAAAAGTGGAGGTGATATACGTATATGACATATTTTATACGCATACAATGCCGTATATAAGGATGTACGATGCTTTTTACACTGATATGCGATTTGACTCGACACTGCTATGTAAAATGAAAAGAATGTGCGTATATAATATTGCATATCGCGATACTAGGATGATCGTTATGCCGATATACGACTCCATCCATGACATAGAAAATCGTGTTTTGGCGTTCTATTTCGGATATTCATGATGCATCCTTTGATTGACATTTTATACGATTATTATTTGATACGAATTTATATGCGACCAAGCATGTGCAAAAGTTATACGATTCAATGTTTGCTGGGGTAATACAATTTTTAGGCACTACTGCATTGATTAATCAATATGTTCATGCGAATTACAAACTGCATTAGCCTGATATGCATAAATGATTTCGTATAGATCTATTTTACGATAGTGTATATCATAAAACCGATGTTTGTTACATCTAATTAAGACTTAATCTGTAGTGATCAATAATATAGTGGTTTTCGCATTTTATACGATTTCAAATGTACACAATGTATCCTTTGATCGACATTGTATATGATTTTGATTCGATCTCACTTTATATACGATTCCTAGTATGCCAAGTTAAGCGATTTAATGTATGCTGTTTTGTAAAATGAATGTCAGATTCAATGGATATCCCTACCAGAGGTTAGTCTTTTTTACTCGATAGCATACGTAAATTTGAATGTGTCATATCTGAAGACTGTGGTGAGAAAAGCGCGTAATTAATATTTTTATTGTTCCCATAAGGCAATACGGAGGTAAGAGTTTTGATTTAATTATAACACGTGTATTTTCACTGGGTAAATGTGGCCGATATTCGGCTTTCGAATCATGGTGCTGCATGACATATATGTTTAACAATTTCTCATTGTAGACTAAATCAATAAATATCACGGTAAAAAATTACTAGATTGGTTGCATTTTTCGAAAAGTTAGTTATATTTACTAAATATTTTTTCCAGTGTAGTTTTTGTTTTGCCATTCCATATTTTTCAATTAATATGTTTTGAGTGCATCATTGACGCTTCCCTCGGTGTTTTTTGACGTTCTAAAAGTCAGTCCAGTTGACGAGCTGTATTCGATAACTGGGCTGTGCCTTCCGCCCAGTTAGCGGACAACCGCTGTACCATTTTTGTGTGTAAATTATAGCGATTGATATGTCTATCGCGATACGCCTCTTTTGGCTGGCGTTTTATCACATAATGTTTAATTTAGCATTAATCAATTAATCAATTAGCAATTTTGGCACCTTGTTTTATGTAACTATCCGCTTGTATATCCTAGTCGGATTTATGGTGCATGTGGCATGTGGAGACATAAAATTGTACATGTTGTTTTCTTCAATTCATGAAATAAACCTTCACATTTCCTCATGAATTATACACGAATCTCTGTCATCAATCATCTTGGTTGAAATTGTGATAGCGAAATATTAACCAACCACTTTGACTACTACCCTGGCCTAAAAACATGCAAATATTCATGAAATCAAACGCTAGTCGTGGAAGAGAACGCGAAGCGTTCGTTGGTTGGAAAACGAAGGTGGGGTATTATATCAAAGAGTCGTTGGGCTGGGGCAGGGGCCAGCGGGAGAGTGTGGTTGCGGGGATGAAATTGAAATGATTTTGAATCTCGAAAATTAAATTGAAAAACTTTTCTAATGTTTCTTTTCTTCCTCAAATGCACTGGTGTATACTACACAGCTGTACATGTGTATACAAGGCAAAGACCAACCGACTACAACAAGTACACGACGACGACGTCGACAGAGACGGGGGCAGGCTACAACTACACGTGTACCTCCTCTATCCGTGAGTTTTCCCTTGCAGAAGTGGGACGGAATGGGTGGTGGGTGGTGGCTGCTGGTGGTGTGTACACGACTCCTTCCTCAAAACTGTCATGTACATACAATCGTCACAACATACTCTAGTGAGCGATGGCTGGCTGCGGAGAGGAAGAGAATAAGCAAGAGCACATATTCGTACGAGATATCGTTATTATGTAAGCGCATGCTTATTTTTCGCGTCGATCTTATCCAGCTTCTGCCGAGAGAATCGAGCCATCGGTTTCCGGGAACCGCCGTCGGTTTTTCGGGGGAAAGCTACATACAAAACCGTTGTCTGTACGTTGTTTAACCGAATTCGAAGCGCACACACTTCGTCAGTGTCGTCGTCGTCGTATATATGGGTTTTGGGAAACGTATAAAACCGGCGACAGAAATCTATTTCAAAAGCAATAACTCAAAAAGCTCTCCTTCCCCGCTTTTCATTAAAAGGGTTTTGTAATTGAAATTTGTGCCTCATCCCTGCCGGAAAATAGATCATCCTACCCCCTAGCCTTTGCTACAAATGTACTTAATTCCTTCAATCATGTCAAAATATGTTCACACAGGTGTCATCCGCTGATTTGTTTCATCACTAGTTGTGTTTCTGTTGGATGTTACATATGAGCAGAGCGTCTTGTATACTTGTCCTTTGAAATTTTTTCCTTTTTCGCGGATTTGGCGGTCCCCCCGGTTTGTGTTATCCACTCGCAGCCACAGCACAAATAAAGATGTATTTATGTATGTGTGCGCAAGTCGATTTCCCTATTCCCTGCTATATCTGTGTTTTGTCTATCTCTATTTGTTTGCACTGTGTTGTGAGCCATACTCTCGATGCTATCATTCTATTTTATCTGCCAATTTGCGATCGTTAGATTTTATGTCTGACATGGGTATTATTTTTCAGAAAATGATTTCTCTAGATAATGGGTTGCCTGCCACTGCAGCGCGCAGTAGTGGTCGTTTCCAGACATCAGAATGCGAGTTTCATGAGAGTATGTCTACATGATCAATATTCGCGTTATTAGGTTTGATTTATATTTGCTAAGAGCAGGTGAATCTGAATAGAGAATTATTCCGAATTATCCAGAAACAACTCATGGATGAATACTTTTATCCAATTTTCAAGTTGAAAATTGGTAAAATGTCTGTAAATGTTTCCCTGTAAATATCGGCTACCGCCCCAAAAGGCAAGCTTGGCAGTTTGGATACGCAGGATATTTTCCTGCGCGCACATACATCCATATTCATTCAGCAGCCGCAATATCGTATGAAATAAATCATTTTAATTGCCAAAAATTTGAACAACGATCACGATAATAAATCATCGGTCGCTCGCTTGTTTTGGGGCGTTAAATGGAGCTGAAGGATGAAGCCGAACCATGAGTAGAGTAATATAGAGAGCAGAACTTCTCATACTGAATGGGTTCATATTCGTAACATTTTTAACCAAAGTTCTGAGATACTCAGTGCCTTTAAAAAGAAAGAAGTTACAGTACACATCGTTACCTCCATTACTAATTACATATTCATCGAATCATTATCATACAAAATTTCCACAGAATTTGATTCAATGAAACTGAAAACGGTAATGGTGAGCTGTTGCACACGTCTGGAGTCCGGATCAAAAGTTGATTATCCTCTCTCACTCTTTGTGTAATGCTGCTGCCGATGCATTGTATCCCCATTGATGTGAGCTCATTCGACGAACGATAACTTTTTTGGCCTGTTTACCTTTTCGGTTGGAAATCTACATACAATAAGGTCTTGCTCTCGTTCCTTCTTGCTGCTGCTTCACCTCTCTCAATGCTCGCTTTGTAAGAAAGTATGCTTTCTAAATGAAAAATTCCATAATTGATGAGTATCCAGAAATGAATTCCAACGAGAAGGGACTACAGAAAAGGATTGAGAAGACAAAGTGATGGCGAGATGCCATCGAGGGCATAGCATTATCGTCGTTGGTCAACAGACACGTTTGTATTTGCGTCTAGCCTCTAATCACTATGCACATTAGTTGTGCGCATTGGTTATGAAACATTGTTTCGCATAGCATCGCTAAATTGTGCTAAAATCTGGTTGTTGAAATTGTGCGACCAACCTCCCACAATCACCATCATCATGAGTAATGATGATGGAATACTGTTTCCGCGATTCTGCGTGCTTATTCACAAATATCACATCGGAGAGGTAATTTATATTGTAATAGGAATTTAATAATGATAATAAATCAAGCTAGGGAATGTATTATGGTATTCATTTGTGCACAGCGCAGCCCCGTTTCAGTTTTTTTTATCACGATCACTCTTCTCCTAGTTTCCCCAGCATTTTGACACTTTGATCTGTGTCTGTTCTAACGAATGCGATTCATTGCTCTGTTCTCTTATTGCGTTTGCAGGTTTACAAGAAGAAAACTGAGGCTGCGAAAAAAGAGTATCTGAAAGCCCTGGCAGCGTACCGAGCGAGTCTGGTGTCCAAGGTAAGAATTTTGGCCCCGTTGAATTGAAATCATAATTTAACTTTGAGAAATGTTGAATAAGAGAAATGCTTTGCTGCGGAATGCAAATGTAAATACATAAAACAAACATCAAAGATTGCTACTACAAGCTCTTCAGTTCGTTGAACAAGATGAAAGTGTCTGACTCTGCAATACGAACGCGAATGATCAATCTATCAAACGCTATATTGACCAAATATAGGGTGTGCCCTCTGTTTACCTTTCTGGAAAAGCGCACAGAAAAACTCTCCAATATTTGTCGACCATTGTTACTTTAATAATAAAAATTTAAAAAAATTACAAATAGTCCACACTTAATAAATTGAAAATTAAGCTAACATATCTGTGCATATTCATACTAAAATACATCTCAACCGTATGTGTTCCATCTTGACAAAATGTTACAAATTATTAAAAATATTATCGTACAGAAAGACACATTCCAATGCTAAAAAGATTGTACTCGAAAAAAGTTTAGACACATAAAAATGGCCAGCGAAGAAGCCGGATGTTTCCATCCGGTTTGTCCAAGAAATCGGAACGTCAAACAGAATACGGTGGCCGAAAACTGCGCCAGAAAGTTGTACCGAGAGTGACTGACGAAATGGATGACGAGCAGTGTTTGCCGATTGAACGTTTCACAGAATAACTCTCTTTCGTTTGTTCAAATCTTACAGAAGTCATTTCCCCCAGTAGCATTCGTTTGTTGTTATATGCTACATGATGATACACAACCATGCGAACCAAAACGTCATGATCGCTTTCTATGCTGCAAGTTTATAATATTACTAGCTGACCCGGCAAACTTCGTCCCGCCCAAAAACTTAGTTTTTGTTATCACATCTACGTTTTCCTACTAAGCGCACGTTCATGGGTTCATCTTTTCATTGATTTATTTTTTAATCTACCCTTTAAAATGATTTTTTACTATAAAATTTCAGTACTTCTACCAAAACTCGACATTATAATATCAGATTATTTTCAGACACAATTCTCGTGCAAGATTTTTCATCCACTTGCAAATAACATATTTCTCCGTACATGGAATGAATGTTTGATACAGAAAATATGATAGAATGAAGACAGCCCTAAATCGGACAATTCCTTACTCCAGTTTTGCTCTTATCAACACATTCGGCGATCCATTTTTATTTATATGGATAGAAGACGATATAGGAGTGCGTTTTATCACATTAAAATCCATTTCCACTTTCGAACGAAGATCAATTTCGTTACCGCAAACATCAAATGGACTAACAACGATTGTCAATATGTAATTGTAAAACACATGCGAATTGAATTTTTCGAGATTTCCCATTTTCCTTCAGAGTTTTCCGAAAATTTTCAATTGTCATGTTTGGTTGAAATATGTGCATTATTTTTATGAGACCCCCTCCCCTTTCCAGAGGAGGAAAGGGTGTCATACCATCATAGAAGCATTTCTCGTACCCAAAAACCCTCACATCCCAAATTTGGCTCCATTTGCTTGATTAGTTCTCGATTCATGCAGAAGTTTGTGTTTCATTTGTATAGGAGCCCCCTTTTAGAGAGGGGGAGAAGTATCGAATTACCATAGAAACGTTATGAATGTAAATATGAAGATAGTAAGTAAAAGAAATATTTTGAAAGAAAATGAATGAGTATTTCTAATCCCAAGAAAATAATTTTTTCTGCAAAGAAAATATTTTTTTTTCTGCAAACATTTTCGTTGGTCAGATTTTTGAAATGCGGAGGCGATCGTTTACAACCAGAATGTGGATGGGCTAAATACGTGTGCCAACGATTATTGGCTATTGGCAACATCGGATGGCGCGTATGACATCATTGCGTTCTCCGAAACTAAGTTGGACGATAGAACTCTCTCAAGTCAGATTCTCGGTCAGTACCACGAAGTTTTCCGATGTGATCGTTCCCCGTACAACAGTCGTAAAGCATCTGGAGGAGGCGTTTTGTTGGCAGTTCGACAGGATCTGAAGGCGCAAGATTATCGAGGTTATGTCACTTGGCGCACTGTAGAACAGGTCTGGGTGGAAATCGAACTCGTTGGTCATAAGCTCTTCCTCCTAATCGTATCAATTTAATTTTTTTTTATTTTTTTTTAATTTAAATCTGAT
This sequence comes from Toxorhynchites rutilus septentrionalis, assembly GCF_029784135.1. Taxonomy (NCBI): domain Eukaryota; kingdom Metazoa; phylum Arthropoda; class Insecta; order Diptera; family Culicidae; genus Toxorhynchites; species Toxorhynchites rutilus. The sequence goes on from NC_073744.1 coordinate 114,754,346, forward strand.
TCATCTGACATCTGTGGTCTTAATGAATAAATATATAATAATATAGTACAATTATTTATACAATCGACGAACTAGTTAATCTGTTTTTAAAGCGGCTGGATGTCTCGCCGAAATCAAATAGATCCTCCACCAATGTGAAAGTTCGAATCATCGACGACAACGGTTCGTTGTATCCGAATAAAGTACGATGAAATCTGTTCTGTAGCAAAGATCGCTGTCGGAGAGGTCGTTGAGCAGCACGAAGGTCCAGTAATGAAAGTAGCCGAGGAGAATCAACTTCCCCATTGAACAGCTTTGATACGAAAATTGCCTGTTGTATTCTGCGTCTTCTCTCAAGAGTGTCCAGGCTTAAAAGTCTGCATCGATCCGGGTAAGCAGGAAGATTCAATGGATCGCGCCAAGGTAGATGACGCAAGGCCAACCGGATGAATCTTCGCTGTACACGCTCAATCCTCAAATTCCAGAAAATCACATTTGGAGTCCAAACAACGGCTGCAGTTTCGAGAATTGGTCGTACTAAAGCGCAATATAAGGACTTCAAGCAGTATGGGTCAGTGAAATCCTTCGCAATCTTCGAAATAAATCCGAGCTGTAGGTTTGCCTTAGCAATGATTGAGGTGTAATGAGCGTTGAAGTTCAATTTCTGATCCAGCACTACTCCGAGGTCAGTAACTTTTTCAACTCTTTCAAGCAAAGCACCGTCGATGCAGTAATCAAACTGTAACGGACTGTTGGAACGATGGAACGTCATGACGGAGCACTTCGGTATGCTGATAATCAGTTTGTTTAGATGGCACCAGTCAACAAACACATTCAGGAAATGTTGCAAGCGTTGGCAGTCTTCAGCTGAACGGATCATGCAGAATATTTTCAAATCATCAGCATAAATTAATTTGCAGTTCAACCCTAATTTCGCAGCAATGTCATTAAAAAATAATATGAACAACAAAGGGCCTAAGTTGCTTCCTTGAGGGACTCCAGAAGAATTGCAGAAGCACGAGGAAACGCAGCCATGAATTTTAACGCGCAGTTTTCTTTCCGTCAGGTATGATCTCATCCACGACACGAGTTTTGCAGATGATCCAAGACGTGATAGTTTAGCCAATAGTATGTTGTGGTCGATCCTATCGAAAGCCGCCTTCAGATCGGTATAGATGACATCGACTTGAGCCGACTTGAGTGCACTCAATAATTCTTCTTTGATCGGAGACCACATCGAATCTGTAGAAACTATCTGTAGTTTTGCGAAACAATAATTATTGGTGACTTCAGTCTCCCGTGTCTTAGCTGGCGTTCTTCGACGCATTGGTCCTATTCGTTGATCCCGTGCACTCACAGATTGACTCAATCGCCTTGGAGCTCCTGGACAGCTACAGTACTTCGACAGATCAACAGTAAACCTAATGAAAATAATCGCATTCTGGACTTGTGCTTTGTCAGTTCTACAGACCAAGCTTCTAGTTTGGTATTAGCGCCAACCCCTTTTGTCATGGTTGTACGGCGTCATCCTCCATTACTGATATGGTACGAAAGGAGTAAAGCATCTTTAAGAGACGATCCTGTGTCTGTTAGCTACAATTTTTACAAACCTGATTTTTCTAGCATCTCTGATGTTTTGAATGAAATCAACTGGGACGAAATTTTAAATAACGATGACGCTAACAGAACAGTGCAGAGGATTTCTAATGTGTTGGCTTACGTCATTGATCAACACGTTCCCAAAAAGGTTCATACCACTGCTAATGGACACCCTGGCAAACTTTGGAGCTTGGCCGCCATAAATCACGGAAAAGAGCTGCCCTGAGGAGATTTTCAATACAACGAACTTCAATTTCAAGGACCTTGTATCGGCGTATTAACAGCACTTCTTCTTCTTCTTCTTCTTCAATGGTACTAACGTTCCTAGAGGAACTTCGCCGTCTCTACGTAGTATTACTTGCGTCATTTTTTATTAGTACTTAGTTGAGATTTCTATGCCAAATAACACGCCTTGAATGCATTCTGAGTGGCAAGCTCTAGAATACGCGTGATCACAGTGCAAGTCGGAGGAAATTTCTTTGACGAAAAATTCCCCCGACCAGAACGGGAATCGAACCCGAACACCCGGCATGTTAACAGCACTTACCACAAGCTTAGTAGAAGTTGCTTCAGAAGATATCAACGTGATCTGCAGAACAACCTTAGGAGAAATCCGAAATCGTTTTGGCGATACGTCAACAAACAGCGCAAGGAAGATGGATTACCTTCGACTACGTCGTACGAGGGCACGGCTAGTTCAAATACGGAAGAGATATGTCGATTATTCTCAAGAAAGTTCTCAACTGTGCTATCTACAGCGCAAGTTACTTCTGCTGCCAGCAATGTTCCTTCATTGAGGTACTCTTTCAGCGGCTTCGATATAGAGGTATCTCATATTCTTACCGCCGCCGCTAAACTAAAATCCTCTGTTAGTCCAGGCCCAGATGGTATTCCATCTTAGCTTTTGAAAAGGTGAATACACAGTTTAGCGACTCCATTGTTGTATCTCTTCCGGCTTTCTCTGGCTTCTGGATTTTTCCTGAGCTTTGGAAAACAGTCAAAGTGTATACGGTGCACAAGAAAGGTGATAAGTGGAATGTCGATAATTATCGCGGTATCTCATCGCTTTGTGCTGTTTCTAAACTTGAATTAGTTGTGGTAGCACCCGTCTTCTCTTATTGCAAGCAGTACATAAGTAATGACCATCATGGATTTATGCCAAAGCGCTCAACTTCGTCGAACCTGTTAGTTTTTTCAAATTACTTAGTGGATAGTTTGTCACGGAATAGCCAAACCGATGCCATCTATAAGGATTTGACTGCTGTATTCGACAAGATTAATCACGACATTGCAATCGCAAAGTTGGCAAAGCTCGGATTCACAAGAACGATGTAAAATTGGTTTAAATCATACCTTATAGAACGGAAGCTTCGCGTTACAATCGGTGATATCAGTTCCAACGTTTTTTCTGCAACTTCCGGTATTCCTCAAGGAAGCCTCCTCGGACCTCTGATCTTCCTATTCTATTATAACGACATTTTCATGACATTGGAAGGACTTCGTGTTTCATTTGCGGATGATTTGAGAATCTATTGCTGTATCGATTCTGTAGCCGACTGCCGGTTTCTTCAACGACAACTGAATATTGTAGCCGAATGGATCGCCACGCGTGCTTTCTAGGAAGAAAGAACCGATAACGAACGAATACGTACTCTCTGGTGTTCTGATTCCATGAGTTATGGAGGTCAAAAATGTTGGAGTGATCTTGGACTCGAGACTGTCGTTCAAAGAACATGTGTCGTACGTTATAAATCAAGCATCCAGAAACTTGGGACTGGTTATGCGGGTTTCAAAAACCTTCACAAACGTATATTGTATAAAGTCTCTATATTGTGCTCTAGTTCGGCCGATTCTGGAATACTGGAGTATCGTTTGGAATCCGCACTATCAAACTGGCATCCAGTGTATGGTTTCCGTATGCGTGTTGTTTGTGTATTGTTCTCGCGAGAGCAAGAATAAAATTTCAATCAAACTTTCGGTCCTTTCTGGTCACCAAAATTCTCTACCAAAGAGGTATTTCTAAAATTTCGAAGCATCCTTAACACACTGCGGACCGCTCACGAGTTTTCTCGTGTTTCGCGTTCCGTCTGTTACGGATGGATCACGAAATAACCCGTGTTTTCCACACTTGAAGGTTAAATCCTTGTTTTGCCATGAATCTAACAAGGCCTACCGATGGCTCACTTTCGTCTCATGCACATCGAAGGGAATGATCTCATTCGTGGAATCCGAACAATGGAAGCGTTCAAGTTTTCCCCCAAAACGTGCGGTCCTTAATGTGTTAAAATAACATCCATAGTGATGAACAAGCGAATTAAATGAAATAATTGCCTGATCCTACGTCAAGAATGCGGCGATGTCTTAGTCACAAACCCCTCATGTTTTTTTTTCAAGAAATGTCCACTATCGAAATCCAGGTGTCTGGTAAATAACAAATCTGGTTGATAACAAATTAACATTAAATACACTGCTGAAAAAAACTTGCTCAAAAATTGAATTTAAAGTTAAAATATTTCATATCTAAAAACAGCCTCCTCAGATATTTTCATTTGAATTCTGTTTCGGATAGTTTATCGATACAATAGAAGGGAAGATAGGGATATGGCGTAGGAAACATCCTTAAACATTGACACCAGCTTTGGGGACAATCGTGTGTAACCAGAGATCCAAGTCGACTAGGAATGTAAAAAAAACGAATTTAATTTTTTTAGAAGTCGAAGCTCCTTTCTCATTCCCCACATTCAAATAGGATTCAAAGGTAATCTTGAATAATTTTTCGACCAGTAGTTAATCTATTTCCATGAGAAAAAAGACGAGTTCTTATCAAGCTCGATTGATAAAATAGCCTATCTGAGACTGCCCGAGACGATAAAATAATGATCGATGGTGGAGCCATTTATGAATGACCCGTCAGTAAGAATACTACACCGAAACCAGCTTCGCATTATTTCGCATATGATGCTGAATTCCATGGATTTCTTGACACATACAAAGGTCGAAAACAACAGCGGAGTTGCAGGAGTACGGAAGGCAGACTGAGTTTGATAAGCATGGGGCACTTCTTGGGAAATGTACTCATTATATGAAAACGTAAATCTTGTCTAGGTAGATATTTAGAGAAGATTTTCGAAATTATCAATTGCCAACAGATTGATGTTCTCGCCTACGAATGAGAAATCCCACAGTTGAGTTTCTGCGAACCGAAGAGTAAGTATGAGTACTCATGCCAAGATTACGAAACTCAATGTATTCACCCATGAACTTGTACTTCGTTTTGAAGGTGAAGTACACACTTGTCAAAAACATGCGGTTCCAACTTTAATCGATTCTCCGGTACCGATTTTATCAGTGAATCGATTTCTACACCGTTTAGAAATTCAATTCATCAAGATCGATATTTTTCTAAAGATCGCCCAATACTAAAGGGAACAGTTTAACACTTATAAATTCATTGTGAAACTGGCTCGTCGCATAGTACATGGTTTGGCCCTAAAAGTATAAAACAACGTACAGTGGAACCCCGATTTTATGCGCGACAGTGAGTTCCATAGTAAATCCATAAGCCTTCCCGGGATTATTCAGTGAGTGATAGTTTCATGCACTTTTGTTTTGGTCATGGCTTTCACATTATCTGACCGCTGATGTACACGACCTTGTAGATGGATAGTTTAATTATTTTTGTATTGATAAAACATAGTTTTCATGCTGAATATCTTTTTTTCGTGTTTCGCACTCATTTTAGTCATTTTTTGCGTTATCTGCGATTTTCGTTATTTGCGATGAGCCAGCCAGACTATTACGCGGATAACTGGGGTTCTACTGTATTGCAGTTTTGTGACATTGACTCAGACTCTTCACTTTTCCATTTCGTAAAGTTCGTAACCTATTCGCAATAACTTTAAGAAGACAAGTAATGTTTTTAACAAAAAATAATGTTTGCAAAAGTCAAAGGATGTTGTTAGAGACACTCGTAAAACCAGAAGATGAATTTAAATCATATTTTTATAAAAAATTGGAAAAATTAAAACTCAAAATAATTCCAAAATGTCATAAAAAGTATCAATCACTATATAGTATACCAGCTGACCCGGCAAACTTCGTCCCGACCAAAATTTGTTTTTTGCTATCAATAATAATTTTCTTACTATAAGCAAATTAATGGGTTCAACCGCAGAATTATTCATTGATTGATCTTCTAATCGTCCCCGTTGAATTTTGTATGGCAGCTCCCCCTTAGGGAGGGGGGTGGAGTGTCTAATCATCGTAAAAACATTAAAACCCTAAAACCTCCACATGCCAAATTTGGTTTCATTTGCTTGATTAATTCTTGAGTTATGCACAAATTTGTTTTTCATTTGTATGGCAGCCTCCCCTAAGAGAGGGGCGAGGAGTATCTAACTACCATAGAATCATTTTTTGCACCCTAAAACCTCCACATGTAAAATTTGGTTTCATTTGCTTGATTAATTCTCTAGTTATGCAGATATTTGTGTTTCATTTGTATGACAGACCCACCTATAAGAAGGGGGAGGAGTATCTAACTACCATAGAATAATTTTTTGCACCCTAAAACCTCCACATGTAACATTTGGTACCATTTGCTTGATTAATTCTCGAGTAATGCAGAAATTTGTGTTTCATTTGTATAGCAGCTCCCCTTTAGAGAGTGGGGAGCTGCTATACAAATTTTTACCCACCGTAAAAACATTTGAAGAGGGGGGTGGAGAGTCTAATCACCATAGAAACATGTATTGCACCCTAAAACTTTCACATGCCAAATTTGGTTTCATTTACTTGATTAATTCTCGAGTTATGCAGAAATTTGTGTTTCATTTGTATGACAGCCCCACCTAAGGGAGGGGGAGGAGTATCTAACTACCATAGAATCATTTTTTGCACCCTAAAACCTCCATATGCCTAATTTGGTTTCATTTGATTGATTAATTCTCGAGTAATGCAGAAATTTGTGTTTCATTTGTATGGCAGCCCCCCTTAGAGAGGGGGAGGGGTCTTAAACTATCACGAAACCCTTCCCCGGCCTCAAAACCCCCTACATACCAATTTTCATGTTGATCGGTTTAGTGGCTTCCGACTCCATAAGGATCAGGCAGACAGACAGACAGACAGACAGAAATCCATTTTTATATATATATATAGATAGTGAAAATGGTTATTTTGAATGGGAACATAGTTTTAACAAATCCAGCTTAGACCTCGCTAGATTCCATATCTATTCAAGTTTGTATCCATATTTTCTATTGTATTCAAGATGTGAAAATAATCGTGTTGGTTCCAACTAATGTAAATTAAGACAGCAAAAACACTTTCTATAGCGCTATAACAAAAACATTTCAACAAATAACTTCAAATAGTGACAGCTATGTAATCTCCTCCTATCTACAAATGAAAATGAATACTACAAGCACACAAACAAAACGCGATTTCCATCACACAATCAGGGAATGAAACCGTCTAGTTTCGGAAAGGTTATTACTGGAGAGAGAGAATCTGTCCGGAGAAAGATAATAATCCGCTTGAGTGCATTATTTATTGATTTGTTTATCTCGCCTTTTTACTGTAATGACGATGTTTGCTGCAAGAAGCGCTTAGTTCAATATTAACGATAAACAACATACCAACATAGAGCAGTAACGAGAACAAGCTGAGAGCAATATTGGCATTGGTACAGCTCAACATAATGAAGATCAATTATTTTACAAATGGTAAATAAGCTCTACCCCGATGTGTTTGCACAGAGCATAAAGAAATTTTTCCTGTGACGACAATTACGTCATCAAATAACCATACCTGTTTGTTTTTAATTCGATATTTTAATTTGTTTTACTTCCTCACTGGCAACGTAACGTACACATGACAAGTTGATGTTAAAGAATAATGATAGAGTATATCACAAATCATTCTGAATACACAGAGAACGAGGAGCCTTATCATCCATCCGCGCAAACACACACACTCTACAAACTGTGCCAAAGAATGAGAATGTTTATTAATGGGAAAATGTTTTAATTCATGCTTTTCATTCTATTTGCCCACGTCATTATGTAATGAGCTGTTCGTAAAATATTTGCTCTCTCTCCACCTGCGGCCCGAAATCACTTTTTATTCATCTTTCATTTCCACACATATTCCAGGGCACTGAGGGTGAGCAGCAGCAGTCACCTCAGCAACAGCCAATGTACTCTCCACCCCCACCGCCTCAGCAGCACACGGGCCAGCAGCTTCAGCAACTTCCACCATCCCAGCAGCAGCAGCAACAGCAACAACAGCAGCAGAATAACCATCTGGTGAACCACTCACAACCGTCACCCCAGCACGGCCAGGCGGTTCCACAAGTGAGCCCTCACATGCCTATGCCGGGACAGGGCGGTCACATGGCACCACAGCCCAACAACTATCCCCCGCCGTACGCATCTTCGTACAAGTCACCGCAGCAGGTGAGTGATTTTTTTCTTTCTGTTTCCAGTCGTGATCCAGTTCCTTGGTTGTGAGATTTTGTTATGTTGTATTTGTTCAACAAGTTACAGGATCTTCACAATATGAGTTTACCATAAAATTTTCTATTGGTTAACATATTAATGAAAATAACGTGCATAAGCTTTTTTGGACAAAAATAATTTACAAACACAAAACCAACTCGCATATTTCAAAATAAGGATTGCCCAGCAAACATTAACACTTTGATCGCCCCGTCACCCAGATTTGGGTGACGGGTGTATTTCCTGGGAGGCCTCGTCACCCAGATTTGGGTGACACTTTTCTCGTTCAATTTGAATAGGATTTTTAAACGGAATTTGACAGAATAGGCACTTAAATATAAATATGGGATATGTAGAATAATAAAAAAATCAAAAACATAAAAAATGTATTTATGTATTTGTTTTCTAATCAGCAGTCAGTTGATTTCATTCGGATTCAACTGAAAAGTAGTCCTGAATCGAACCCGAATTCATTATTATCGTTGCCCGCTTACTTCTCTAGCGCACTGAGAGATTAATTTAGGCCCCGCAAGAAACTCGACCGAATCGCTCTGGGTGACGAAAGTGTTAAACTAGCGCAGATACAGCATCATATACCCCATATTTTTGGTGGTAAATGATGCGTCTAACTGGCATATACATGCAAAAATGGAGGCAATATACATACATGACAATTGCTTGCGAAATAGTTTGGATGAATATATAACTTACACTTACATATTTTGCTCAATCAACATTTTGCACGAAGTTCCATATGAAAAATCGAGATGTCCATTGGCACCCTGAACCAATGAAAATGGTCTCGTATTCCGGAAAAAAAATAAGTCTCAGAGTGTCGATTTTTGAGAAAATTTTTTTCAGTAAATCTGGACCTTTAAAGACATTTGGCATAAAAAATTTTGATTCCAAAACGCCATTTTCATATCCCTCCATCTCATGGGTGATTTTTCGATTTAAAAAAAATCTCAAATTTGATCACTTCCGTCACACTTCCTTAAGTCCGATTGAGCTGATATTTTGCATAGGGTGTTTTTTCGAGGTGGTGAACATTTTTTTTGAGTTTTTGAAATTCGAGATTATTATCGTAATTGGCATCCTAATGATTACGTATGGATCGATTTTACGATTGTGTTTGTCATAAAATCGATTATTGTTACACCGAATTGAAACTTAATTTGTAGTGATAAATAAATTCGAGGTTTTCGCATGTTAATACGATTTTAGATATACACAGTTTATTCTTTGATCGACATTATATATTTCCTGGGAGGCCCCGTTGATTCGTTCCCACATTATATGCGACTAACAATATGCAAAGCTATGCGATTTAATGTTCGTTGGATAGTTTATGAGCACTTTCGACATGCCTACCGAGAGATAAGAAAGATTAAGAAAATCGGCAGTTGGGTACCACATGAGTTGAACGAGGTGCAAAAATGCATATGAAATTTTGTTCGTGCGACACGCGGTAAAGTCATTATTGTATCGTATCGTAGGATGAAGTTTGGGGTTAAAAAGTGAATATATTCTTATAACCCCTAGACTACGAATATTCTTTTCGATTCGCCTGTCCATATTATCTTAGAAAAAAAACAAATACAACAATTAAAATTAGGTGGAATTTTTGGTGGCTTTTTGGGGAAGGGTTTTATGGTTTTGTCGAAATTCTCTCACAGCCTTGAAAAAGTCATTTTGAAAACTTAAAAACAACTGCTTTTGTTTGCGCACCGGTTGAAGGAGTAAAAATCGCAAATGATATCTTTTGTACTCTTGGCCTGTCTTGCTAATGGTCACCACCATACGACTATTCATGGAGACGTGTTTGCTGTGCCATTAATGAACATCATAAAAAGAACACTCAATGAACATTGACGGTCATCGTTCCAATATCAAACAACTGTATTCACAGAGAGCGTCCAATGCTTAAAACGTTCATTCAACACATTTGTAATTGGTAGGGGAGAGTTTGACGGTTCTTTTGATATGAGCAATTTGTCTAAGTGCCGTCAGCCAATCATCAAATAGCCTCCGAAAACATGTTGATCAAGCTTACTACTAAACAAGGGAACTCTTTAACAAAATTTATCGTATTAGTCTTGCTGCGTGACATAAATATTGAACGTAACGTAAGAGATGATATTTTAATAGATTTGTTCAAAATTCTGCAGATTTGTAAAGATTTGACTATTTGATTTCCCGCTAATTTATTATAAAACTAGCCGATCCAACAAACTTCGTCCCGCCCAAAATTTGTTTTTTGTTATCAATATCTTCAAACATTCACGTTTTCTTACTAAGCGCAATTTCATGAGTCCAATCACAGAACTGTTTATTGATTGATCTTCTAATCTACCACGTTGAATTTACCTTTTTTTTAAAAAAAATTACTAGTACTTCTACCAAAACTCGTCAGTATAATATCAGATTATTTTCAGACACAATTCTCGTTCAAGATTTTTCAACCAATGGCAAATAACATGTATCTCCGTTACATGGAATAAATGTTTGATACAGAAAATATGATAGAATAAAGACAGACTCCTCCCCTCTTCTCCCCTTAGAGAGGGGGAGGAGTGTCTATTCACTATAGAAACGTTTCGTGCCCCCTAAAATCTTTACATGCCGAATTTGGCTCTATTTGCGTGATTAGTTTTCGAGTTATGCAGAAATTTATTTTTCATTTGTATGACAGCCCACCCTAAGAGAGGGAGGTGGAGTGTCGAACCACCTGGGGCAAAGCGAGTGGCGAGTAAAATCGAACAAACATGCCCATCTTATTCATCAAATTATTTAACCCTCTTGTACTCGCGTACAAAATCATAACACGTATACTCGCGCACGGTGTCACAGACTGAAAATTGAACTTCTCTGTAATGTTGCCATTGTGTATTTTTCAGGTTTTATTGGCATTTCTTTGAAGAAAAGGGTATGATTGAAAAAACTCCAAAAAATATGTTTTCGTCTTTATTATGTTTTAATAGTCATCATCTAATTCAGCCTCCTCAGAACAGAGTAATTTTTGATACTCCAACACAAATAACGAAATTCGAATTTCTCGAAACAAACATATTTTTTACATTTCACGCAGTTGTTATGTGTTTTTCGGGTCTTTTATCAAAGACAACAATGTATAACGACCTTCTAGATAATTACCAGATGATAAAGGTTCGGGTTTGCATATTTCTAATATTCTTTGTCTCTGTATTCTTGGTAAACTAAGAATTAATGCTTTTGACGTAGGACTACGTCTAACCGGAAGATATAGGGGGTGAAATGGAAATCTAGGCACTGAACAAGTAGGAAAAATGCAAGATTTGGAACGCTTATAACTCGGGCATTTCTCAATAGATCGCAAAGGTTTTTGCATCAATTGATAGGAAATATATCTACGCATCTATCATAACGAATAACATTTCATTTTTCTTGAGATAAATAATTGAATAATTGTGAAATATCAAGCATTGTCAAAATGCACTATGTGCCCATTTTTGATTGGTTCATTTTGTGCTCCTCACATCGTACCGACCAAAACGGGCAACCAGAGCAGCAGCGAAATAGAATGAAGCACGATTGGAAAGGAAAAAGAAAAAAATTAACGAAACATTGGTCGCAGTCTCACATATGCGTAATTCTCGAGCCAGCCAGTCAGCTTAAAAATCCCCGCTCCGCTGCCGTAACGATCATTCTCATTCAAACCGTATACCACATCGGTTCGCATCACAACACATCAACACACCAAGCAGCCATGTCTGGACATGGTAAAGGAGGAAAAGTGAAGGGAAAGGCAAAATCCCGCTCGAACCGTGTTGATCTGGAGTTCCCCGCAAGGGTAGCTAGGCCGAGCGCGTTAGTACCAGTGCACCAGTCCACCTAGCTGGCGTTATATAGTTTCGGCCGCCGAAGTGATCGAGTTAGCTGGCAAAGCTGCTCGCGACGATAAGAAAACCCGCATTCGGAACAGAACACATTCGGTTCGGTGGACATCAAGACAACAGCGAGTGGCGAGTGGCCCACGCAATCGCAAAACGGCATCAGGTAGCAGAAGAAAAAAGTTTGTTCTTTATACACACTGCTTTGGTGGCAAATCCAGAACAAGGCGGCATCGAGGGCGTTCGAAATGGTTTTTTTCAAAACCACGAGTACTAAGTTTTCTAAATTGGAACCATTCCATAAAACAAGGCGCTTTTCAGGGCCATTAAATCTTCCAAAAAAGAGTTTAGGAAATACAGTTCAATGCTTTCTGAAACATTATCCAAAATAATAATAAAACACAAATTGATTTTTTCATAATTTGTTTGCCAGGATCTGATAAGTATGTGAATTTGGCAGTTGTTCTGAGCTTATTGATTTTCACCAATTCTTAAATTGCTTCTAGATTGAAAGTACAGTAATTTACACTTATCTCGACATTTAGCTAATTGGACGGACCTGTAATGCGAGATATTTAGTTGGACATTTTTGTAAACATAGAGTTCGGGGTCCAAATTATGACCCCACATTGAAAGTCGACGCTGTACCACTGTCATCGCAAATGTTCAATTACAGGTTAAAATTACCTCCAATCCGACACTGAGTGGTGGTAATGCGACGTGTAATTTACTGTAAAATATGTCACAATGTGGATGGGAAGGAATTTTCCAACTGTGAAAGCTGTGGCGAATGGCAAATGCAATCGCTAAACAGAAAGGTTTAGCCGAACAAGATGTCGAGTAAAAACAAAACAATAAACTCTTTAGATTGAAGATAATTTTGTGATCCTGAAAAGGACCCTTTTTAGCCTGCATGTGAATCCAACGAGCGAACAAATCGTAATGAATGTATTTTTTTGCCATCGCTCCCTTTTAACGCTCATTCGTTCGTCTCGTTGGACTCGCCCCTCTGGCTGAGTCTGCCGATTTGTCTCTATCCTGTGAGTGTGTACTGCTAGAGTATGAAACACGCGGACCCCAAAAAAATATCTTATTTTCTTTCAAACCGTAAACCCGTGTGGTTGTACGGCATCGGCATCGTGGACGTAACAAAGGAGGACAAGTTAAGGGAAAGGCAAAGTCTCACTCGAACCGTGCAGGTCTCCAGTTCCCTGTTGGTCGCATTCACTGATTGCTCCGCAAGGGTAACTAGGCCGAACGGATTGGTGCCGGAGCACCAGTATACCTAACAGCGATTATAGAGTTTCGGCCGTCGGAGTGCTCGAGTTGGCTTGCAAAGCTGCTCACGACAATTAGAAAACCCGCATCAAGAACAGAGCAGCTTCGGTTCGGCGCTCATCAAGGCAACAATTAGTTTCAGTGAGTGGCAAAGTGTTTCAGCATTAAATGTAATTTACTGAACAACATGTCACAAGCTGGATGGGAAGAAATTCTCCAACTGTGAAAGCTGTGGCGAGTGGCAAACGCAATAGCTAAACAGGAAGGTTTAACCGAACAAGATGGGAATATCGAGTGATAACAAAAACACAACACCAAAGGTTCTTTTCAGAACCATCAACATGTTCATAAAGAGTAAACAGTAAACTAATCCATTTTTCAGGTAGATAGGTAGTGAATACCTAGGAGAAGAAAATAAAACAATATATTTAAAATATATATTTAACAAAAGCTGTCCCCTTTGTATAGTCCTACGTCACTCCGGTTATGTCCCCGACATTACCCACCCGTCTATTTTTTAGATGGGACATAAAAAGATGATATAAAAGGATTTCCAGGAACTTCTGTTTTCTTGTCGATATTGTTAATATTATAAATTATAAAAAAAAATATCCCCGAAATTGTAACTGTTAAAAACTACCATAAGCCACCGATTAGTTTATAGTTTACTGTTTAGAATTCTTCCACAAGTGAAATTCTTTCACAAGTGTGTATATCTATGATCACATCAAATTGCATCACGGAAAAAACGCTGTAGAAATTCGCCCATTAGACCGATCCTTTTGAAAATTTTAGACAGTAAAATAAAAACTATTAAACAACTTTTGGCATTTTCTTTTCATTCATACTTCGAGCCCAAGCCCGTATGCTCGCACCTTCCTCTTTACCCCGTCCATAAGGTTCTGTACAACGTCAGGTTGTAGTTTTTTTTTTTTTTTGAACAGAAATCCATTTTCTCTTGAAGTCCGCCTCCGATTTGACAACTTGGGTTCTTCCGGAGGGCCTGCTTCATAATCGCCCAATATTTCTCTATTGGGCGAAGCTCCGGCGCGTTGGGCGGGTTCATTTCCTTTGGCACGAAGGTGACCCCGTTGGCTTCGTACCACTCCAACACGTCCTTTGAATAGTGGCACGAAGCGAGATCCGGCCAGAAGATGGTCGGGCCCTCGTGCAGCTTCAATAGTGGTAGTAAGCGCTTCTGTAGGCACTCCTTAAGGTAAACCTGCCCGTTTACCGTGCCGGTCATCACGAAGGGGGGGCCGGATTCTCGAAATGAGTGCGCAGGATTAATTCACGACGCTCTTTTTCGTTCGACGACATTTTTCCAAATTTACGAAATATTGACAGTGAAGCATGGCCAACGTGATCTATACACTCTTATCTGATTATAAGCGAAAGCTGAAGATATAATTCCTAAAAATTAAATTTCTACAGCGTTTTTTCCGTGATGCAATTTGATGTGACACACCCTTTATACGAAAGTCAAACATTTATATTTTGGTTTTGTACGTATGAATCTAACGACGAATATATCGACGAATAGTTAATATATGGATCCGTTCAATCCAGTTACAAAAGGGACTGAAATCAAATAAGAATAGTCCGGTAATGATCTTATGAATTATATTCATTAAATATTCCACGCCACTAACATTAATTTATACATTTCATTCAACAATATTCTAGAATATGAAAAAAGGCACTTGTCCAAAAAAGTTACTGCTATACTCGCGTCGGTGTGTCAGACCGAAAGAGTTAAAAAAGTGACACCCGTCCCCTTTGTACCAACACATGCGATACGCTAAACGATGACGAACAACGAATAACGAAGCTAGAGAGAATCGCAAAGTCGTACTGTTGATTTTTTTCTGAGAAATGAACGAGTTATTGATTTCTCGGTCTGACAGACCAATGCGCGAGTATAGGAGTGTTAATTGCATTACCGTATCCACTGTTTGTGTTTCAAACAATAAAATTCTTTTTTCCTGTCTAATGATATTCAGCATAACATATTCACAACGATTTTTCGTAATATGCGTTTGAAATCTCTTAATTTAATTAATAATAAATTTTATTTTTTTTCGTTACATGTCTCATTTTCAAATTCGTAGAGTGACCCTCCTATAAAGAAATCGAAGACGAAATTCTACGTCAAAAGACGAACACGCTTTCATCAACCTTCGGGACGAATGTGTCATATTTGATTGACTATATGAAGTCACATCTGTACATAGCGCAGTATAGAGTATCACTCACACAACCCCAAAATGTACACAGAAGTGAGCCTGAAGTCACATATGATAAATGGTTTTTTCTTTTGTTTAGGTTCATTACTATTTCCAATAGTAACAGAGCCGAATTGATTAATGTTAATGTTTATTTTATAAACACAAATAATAAATTACACAATATTGTCTGCTAAGATGTACGCCGAATTTCACAGTAGGCAACATCACATCAGATAGCAAAGGACTTTCTATCCTTGAATTATTCAAAAAAGAATTAGACTACCTTTTAAAAAGGCCAATGTTTTTTTTCTTAACCTTTTAACAGAAATTTGTTACTCAAAAACCATAATCCCTACAACATTTCGGAATGAAAGAATGAAATATAGGAAATTGTTTAAATTTTCATAAAAAAATACCAAAAAGAATTAAAAAAATACACTGAAGAAAAAATTATTTTAAAAATTGAAATTCATTTTTCTCAAAAATATTTTTTTCAAATTCTCGAAAAAAAAATATATGAATAGCCCTTACAATTTCCATCAGGTCATCCATACATTAGAAGATGGGCACTTTAACAGGAAAAAAGTTTTTCTAACAGCAACGTTTTCATGTTTTTGTTCAAAATCTAGATACAACATTTTGAAAGATACAAAGTCTTGATCTAATCAAAATTATAATTTTCATCGAAGACGTCAACTTTCTGTATTTTATAGTTTCTGAAATATATGGCATTTTTGTATGGAGACACTCGAAAAACTCTTCGTATCATTTTTGTATGTAAATTCTCACGTTTGTTTTTGACGTGTTACTAAATAGAAAAAAAGTTTGCAGAATATGTTAATCGCGATAATTTACACACTAGAATGTTACGAGTTAAACAGTAATAGTATTTTTTCACAGCAACATGGAAAAGTTGTTAGAAAACTTTTTCCCTGTAACAGTGCCCTTCTTCCGATGAATGGGTGACTTGTTGGTATGGTTATGGTTATTATGGTTAAACATGCTTTTGAGAAAAAAATAATTTAAATTTTCAAAAAAAAATTGTTTCAATTCAATTTAGTTTTTTTAATTTGTTCGTTATTTTTTATTGAAAACTTGAATAATTTCCTACATTTCATTCTTTAACAAACATTTTGAAGATCATATAGCTTTCGAGTTAAATTTTTTCCAAATAAAATTGAAGAACAAAAACTCACTTAAAACCTACAAAATGTTGGTTCATGAATGTAATGAACGAAATTATTTTTGTTTTCATTAAAAAATATCAAACAAATTCTTCTGAAAATTGAAATCCATTTTTCTCAATTTTTGTTTTAATTCTGAATAAAATATACATGATTAGTCCATAAAATTACCAAAAAAAATCATCCATACATAGGAAGAAAGTCACTGCTATATTGAAAAAGTGTTCCCAGCAACAATTTTTTTCATATTTTCTTTGATAAACTATTGCTAATGTTTAACTCGTAACATTTCATGTGTAAATTATCGCAACTGACATATTCCGCGAACTTTTTTCTATTTAGGAACATACCAAGAACAGCCAGCCAGTTTGGAGTAAGTTAAAGGAGCACTCTAACGCATAAGTACCAGAAGTTCAAAATGCTATGTGTACTCTCAGAATGAACGATTCGTAACTTTCGTTTTGACACCTCCGTCGCCCAACGCGACGTTTCTGAGTTTTTTGCAGGGCCCAAATTGCGGATAAATTATTAACGGGGTAACGAACGTGTTAATGCGCTTGTAGGTACGAGGATTCCAAGGAGTGATGACATTCACACGTATACATACGCAATTTTTAACTTAAAAAATATCTCTGTGTTAAAAAATCCTACAGAATCGTTATAGGGATCAAATGAAAGCTTGTTGATGAGATTACGATAAGCTTATTAACGTTAAAAGCACTAAAATGATGTATATATCATTATTCAAATAGAATGTTTCGAAAGTTTCTTTTAGACTTTCAAAAGTAGTGAAAAAAGATTAGATTTGTGAGGTACGAATCCGAGTTTGATTCATTGTACATCATAAACATCTGCCAGAACGATATTGAAATGATCGATAAACTCAGCGGATTTGATAAATTGGGTTTGTTCTGTTTGCAGAAAACATCCCAATCTCCAGAAACACATTCCAATCTCCACAATTTTTAATCATAGCATTGATGTGGTCGATTTTTCTCCATCATATACGTCACAAATTGCCTTCAAATGTTCTTTTGTGCTTTCATTATTAAATATAACGCTGTCCAACATTGTTTTAAACTTTTTAATTTTTTTGTACTCGACATCGGAGGCCATTACCGTGTGTCTAAGACAAGAAAAAAAACCTTTTAGCACATGTATATCTATTACTGAGTGAGTATTTTACGATAATCCTCCTATAGAACTTGTGCAGGTTAAATGAGCAATTAATGATTACATTAGCAACCAATACCAAACATCGATTGTATGGACAATGGCAATGGCATAAGTAACACAAGAATTCAATGCACAGTACGAACAGGCTTCGATGTAATTACATCATTATCACGCAATAGTGCACACGAGAACGGCTGCAATTAATGCTGCTACCCACCGAAAGGCATTTCAGATTGATTGTAAACATTGTCCTGTCGTTTGAAGGCAAAAAGGAAAACCAAGATAAACAACGAGCGTGTCGTAATTCTAAAGCCTCTCTGAGTGACCACATGTTGCTGAATATTTTATTCCGCGCGAGACAAAAGCATAACAGAGAAAGTAAAAAAAGACTGAAGGCTGGGAAGAGAGACTATAAAAATAATATTATCCTGCCCAACCTCCATTTTCTCTCTTCTTTTCTCTGTTCCGAAATATAATACAATTTATTATGAATAAATCGATTCAGTTGAGCCTGAAATTAAATCTTGAAATATCCCCTTTTCCCATCTACAACAAAAATTAATTCTTCTCTGATGCATTACTTTATTCCTCGTCATTCTAGTTAAGCACGGCCTCGACGACTATCTTACATACACCATCTAAAGCCATTTCCACGAAATGTGCGCACAACAGCTCCCACCACTTGAGTGTATATTTCTTATATACTCTGTGTTGAGCAAATAAAACGATAGGAATTCACTCACTCACTCACCCACTACGAAACGGCTAGACCCACGTTTGTGTGCAGTGCCCAAGATAAAATAAACATCGTTTTCAGACGCGAGTTCTTGATAAAAGTGAAACAACTTTAGCATTCTCATTCGCATCAACGATAAAACATTACGACATGAAACAATCAAATAGAATAGCTATCTCCGCCGGTCGGTCTGCCCTGCTGCCCTTCTCTCCGTTTCCGTCTTGATGCTGCTTTCGCGCTGGGCCAAACAAATTCGAATGCATTTTATGCTCGTTATATGCTGAAAAGTGTATATAGCGCAGTACAGAATGGCACTCACACAACCCCAAAATGTACACAGAAGTGAGCCTGAGCGATAGTAGAAGTAGTCGTGAGACAGCGTTTCGTTTCGATTATTCCGAATGCCCAAGAACGAGAGCGCATAGATTGAGTAGTTGTGCAAAACGAAGCTTGTGTTTCATTGACAGAAGAACAGTTTTGCCGGTGTGTCAAACGGCGGTGTATTAAAACAAAAGTGAGGTTACGTTTGTAATTTTTTGTTATCATTAGAGTATCGTGTGTCATTAATCGGAGAAGAATCAAGATTAAAAAGAATCACTGTAAAAGTTTTGCGTTTCATTCTGGTGAGTAGTAGAAAACATTAGCTAAGTTCGTGCGGCTGATGATCGCTGTGCAAATGTAAACTTTTACTCTCTCTTTCATTGCGAACAATGTTCGCTGGAGAATATCTGGCCAGGGAATGGGGCACGATTATGTTTGCCTTGGTGTGTAGTGGAGAGTTGTGAGCCGTTTATGTATGTTCACATTTAAATTGTAATTGTAATCATTTATGTTAATCGTTGATATTTCCTTTCTTCAAGTAGATCACAATACAAAACGGTGTTTGGGAAACTAACAGACACGCGAAGCTTGTGCTGTGCTGACAAATAATGGCAACTCATGCAAAAGACTAGATCCATCGCACCCGTCGGATGTTTTGAACTATCAAACTATTCTAGTAATACATTTTCTTGTTATAGCGAAGCTTAACTCAGGCCTGGAAAAAATGGTATAACAGCAAGGTTGGCGTGGGACTACGTTGGCTTAGTAATCATTTGTTTGTATTGATTAAATTATTGATTGAATGAAACAATTTTCGAATTCAATTGAATGCAACATTATTTGCTTTGTAAGTAAAGAATTTGAACAAATGCAATGTAACACTGCAATTCATGCATTATAATAGATTACATTCTTCTTTAAAGTGAATTTGGTGACAGCCTTTTGCCCAATCATCAAACGGTATGCGTAGAAATTCAGTGAGCAGAAGATATGAAGGCATATTTTCCAATACAGTTTTGAATAACCGAGCCAAAGCGTTGTGTCCGTAGCCGCTTTTGTAGACCGTGTTAGACACATTCCGGAGTGCAAAAACATGCTTGCATGAATCAACAACTTCAACTTCTACTTTTTATACTATATAGGCTTTAAACATGAAAGGTCATTCGCCTCTAGTATCTCAAATGACGATTTTCCAAGTTCCTTAGTTTAGAAGTAGGTGTTAGGGAAACACATTCCGGTGGGAACAAAAGTATCCCCTACTTGCATGTATTTGCAATGTCGATTTTCCATGGCTCCATAGTTTTGACGTCTGTGTTGGGGGAACCGTAAAAAAATCAAAACGTGGCAGTTAGGGTGTTTAGATATCGCTTGACATTTTACAGTTATTCAATTGTTTATGTGATGAAAAATAATATTTTATTAATTGTGATAGATGTGTAGAAATATTTCCTAACAATGGATGCAAACATCTTCCGATCTATTAAGAAATGTTCGAGTTATAAGCATCCGAAATCTTCATTTTTTTCCTTCGTGTTCTGTGTTTAGATTTTCTTTTTTACTCCCCATATATTCCGGTTAGACGCAGTCCCGCGTCAAAAAATATACCACTACAAACACAGATTCATCTAATTTAACTTGCCGCAATTGATGAGATATGCAGATTCCCTGATTTACATGAACACTCTATCCAGATAAACTGCTTAATGAGGACAGTTTGTTATATTCAATTCAATAATTTTACACAGCATGTCCGGATAAGACAAAACGCCCTTGTTAGTTAATAAGAAATCAAAACGATTGATTGAGTCTACTTTCAGAGAAGGTCATATTCATTCAACGATCATCAACATAAAATCATATTGAAATTATATTTCATACATTTTATGTCGACATTGCTAGCAAATATTTTTCCATGATAATATAACAGATGTCGACTGAAAACGATATGATATGAAAACTTTTTGAACAAATCCTATGTTAGGACAACTCATGCATTGTGATAGATTATTCTTCTTCTTCTTGGATGGCACTAACGTTCCCAGTGGAACTTTTGCCTTATCAACGTAGTGTTACTTGCGTCATTTTTATCAGTAGTACTTAGTTGAGATTTCTATGCCGGATAACACGCCTTGAAAGCATTCTGAGTGGCAAGCTCTAGAATACGCGTGAGCACAGTGCAAGTCGGAAGAAATTTGACTAAGAAGGTCTTTCAAGCAGGTACTCATATTAATAGATTTGTGTGATTTCAATAGTTTGCTTTCAAAGCAGTTTCGAGCTATTGAAACTAGTTTTGGTAACTCATACATCTTCAATCTTTCGCACGAAATGATTAACATACCAAAAACTTTGCTCCCCAAACGCAACGGAAAAAACTATGGATGGGTTGTACCTATGGTATAACCGCAAGGTTGACGTAGGACTGCCGTTGGCTTAGTAATCAATTGAATTTCATCAATTAGCAATAATCCCACCTCAGATGTTCTTCATTGGGTACGATATCGCCGCTGCGTAGAGCTATCTTTTGCGTGCATTGATTAAATTATGGATAAAACTAGTGGATGAATGAAACTATTTACGAATTCAATTGCAAACAAATCTCAATTCAAGTTAATTCATGCATTATGGTGGTAGTTATCGCAGCAAATAGTTATCAACATTTTGCCTTTTGCGGTATGTGTAGAAGTTCAGTGAGCTGGCGATATGAAGAGAAACCTTCTAATGCAGTCTATAATAATCGAGCCAAAGCGTTGCTTTTGTACCCGCTTTTGTAGACCGTGTGAGCAAAACGAATTCCGAAGTGTAAAAATGCATGGGGGTATAAAAGTATGGCCGACTGAAATGTATCTGCAATGTCGATTTTCTTGGTTTCGGAATCTGTATTGGGAAAACACATTCCGGTTTGCAAAAATACAAGCGAGTTTAAAAGTACCCGTAGTTTGTATATATTTTGCATTGCCAATTCCCACAGGCTCCATGTTTTTGAAATATGTGTTAGGGAAACCTTCCAATTTGCAAAAACGCAAACGAGTACAAAAGTACCCGCAGCTTGTATCTAATTTTCAATGCCGATTTCCTCAGGCTCCATGGTTTTGAAGTCTGTTTTAGGGAAACATTCCGATTTCCAGAAACCAAGCGAGTATAAAAGTACTCGCTTCTTGCATCTATTTTGCAATGTCGATTTCCCCAAGCTTCATGCTTTTGAAGTTTGTGTTAGGGAAACATTCCAATTTGCAAAAACGCAAGCGAGTACAAAAGTTCTCGCTGCTTGCTGCTTGGTGTGATTAGTGTGAGCCTGTTTTGAAAGCAATTTTAGGGCTATTGAAACAAGTTTTTGGATCAAAAAGTAACAAGCATATAACGCGTAGACATTTTATCTTTCAAGTGAAGTGATTATCATACCATTTCCTTCAGTTGTTTAGGAGCTATTAACGCTCAAAATCTCGTTCTCCGGCGTAACGCTTTCGTTTTCGAAACTTTGAACTTACACCCCAGTATAGAAATGAAAGTCCTACGTCAAAAAATTCAAACTTACACCCCGTTACAGATTCAATTATGATGTGAAGCTAAAACACAGAGGCACTCTTCATCAGATGGCAGGCAAATCGACGCGGTGTCTCCACCAAAAAAATTGCACCATACTGTGCGATATTTATATTTAATTCTTCTTAAAAATCGAGCAAAACCGCTATTTGTGACATTAACATTGAGAAAGACTTGAATGACTTGAATGATGATGATGATGATGATATTTTTTTGAATTAGGTTTTTAAATTCTTTAATTCATTCACCTCCAGCTCTGAGAAAAACCAATTTGGAAAAATTAATTAAACACTCGGCCTTGAGAATGGTCATGCTAGATATCTGATGAATTGTGAATACTGTAATTTAAAATTTGAATTTTTTTTTTCCAAAATATATATTTTTATCAAGGCTCATATAGCGTTAACCTCACGGGGTCGGGAGTTCAATATTTTGACAGTTTTTATGTAAAAATATGAAAAATTTGACAGTTTTTATGGAAAATATGTATTCTTACAATTTTCGTTAAATTCAATCATTTATGGATTAGGGAGCCGTAATGTATAACATACCGAAAAAATAAAGAATAGAGATTGGAATGCAAACAATCAAAATCCGTTCAGAGCTAATATAATTATTAACGTTACAACTATTTCCTAAAAAAACGTGATCTTTTTTCTGATTTGGTATCATCACTGAAAGACGTAGGTTTATGTCAAAAAATAGGTAATGATTTCATATTCACATTTTCATATTCATAGTTCCATTTTTTGTTCACTAACCTAATGATCGGATTAAAAATATTTAAATTATTTAATCTACTGATTCCACTTAACCAGACAAATAACTAATGTGTAATAATGTGTAATTTGTCAAACCTGATTATTCTCATCTTATGTTTCCTAGATGATTTCTTAATTTTTCATTTCGCGCTTATGTGCTGCGCTCAGTATTTGTCCATGGCCATTCCTTTTCCCAAGCCATCGATCGGTATTCTTCTGGCCACGCGTAGAAGCTTCCTCCGATTCTTAGTCTTCCTTTTGATGCCTTTGTGGAATCATAGATTCTGCTGCTTACACGATCATCTCGTTGAATTTTACAATTGTAGTCTCTGGCAATCAAAAAGTCGGAGGACATTTTAAAGGCTGCCTATTCAGCTTTATCGTGGATTCATTTAGGTATGCGAGTGGTTTGCGGTGGTGGGTCGTGGGATGTGATGGAGATCGGATAATGATCACTGCCATGTAAATCGTCGCCCTTGTTCCACTTCAGCTCGATTCAGTCCGAGAGTCACATCACTTCGTTAGTGTGATGTTCAAATCCAAGGTAGAGGCTCGATGAAATGATATCCCGCGTTGGTTTTCATATCGTCTGATGGCGAGTGCTTGTATAGTTTTGCATCATCCTCGCACATGTTTGTATTTATGCGTTGTCATAGGTCGATTGAAGTGACTACCACAGTGTTTTGTTGATTATAAATGTGGAATAATGGTTGTAAAACAAATATGTAATCGCATATGACCAGAGTCTTACCTATAGTGATGGAAAGATACATAAAATTAATTTTCATTAAATGAATCGACGATGTTCCAAACCCCTATTTTTAAATTTTTGGTACAATTTCTGATACTGATGCCCTGTAGACCCTTGAGGCCACGTTTAACACTAGGTCTATGGACGTTTCTTATATACTATATATAAGAACACGCGTCAATTTGAAGGAAGACAAAAGAAAATAGACATCAATATATATATTTTTTTTTTATCTGTATTATAGTGATTTTCAACTCATTTGGCTGGTTCGTCACTTTTTACTTCCATTTTTGGAAGAATGTCGGGAGTGAGAATTGAACTCGTGACCTTTAGCGTGAGAGGCATGGATGTTACCACTACGACAGATCGCCTCCCACATCAATATATATTTACCTCGATCAATGCACAAAAGTGGAATATGTGGAGATGGAGTATGAATGTAGCCGATTTTTGTAACCTTCCTTATAAAATTTGAAATGCCGCAAAATGACGCGTAAACCTAGTGTTAAAATCAGTAACCATCAGCACGATATCCGATATTGCAAAAATATCCTATGACATGTCAATATACGAATGAATTGACATAATTACACGGAACTTCCCATTTGTTCATATAAAAGTACAACCTAGGCCATCGCTTATCGAACGACGAAACTTATTGCACAGATTCAATATATTCCGCGAAGTAAACGATAAATCTTACGATGTTAAACATATTTATAAGATAGAGATGAATTTCAAAGACCCTTTGCTATATCATGGTTCGCATATTATTATCCCAACCAGATAATCCTTCCAGTTAACCTTCTCTGCAATCACATTAGTAAAATAACGAGTTGATGAACCAAAAGCAAACAATGCTATCGAAAATTAACATACATTTCTGTTTGTTTTTGCTGTTCCAGCAGAGTATGATGCAAATGCAG
Source organism: Toxorhynchites rutilus septentrionalis (assembly GCF_029784135.1). Lineage (NCBI taxonomy): Eukaryota > Metazoa > Arthropoda > Insecta > Diptera > Culicidae > Toxorhynchites > Toxorhynchites rutilus. The sequence continues at coordinate 114,779,191 of NC_073744.1, forward strand.
CCACATCTCGCACATCACGGCCAACCACCGATGCACCCAGGTCAGGCTCAGCACCAGCCACCGCCCCACCACATGCAAATGAACCAGATGGCCGCCCAACAGCAGCAACAAATGATGGCCCAACAGCAGCAGCCACAAATGGGGCTGTCCCCACAGCAGCAGCAACAACAGCAACAACAACAAATGCAACAAAACCACCTCACCAATGCAAATATGAACGGAATGATGAACATGGGTATGACTCCACCGCAGTCGCATTACATGAATCAACAGGTACGACACCAACTTAACTGGACATTTCCCCAACAAATACTTCCCTTTTGAATATTTATTTAGAACAATGCTAGTGGGATCCAAGGCCACATTTTCAATATAATTAGATATGGGAAGCGTTTTTCGAATGCAAAACAATACGCAAACCTTTATCTCAATAACAAAAGTTCTCTTTTCGATATACATACGATGTAAACTAGTGAAATTATGTCGTCATATCACCCGGCGCATCTGATTTCGTTTCTTGAATCGTCACGACTCGTTTTGGCAAACTAATCAATTACGACCAGCTTAAAGCAAATTTCTCATCGTTAAATTGTTTCTTCTCAACTATCAACTGGGATGAAGTTCGGAATGCTTGTGACATTCAGGAAGCCGCAGTGTTCAGGTCTCATATGCTACTCTATGCGATTGAGTCAGTTTGTCCCTAACAAAACGATCGAGGATCCTCCTCCTGCTCCTAATAATCAATGAAATTGAGGTTTTCAAAAACCTGTTTATTCTTCTACATCTCCGTGTGCACCGACCTTTTCACGATCTCCCATGGTTCTCTGTAGGGTTCAGATCCGGTGACTGCGTTGGCCACTCCATTACGTCGACTTTGTTATCATGGAACCAGTTTTTGACGGTCTTGGCGGTGTGCTTCGAATCGTTATCCTGCATGAACTACCATTCAAGGGCATCTCGTACTCGGTGTGCATTAGAGTTAGGATTTAGGCGTAGAGGCACTGATCCATGATTTTATCCACCCAGTTCAGAGGCCCAACCCCGTACCAGGAGAAGGACCCCCACACCATAAGGTTTCCTCCTCCATGCTTGAATGTCTTCGTGGTATACTGTGTCATGTAAGCGCAGCCCGTTAGGCGAAGGATCCAACCTTATTTTTCATTAGATAAACAATTGAATAAATGTAAAATGTTGAGCGTTATCTAAACTCCCTAACTGCCTCGTTTTGATTGGCCCGATTTACGGCTTCCCACAGCCATCATAATCAAGCAGTCTTGGGGAAATCGGCATTGTAAATACATGGAGGTATGGGGACTTTCGTTCTCACCGAAAAGTGTTCCCTAACACAGACTTCAAAACCAAGCAGTGTTGGAGAAATCGGCATTGCAAACACATGAAAGTCGGGGGTATTTTTGATCCGACTGAAAGTTGTTTCCCTAACACAGACTTCAAATCCATGAAGCGTGGGGAAATTGGAATTGCAAATACATGAAAGTCGGGGGTATTTTTGAGCCGACTGAAATGAGTTTCCCTAACACAGACTTCAAATCCATGGAGCGTGAGGAAATTGGCATTGCAAATACATGCAAGTCGGGGGCATTTTTGTTCCGACTGAAATGTGTTTCCTCAACACAGACATCACAACCAAGGTGTCTGGGGAAATCGGTATTGCAAATACATGCAAATCGGGGGTATTTTTGTTCCGACTGAAATGTGTTTCCCCAACACAGACTTCAAAAACAAGGTGTCTGAGGAAATGGGCTTTGCAAATAAATGCAAACTGCAAGTACTTTTGTACTCGCTTGTCTTTGTGCAGACTAGAATATTGTTGATTCATGCAAGGCGGGGGTACTTCTGCACCCGTATGTTTTTTGCACTGCGAAAAGTGTTTTCCTAACACAGATTACAAAAGCCGGTACGAACACAACGCTTTGGCTCGGTTATTCAAGACTGTATTGAAGGATATGCCTTCATATCTTCTGCTCACTGAATTCCATTTGATGATTAGGCAAACAATTTGCTGCGATAACGCCTATTGATTAAACAATATGCGTTCGACGTACATGTCAAAATCGAAACTAAGTGCCTGAAATTCATCAAATCAAACAAATTCGCGGTTCGAGAAGTACGTACACTTGAGAGATGCAAACTTCAGAGGGAAATGTAAAATAAAATAATCGTTTGATAATTCTGCCGTTCACATATTTTGTCCAAATATACACCAAACGTAAAAGGACTGTCATTAAATTTTCTGGTAATGAAGAACATAATCTATCACAATGCATGAAACATAGCATTTATTCAATCTCTTCACTCACAAAGCAAATATATTGAATTTGGAAATTGTTTCAATCAATCAACAATTTAATCAATACAAACAAATGATTGCTAAGCTCCCACGTAAACCTTGCGGTTATATTTTTTTTTTCTGTATTATAGTGACTTTCAACGCTTCTGGCTGGTTCGTCACTTTTACCTTCCATTTTGGAAGAATGTCGGGAGTGAAAATTGAACTCGTGATCTTGAGCGTGAGAAGTATGGATGTTACCTCCACGCCAGATCGGCTCCTTGCGGTTATATCATAGATATAACCAGCCCGTTTTTTTTCAAAAATCGGTCGAAACAACACTCGAAACAGCCGAAACGAGGAACTGGTCCTAAATTTTGTGGCACCGGGCTCAACTTTTGACAGCTATCAGTGCGTCTTGCTAAAACGGGTTGCTTTGATTGCGTTAAACTTGCAGTTTTCAAAGTTGTCATACTAGAATAAGTGCTTGCCGCTAGGTTTCGCATATACTATATTTGATCTGGCATTTAAAATTATTTTAATTTTTTGCATTAGAGCGGTCTTAATGTATTGTCCGACACTGTATATCTAATTATCATCAATAGTTCGTTTTTTACTGGGGGCTCCGATCAAATCGGCGGAAGAAAAGGAATGAGATTAGGAAAAAAATTATAGGAGGTTGTGTCCATGATACGATCGCATTGTTGACGTAGAACTGCACTGTTATTTTTTATAAGTCGCTTGTTTTGTTGAAAATTTACCTCGAACGCTATTCCGGTGTCCTTTTTCGCAATTGATATAGACTCGGCTACAGTCGATTATATACATGTTGCACTAGCACCATTATTCCACATCTCATAACTACATCAATATATCTTTGGCACCGCATGGAAACCACAACAATGACAACACTTGCAAACATCAAATATCATGCTACATGTTATTTAGTATTGCCTCAAAGGAATCGCTCCTCTGGCCTCGACTCAAACTTACTGGCCTCGAAAAAAGTTGCATTACTTTCTCATGCTCGAGAGAAGCGCAGCTGTCACCCTTAGTGGAGGAAGTTTTGCTACTGGCAAGCGAAACCTAATCACATACAAAATTCCAGAACAACATTTACTTTCTTGGTAACTAAACAAGCGAAATAAACTCTTTTTGTTAATGTCAACAACCTCGAAAACAGTAGCAATGTTTCATTATTATCAATATAAGCGCAAATGCAATCCTAGTTGAAGGCAGTTTTGCGACTGGTACGCGAACCCAAATAACTCATAACATTCCAGTAAGACATTCAAGATGCTTGGTGTTCTCCAAATAATTTTTTGGTGCACAACCCTAACGCCTGCTTCGCCATAACGTCAGTTGCATTGATGCATTCTCAAAGGCACCAACGAAGCCCTTATGATGACGGAAAACAAACAATGTTAACTGCTTGGTAAAAGACTGCATTATGCCACACAGCTTGTACTCTGATGTAACATCGATGCGAATTCGCTGATGAGTTTGTCAAGGGCGACCGCCTTCACCACCAGCGGGAGGAACTTGATTTTGATTGCTTTTGGGCGTTTAAATTTTTGACCGACGCGCCTACTTCGCTGTTGTTCGATGCGGTGTCACACTCGCGGAGGCTAGGTTCAGTGCGAGCGCTTTTCACCGCATCAACATCGCGTGCATTATTAGATGACGCTTGCCTCGAAATTTTATTGCTCCTGCCAATGCAGTCGTTTTTGCAGGTCTCGAGCCTGCCTTCCTCTTCTTCTTGCTCATCACACACTACGGGAAGCGTCCAATTTATGATGCGAAAAGAAAAACACACGATACGAATAACGCGAAAAACGAACAGAAAAACCAAACGACAATATCCAAGTTGGATTACCACTGGTGGGGTCCAGTCTTAGATCGAAGCGCAGCGAAAGCAAAGTGAACTGGATTGCTCAACAGTCCGATGCCGAATGAAAATTTGCCTCAGCGAGATTCACTGTTTACACTCTAGGCAAGTATTCCCCTTCATTCTTCTACTTTTCCTAAGATTTTCCCTTCGTTGGGTGCGATAAGTTGCTCGTTATTGACAGCTCTGTTCGGGAAAGCACACAAATGGACAGAACAAATGTATGGAAAAATAGAAACGCTTGAAGTTTTCATGAATTTTAACCATTTACAAACCAGGGGATTCTAATGTATAGCATATTAAACAAATCTTAGAGAATTTCCGATTCGTTTAGTATGTAAATGGCCAAAATCCGTTCGTGGCGTTATTAACGTATTAATTTATTTCATAAAAACGTGACCTGTTTTCTGATTTAGAACCCTTAATGAAAGACGTAGTTCTACGTCAAAAGAGCATACTGCATTGGCCAGAGTGCGAGCATATTCCACACTCGCTTCGCAATCGCAACTAAATGAGTTTTCAACGGCTACGGGTTGTTAAAACCGTATCAATACGACAAAATAAATCATAAAAATGTTCTCTCATAATCCTCTAAATTGAATGATTTTTATATATGGTTTTTTTTAACTTGGTCTTCAAATTTTCCGTAAATTTCATCCTTGACGCTCCTCCTTGAGCCTATTTAGTTCTTCAAAATTGGCGATCTAACGTACAAATCTACACCTAGGCGGCGCTGCGGTGAAAGTGATGATGGTTTTAAATTTTGCCATGTGAGCTTATGGAAGGTTTGTAGTTCTTTCCACAAATTACAATGTTATAAACATAAAAGAATATTTGATTGCGATGAGTTTGTAAGAAATTTAATTCTGCGCAATTTTATATATAACAGGTTATTTATTTACCTCTTTCAGTAGTGAAAACTATAAAAATGTTGACAATGGTTGAATTAAAGAAGGAAATTTGAGAGCACAATCAAACACAAGTAGAAAAATGCACGATTCCTGCATGTGAGAACTACCTTGGAAAGCCCGGAAGTAAAATATACGTGATTTGTTTTTTGAGTTTCAGGTTACATTAGCATCATTTTCTTAGTTCAAAAACAAAATCCAGATGTCTCACCGATCGTTTACGTTTTGCGTTAGATCGCCAATAGAGTCCATCATTGTGGGAGCCAGCTGTCATCCATTCGACTCAAGTCCAATCGATCTGCGCAAAATTGGCAACCTTGCCACGCAATTCAAAATAGACAGCTCCGTGTTCCGTTTCTATTAAGCGAAAATGGTAATGTATATTCGGGTGGAGCAAACATGCTTTCAAACAAATATGTGTTCTATGTAAAAAAAAACACATTCTCTGCAAGTGGGGAAAAATCTTGAACGAAAATTGTGTCTGATATTGATATTGATAATAATGAATTAAGTTTTGGTGGAAATGTAAGGAAATTTATAGGAACAAAGTAAAGTTTGGGTCAAATTCGTTAGAAGTACATAAGTACGAATGAAAATGACGCAAGTATTAGTAAGACTATGGAAATGATTGTGTGGGGTTGAAGAATACCGATAATGTGGTGAAGTGAATCTCAGATGAATATCATTACTGGTAATGCCATTACAAGTGATCGTATACGGGCCGCTTTATGATCTGGTAGCAAAGCTGATAGAAGATGCTTCAAGGAACAAATTGTACCTTGCTTTAACGCCAATCGAAATCTGGAGGCAAATGATCGCTTGAGGAAGCTTTACGAGAATTTGCAGACGGAATACGATTACGTGGTTATACAGGAGAAACGTGGTGTTGGCCCGCTTTCCGATAAATTCCTGGAAAACAATTTTACAGCTAGTTCCGACATTCTATCGGCCGAAAGTCTAGTCTGGTTGAGCTGCTAGCGCACCGATCGAATTATACAGACGGATTACCTTAGTTTGACGGTAATCGGGAAGCATATGTATACCCCACCGTCCTGATTAAAAAGCCGATGAAACTATCGACCGATAAAAAGTCCGCAGTCTACGGGGGTTCTGAAAGCCATTATTCGCGGTTGTGATACCTACCCAATCCCGGACCAGTTATCTGTCAAATTCGGATGAGTAGGAAAATAATCTTCAGAAGTTTAACCACATTTTGAAATCCTGATTTCTCACAATCATCATGTATTTTAGATTATTAATCTACCTATTTATCAGGGTAGAAATAACTACTTCGCGTTTAGGTAAAGAAAATGGCTATTTAAGGAAAGTTAAATAGTGTCATTTTCCTACTCTCTCAAAACGTTAAGTGCACTTTGAATCCCAGATTACAAAACGCATTGTTCTTACATATTAATCCCGACTTCCTCCAATTCGAAAAAAAAAACATTTTGCTTCTAGGCTGCAAATAAAAATCACAATTTAGTATTCTCCGCGTTTCCCAGATGCACAGCCAACAACAGTCTCAGGTTCCTGGCCACCCGATGCAGCAACAGCAGCATCATCAGCAGCAGCAGGAACAACAGCAGCAACCGAGTGGACACATGAGCCCCCACCAGGTGGGTCCTCCACTATCCGGCAGCCCACCGCAGCAGAACGACGCTCCTCCTCAACAATGTATCCGACACGGCTGCCCGAATCCAGCGATCGTCAGTTCAGACTGGGAGGATGAGTACTGCAGTAACGAATGTGTCATTACGCACTGCCGGTAAGTTCCACAATCCTTCGTTTTCCTCCAATCAAAGTTGTATCAAACCTTTTTCCCTTTACAGTGACGTCTTCGGCAATTGGGTTCAGTCTAACAATTCACAACAGCAAACATACTCAGCTGTGAAGTAAAGAAGCATTACGTCAGGTTCCGCTAATACTAATATTAAAAAAAGGCGAAACGAGGGTGCAATCGCAAGAGGAGGCTCCCCCCTGTCAAAGCATAACAATATGGATATAATCAATTCGTAATTTACTGTTATTTCTAAAAAAAAAACAAAACAACTACACACTTTTTACAATGATACATCTTTTAATCTAAGAGATAATACACTTTAGGGAGTAAGACATAAACAATAAAGAAATAATGAATGAATTGAATTCAGAAATCAAATATTATATAGTGAACAAAGAAACACAAATTCTAATTCACAAAAGACAGCCAAATGTTGCAATTACGTTTAGTGAAACATTAGACAGAATAATCGCTGAGAACAAACAAAAAAAAACACAAGTGAAGCAATTTCGACATTATATTGTTTAATACTGTACATAATTTTGGATTTCTCTCCTCCCAATAATTAATTCGCTGAAAACACGATATAAAGAACTAGAGGGAGGCAAACAATTGTTTATCATCAACTCCGTGAGGCTGTATATTGTTATTCCTCTTCTTAATTTATCTCCGATGAAGTTGTTTCCGGTTAGTTTGTAAAAAGATCACACTAGGCAAATAACTAAAATAATGAATAAGTAGTTGTCGTTGTTAAAACCAATAAAAAACTAATAACATCGTAGCATAGAGATACACAAAAAAGATACAAGCAAATTAACACTAAATAATGAAGCAAGACAGAAAAAAACACAGATGAACAAATCGTTTAGGCCAATTTGAGTGCGCATATATGTGCAAGTTCTGAATGTATATGCTACAACAAAGCAAAAAACAAAAAACCAAACCTTGATGCGCATGAGCAACAACAAAAACACGTCGAAAGTCAGCATTTTCTGTGCAAGTCATTCTCATCATCATCATAACAAATTTTATTCACACACAACCAATGAAGACGTCCATCGTCAATTCGATACTAATTCTTTCTTTGAAATTGTTGATATAAGCGCTTGGCGGCGGCTGACTTCATTTCGGTTGTTCTTCATTTGTAATGCTCTGCGCATAGCGCTGTCAATCAATATTCAGTTGATTTTCTGCAGCCACACACTTCGATAAGAAAAGAATATTCAAACAAACAAAAAGGCATCATACATACTAATAAAACAAACTATTTTATAGAAAGTTAACGTTTGACTTCGAATTCATTCAAAAATATCACAAACCAGATTAGTTTAGTTTTAGTTTTTTCGCTTTTGTATAGGAATCATGTTGACACTATTACTGTTTATATTTGGAGTTAAATGTTTTGTATAACAGTATATCGTGTAATCAATTCTATATTTATCTTATATTTATGAAAGTTGGATAACAGAAACATGTTTTAAGGTTCGCACAAGAGATTTAGATTCGCGGATCACTTAGAATATACTCTGATAAAAGTACACTGAAGATGTAATGCCGGAGGAAACTTATGTAACTTCTTCACACATGGAAACGGAAAGGGACAAATCCAATATGCTTGGTTGAAAGTAAACCTCATCGTTTGTAAAAATTTATTTGGTGAGATCGATTATCTCATGATTATCAATAATTATAGTGTTTCAATTCTCCGATGGGTCTGAGCTTCGCAAAATTGCATATCCAACCGTCGCGTTGAAATGCTGCAGCTTTTATCGATCTATCAAGTAATTTTTCATCAAAATCGAAATTGAGAAATTAAGATTTTGTGATAGAAAATGACCCCCAAAATAGTACGTAGAGAAATGTTCAAGAGAGAATATTGTATGAATCAAGGTGCGTGTACAATTGTGAAATTGAACACTACTGACCTAATTTGCTTGGATGAACCATGTACAGATTGATGGTTTCAGCGTTAAACCACTACAAGATATCAATATAACCCTAATATACTGCCGTTCTACGCATAGTTATCTCATGTTACTTTTTGACAATTTACACTTTTTTTCATATAACGATATTTTCATGCATAATCTTCCGGAAAAAGCCAAAAAAGGTATTGTTTGTTACCAGCTTATGAAAAAACATCAAGCTCAATTGTCCCATGTTGATATTCTACCATAATAACTATGTTCAACCATGAATGTTGAAGCCCGTAACCAAGGTTGATTGATTCAAGTAAGGGGGACAATAGTTACTGCTTATAAAAAACCCAATATATTGCTAAACTGAAATGCTGAAAGCTTCTGGTAGACAAATTAGGTAAAAATTGCGTGATAATATAATTTCATTCTATCGAAACTGTGCATGGGTTGAAAAACTTCGTTGCTCCACGTTGATTCGTGATCAACTGTATATTTTATCCGAATTACTTCATTGAAGCTCGATGTTTATTTACTTCACGTTTACTGGCAAACTGTTAATATGAACGCAAACGTGAACAAAAACTTTCTATTTACCACGATTTTTGAGATGTTTTTTCGCAATGCTCTTCACCGTGAAATAATCGTACCTTTTCACCACCTGTTCATGTTTACGTTCACGGGATTTCTAAACATACCTTCAGAGTGGTATGGTGAATAGTGGCGTGGTTTGCCCCCTCAAAAGACGAAAGAGAATTCAACGGCGAATTTTCAAAGACATTCGTGCAATCGTACACATCCAGAATAAGTTTTTTGTTGTGATACTCCAGAGCAAGTGATGATGTGAACAAATGCTCAACAATAGCCACCGCAAACAACCAGTCGATGCCGGTTATTGCTTTAGGGCACTTTTTACACTGCTTCGCAATCGTAATACGCCAACATATAGGTTATCACGTGATTTAGTAGTAATGCGCCTACAATTAAATTTAGTAGTAATGCGCCTACAATTAGATGACCGGTAGGCTTATTCGTGGTTTTATAGCACGTTGCAAGCTTTACAGTATCAGCTTGTAATTTTTCTCGGTATATGTCGCTTTGAACGAAAAAAAACGGCGGGGAAAAAAACAAAAACGCAACTAGTGATTCCTGATTTATGAAATTAATCGTTCATCCACTAATCGAATACTTTTCAGCAGTTTGTTATTCGATACGATTAATCGCTCCAAATAATCGATTAATCGATTAATCGTCACACTGAGAAAATAATTAGTTAGACTAATATTTCTTATTTGTTAGAAAGCCATCTGGAAACAAAAAAAAGTGTTCATTCCGCATGAAAATCAATTATTATCTTTTAGGCTCCCCTAAACTCGTAAACGAAGCTCATCTCGCATCTACGGCATTGAGCTTCTTTTAGGAGTTTAGGAGAGCATCAGAGATAATGATTGATTTTCAGGATAAAACTGCAGCGGCCGTACGGTTTTTTTGCTCTGGGTTTGGATCGATTAATCGACGTAAATTATTCGTTCGCTTCGATTATTGGTTGTGCAGTATTCGTTCAATTAATAATCGATTTCTGTAGAAAGTATTCGATTAATCGATTAATCGAACGATTTTCAGAGATCACTAAACGCAACACACGCGAAAAGTGATAATATATCACAATGGTACTATAAGATGATATACGGAAGCACACAGTGTTTTCCAAATGATCCATTCACTGTAAAATTCGCTTTCGTTCGTTCAAAAATGATCATACACAAATAATTTCTCCCAGCGGCATTCTTTTGTTGTTACGTGCTGCAAATCACGACACAAAAGAGAACGAGACAACTCTGCATCGGTTCGCACTTCATGATACACCGACACGCAAGCAAAACCATCATATACGCTTCCGGTGCAGAAAGTTTATTTTTTTCTTTGTCTCTAACATATGTATATCGACATCAGAGAGTGCAAACTATATGATTATTTAGCTCGATAGAGGCTAAGGAAAGGGGAGACAGATCATATTTTCCATTTTTAACGCCGCTATCCCTTGAAATATGTATATTCATATAGACCGCAAAGTTTTACTGGCAACACCGCTCTCTTTTCCCATTCGTTGCTCTCCGCAAATGGTGACCGAATGATGACGTAATTTTTCTTGTATCATTTATTGCTTTGCACTTGTCTGTGCAGTGGGTTTCGCTATAGTAGAGCGGGACATCCACGTTACGTTCACGTCCCGTCACGTCACGTTACGTCAATGATTCTACCATGCAATTCTCATGAAAACATTCACATACACCAGCAACGTAACGACCCGTCAGCATACGTTCAACGAAAACGACCGGCAGGATTTGTAGAAAAGAATAATTGACGGAGACGGACGGCTCGTTTGGTTTTTGTCTGGGCTTTGTGTCTCGGCTTTTGTTTTGATTTTGGTTGTACAGTAAATTACATCTAATTCAACATTTAGCTAATTGAACAGACCTGTGATGCAACACGTTTAATTGGACATGTTTACCTCTAATCGGACATTTTTGTTTGACATTGAGTTCGAGGTCCAAATTATGGCCCCACATTGAAAGTCGCCACCAGTCGCGAATGTCCAATTACTGGTCAAAATCGCCTCCAATGCGACATTAATTGGTGCCTCGGCATGTCGCATTATAAGTAACTTACTGTACTTTGTACTTATGATCCAAATTTCGGAGTGAAAATCATTCGCGGCTAGCTGAGAGAAACAGTATATATATTATTATTGTTGAATAACGGTCGGACTACCGGGTTCAAGCATTAAAATTCAATGATTTTCATTCAATTTTTCAAAATTTAGAACTGATTCTAGGCATGCTGATTCGGAAGAGAGCATTGCAATTGAAGATTGTTGTAGGTGGCGACACCATGAATAACATTCAATAAATCATTCGTTTGACATTTGACGGGTCAGGCTGGTGGAAGCATTGACTGCATGTGTGAACTGGTGGAGACGTTGACGGAACGTAGACGTTCTTCTCCGTAACGTTCTATGTGAATCGCACAATATGCGGTTCAAACTTGTATGCAGGCTTCGAAAATGGCTTGCGATGTTTGATACAGCTCGAATATGCAAACAACAGTCTTCGTTCCTCTCTTGGTTTAATCATTTGGTGTAACACAAGTGATTACTGTCATTCATACAAGTATCTGAATGATCCTTTTTGGTTATATGTTCGTGAGAGGTTACTTGCATGACACATTGTGTATCATTCGATTTTGATCGAAATCAAAACACTGGAAGCACAGATAAAACACAGGACCGCTAATAAAGCTTCGCAAGTTCTTGGGCGAAAACAAACTGAATAAAAACACGTAGAAAAACGTAAATAACAGGACTATAAAAAAGCACTTATTTACAAAAAGCAGAGATGCCAGTGTATGAACGAGAGGGAGTTCAAGGTTCGCAAAAACAAAACCGGAATAGTTGGAAGAGCCCCATTCAACGCCGATGTAACAGGATGTGGCTGTAAGAGAAACGGATAATAAAGCAATGGACTTAAAGACTTAAATGGACTTAATGGACTTAAAGCAATGCCTGCCGTGAGGGTAATCGCCCATGTCATCAACTCAGTCAAGCGATTTAGAAGGAATTGGGCTGCGCCAGGACCAGATTTTGTGCACCAATCCAAAGCCATTGCGATGTCAATGAAATGCTATGATAAGAACAGAAAGGCTGTAAATAAAACACGCGGGGCTGCGAAGATCAAGCCATTGCCGATGCGTATATCGCTGGACAGGCTGGCTGAAACTGAAGGAACCTTAGGGGCTGTCCACATACCACGTGGACAACTTTAGAGGGGGTAGGGAGTATCAGAATGTCCACGCTTGTCCACGAGAGGGGGGAGAAGGTGTAGACTATGTCCACGTGAACACGAAAAATAAATATTTTTTCAAATATAATACCGATAATAAATACCGATACACTCTAACTTAAATAAAAACTGTTCCGTATTCAAGAATTCAACCTGTGTATTCCGTAATTATCAATAAACTGATTGAGCTGAGGGTCAGATATTTACTGAGAGTGCTTCATATATATTTACTAAATCATTGGACTTTTTCACTGAAATCCATATTCTGAAAATCACTCACGTAAACTGTGAACAACCGAGCTTTTTCCTATGATCCTATGACTTTTATAGTTACGGGCTATACATAGACGTTCATAACCAAAAACTATAAAAATTAAACAATTCCATAATGGTTGAGTTTTCATGATATTACGCATATGGTTTATTCATCAAATATAATTTTCTGTATATTTTTTTTCTAACTCGAGAACAGTTAGTTTTAGAATGAAAATGTCTGTATAGTTTTTCATGAAAAATAACGTGTGAATTTTTTTGTATTACTTTTCTCGAAAAGTAACAATTTTTCAAAGTATTGTAATTTTTCATTTTTATTCAATTTCTAGGATTTAATATTTACATTTACATAATCTTTTGTTTACACCGAGTACGGTTATCTATTATCCATAGAAACTGCGTATTAATTCATGATCAAATTCACTAGACATTACAATTCGTACAAAAGTAGTGTAAATGATTGCAGGCGGTTGGATAAAGTATTTAGTATGATACCTCGCTGTGGTGGCTGAGAGCAGACATACGACCGCAAAAGGTTAATGAATTGCGGAAGGGTCGAAAAGGATTTGAAAAATAATAAAATATTTTGACCACATAGTTGACGTAGGATTCCGTTAAGCTATCTGTTGATGTTGGATATGTTTGAAGAATTATATCGTTAAACTCTTTGATAATGATTTGGTGGCCATGGAAAGGGTCGTTTTGTTTGGTTGTTGGGTATTGTTTGTTCACTCCAGCAATGTTTACCGAGTGATGATGACAGAAGAATGGTAAACAGTCGTTAGATGGTGCGTATCAGATAAAATATATTGAAGCAACGAGATATGATGAAAACCGCCCTCTGTCATCCTAGACGAGATGCTCCTGTGATATGTATGGATGAAATAAAGAAAAAAAAAACTCACCAATGTAATTTATGGTACTTACCAATACCGAACACAATTATCAATTTTTCTCATCAGTAAAAACATGTTACTTTAATATAGAGAAAACATACCTGCTACCTGCTACCAATTTTACACTTACTAATTTTACACTTACACTTGGGCTAAATTTTTCACAATACACGATCGGTCATTGATATGAAATTTCAAGAGCCAACCATAATTAAAATTCCAAATTTCAATTTTATTTGCTAGAATTAATCGTATCACTCCCCTTACTTGCAATATAAAAATGCCCCCAACTTGCACATATTTGCAATGCCGATTTCCCCCAGGGCAGATTGGTTTTGATGTCTCTGTTAGGGAACACTTTTCGGTGGGAACAAAAGCTCACCCTACTCTCATGTATATGCAATGCCGATTTCCTCCAGGCTGCTTAGTTTTGATGTTTGATGTTTGATGTCAATTGTTCCATAGTTAGTTTCATGACTTCAATATAAAAAATTGTTATGGAGTGCTGAAATCGATTGACGCAAAAATTTCATCAATCCATCCTGAAATGACTGGGTAATAAGCGTTTGAAATTGGACAATTTTTACGATGTACTCGATTTCCGATTTTAAATTTGTACCCCAATATGTTCCCGAAAGACGTAATCCTACGTCAAAATAAAGGACCAGAATGCAACATCGAAAATTTTGAGTGGGTTTTGGAACACTGTAACTGTCATAAAACGGTGCATTTGTCAAAGCAATAATTGGGTCTTGTATAGAACATTTCAAAACTGTCCATCGATTTGCTGTGCGATCGTTATGTCATTAAATATTCATAATCCAAAATAAAAGGATGATTTTTCGTTAGATCGAGAATATCTCTGTGAAAAAAATTCTACTGGAATTTCATTTGAATCGAAAGAAAGCGAATCAATCAGGTTAATTGGATTATTACTGGCGAAGAAGTTAGTGGATTTCCAGATGGAATAAGTGCACTTCTGAAATAAAGCTGTGAACTTAAATTAACCTTATTGTATCTATGTATTGTATTGCATCTATCGTTTTCGAGAATCGCGGAAGTTCTTCAAGAAACTTAACGCTTCGCACAAAGGCTTTGTGCCGCGGGCCGAAATGTGCAGAAAGAAGGAAGGAGGCATCTTAACGAACGAACGCGAGGTGATCGAAAGGTGGAGGCAGCACTACGATGAACACCTGAACAGCGACGTACCACCCCCGACGATGGGTGAAGTTAAGGAGGCCATTAATCAGCTCAAGAACCACAAAGCAGCTGGTAAGAATGGCCTCGTAGCGGAGCTCTTCAAGGGAGGTCCGAGAAAACTTGTAGAGTGTATGCACCGGTTGATAGTCAGGATCTGGGACACAGAATAGCTACCAGAGGAGTGGAAGGACGGGGTAATCTGCCCCATCTATAAAAAAGGCGACAAGTTGGATTGTGGGAACTATCGTGCCATCCCAATCCTGAATGGTGCCTACAAAATTTTGTCTCAGATCCTCTTCCGCCGTCTATCGCCAATAGTAAGTAGATTTGTGGGAAGTTATCAGGCCGGATTCATGCCCGGTTGCTCGACGACAGACCAGATTTTTACACTGCGGCAGATCCTCCAAAAGTGCCGCGAGTGTCAGGTCCCTACACACCACATCTTCGTCGACTTCAAGGCCGCATATGATACAATTGACCGACGACAGCTATGGAGGATCATGGACGAACACGGCTTTCTCCGAAAGCTGACAAGACTGATTCAGGCAACGATGAACGGTGTGCGGTGCAGTGTGCGGATCTCAGGTGAGCTGTCGGAATCTAGTCAGTTTATCTGCTTCGCCGACGACGTGGACATAATCGGAAGAACACATGCGACGGTAGCCGACTTGTATACCCGACTGAAACACGAAGCAGGGCTGATTGGGTTTGGGATCAATGCGTCTAAGACTAAATACATGCTAGCTGGAGGGACTGATCGCAACAGAGTTCTTCTTGGTAGTAGTGTTGTGATCGACGGCGACGAACTCGAGGTGGTGGAGGAATTTGCCTACCTTGGCTCGTTGATAACAACTGACAACAATAACAGCCGTGAAATTCGAAGACGCATTGTTAATGGAAGTCGTGCCTACTATGAGCTCCGCAAATCCTTGAGGTCCAACAAGCTCCGACTCCGTACGAAGTGTACCATGTACAAATCCCTAATTCGACCGGTTTTTCTCTATGGGCACGAAGCATGGACGATGCTTGAAGAAGACTCACAAGCGCTTGGTGTTTTCGAACGCCGAGTGTTCAGAACAATATACGGTGGTGTGCAGGAAATGGAGTATGGAGAAGGAGAATGAACCACGAACTGGCGCAACTCTACGGCGAACCCAGCACCCAGAAAGTCGCCAAGGCTGGACGAGTGCGATGGGCAGGGCATGTTGCAAGATTGCCGGACAGCAGCCCTGCAAAGATGGTGTTCGCATCGAATCCGGTAGGAACAAGAAGGAGAGGAGCCCAGCGAGTGAGGTGGTTGGACCAGGTGGAGCAGGACTTGGCAAGAATCGGTGCAGCCGGGAGTTGGAGAACTGCAGCTATGGACCGGGTTTATTGGAGAAGAGTAGTGAATCAGATCTAATCTCAATGGGATGTAAAGTCATAGTAAATAAATAAATAAATCTATGTATTCTATGTGATATCAATATATTTTATTGGGGGTCTTCGTAACCATTTGGTTACGCGTTCGCTTACTAAGCGATCGGTCGTGAGTTCAAACTCAGAACCCTCAATTGACCATCTTTGTGTTGTTATAGAATAACTACGTCCACGCAAACATCATCAGCTATGGAGATCGATCCACGGTCGAAATTAGATCGATTCATCCATACAACTGCTCTGCTCTGCAAGAAACATCGGGCTGCCCTTCTATAAATAACCCAACAATGATCAATATCAACTCATTCTTTGTGTGGACACCGACTGGACAACATCGTTGCTGGACGAGCTGGACGGCGAGGGATCGAGTGCCTTTCTCAAGGCAAGAGGGTGGAGGTGGTAGCGCTGGAGTAAATAGAGTAGAGTTTTCAAAGGGCCTTTCTCAAGGCTAGAGACGAATGAACTGCAAAAGTTTAAAGTCTCTATAATACAAGACCTTTCTTCCAATATCAACTGACTCCGCTGTCTGGTCTGCTGAACAATGGAAGAACAGAAAGAATACCCTTACGCCGAAATGGCTACTACTGTGTAATTTACCATAATGTAATGGAACAGAAAACTTAACGCCATTTAGGCTACTACTAACTGCTGTATAATTTACAGTTTATAGAAACATAAACATATGTACATGTACACGATTAAAACCCGGCTCTGTTACAGCTAAAATGCTAATGAGCCTAATAAATAAATAAATGGAATAAAAAAAAACACATTTTATTGTTGTGTTGAATAAATCCTGAACTAAAATTGTATTTGAAAATATTTTTAAATCCATTTATTTTAATTCGATTGGGGTTTGCAATCACAATTAGTAAAGATCAATCTTTGAAGTTGTGTAGTTTATATTCAGATGCTGATTGTTCCTTACCTCTAGAGGCGAATGAACTGTAAAGTTTAAAGCCTCTTTAATCCAACATCATCATCATCATCCTCACCTGGACAACTGTACATTGCGAGTTTCCGTGTTGGCAAACTAGATAGCCTGCATATTTTCGTTGTTAATGGAAAAACAAAAAAAAAAGTTTATTCACAAGTATTTTAAAATTAAATGAAACATGTGCTTTGTTATGCTACTCATTTCTCTACAACAATGAACTTAAATGGAATTTCAGTTATTTCCTTAGTTATTTTAATTAAAAACAGGAAGTGGGTTATATCTATGGTATAACCGCAAAGGTGACGTAGGACTATCGTTGATTTAGAGATCATTTGTTTGAAGTTGAATCTAAATCCATTCTGAATGAATGAATAAATGAATATTTGGGAGACTTCGAAAACGAGAGCGTTACGTTGGAGACACAAGGTTTTATGCATTCAATATAGGATACTAAAAACCTTGTTCTAAAGAATAATCTTCAGAAGCTAACCTGCTAACTGTACTTGATTGACAAATCACAAACCCAAATGTATTATATGGATATTTTATGGATAGAAAACATTAAAATAAACTCTTTCGCTTGAATGTAATTTTCAATTCCAAGGGGAACTGGCAGATTATTTTCCAGCAACGATTAGATATTTCCACATTTTCCTCGATACTGGAAGCCCACCAGAAGTTAATGCCAACTCGATAACCACCTGTTAATAGTACTTGATTGAAAAATATTTGGTCACAGTGTTACATGGATAGAAAACATTCAAATAAACTCTTTAACATGAATGTATTTTTAAATTCCCAGAGGAACTGGCAGATTATTTTCCAGCAAGGATTAGATCTTTCCGGAACTTTCTGAATTTTTTTGGATGCTGAATGGCATCCAAACGGAAAGAATTCTGCGCGTGTATGTGTCGATCCTTCGCCGTCCACCTCCTCCAGCACGTTAGGCAACGATGTTGTCTTGTCGATGCCCTCACGAAAAATGAATGTGTCTCACCACCAGAATATCGCTTTTTGTGTGTGATTGAATCGAGAGAAGGTGTGGTTTACGATGGCAATTTGGAAGGCAAACTAGAGGGGAATGAACTCTCTGAGCTCGGAACTTTCGGCGACTGAGCAATAATCGATTGCGGGCGCATACAATATTGGATACGGAAATATCCTACTGATGGGGAAGAATAATCTTCAGAAGCTATCCTGTTAATTGCGATTGATTGAAAAATCACAAAACCAAATGTATTTGGTCACAGTGTTACATGGATAGAAAACATTCAAATAAACTCTTTCACATGAATGTATTTTTAAATTCCAGAGGAACTGGCAGATAATTTTCAGTAACGATTAGATATTTCCACATTTTCCTCGATACTGGAAGCCCACCAGTGGTTAATACTAACTCGATAACCACCTGTTAATAGTACTTGATTGAAAAATATTTGGTCACAGTGTTACATGGATAGAAAACATTCAAATAAACTCTTTCACATGAATGTATTTTTAAATTCCCAGAGGAACTGGCAGATTATTTTCCAGCAATGATTAGATCTTTCTGGAACTTTCTCGATGCTGAATGGCATCCAAACGGAAAGAATTCTGCGCGTGTATGTGTCGATCCTTCGCCGTCCACCTCCTCCAGCACGTTAGGCAACGATGTTGTCTTGTCGATGTCCTCACGAAAAATGAATGCGTCTCACCACCAGAATATCGCTTAAGTATGCTTTTTGTGTGTGATTGAATCGAGAGAAGGTGTGGTTTACGATGGTAATTTGGAAGGCAAACTAGAGGGGAATGAAATCTCTGAGCTCGGAACTTTCGGCGACTGAGCAATAATCGATTGCGGGCGCATACAATATTGGATACGGAAATATCCTACTGATGGGGAAGAATAATCTTCAGAAGCTATCCTGTTAATTGCGATTGATTGAAAAATCACAAAACCAAATGTATTTGGTCACAGTGTTACATGGATAGAAAACATTCAAATAAACTCTTTCACATGAATGTATTTTTAAATTTCCAGAGGAACTGGCAGATTATTTTCCAGCAATGATTAGATCTTTCTGGAACTTTCTCGATGCTGAATGGCATCCAAACGGAAAGAATTCTGCGCGTGTATGTGTCGATCCTTCGCCGTCCACCTCCTCCAGCACGTTAGGCAACGATGTTGTCTTGTCGATGCCCTCACGAAAAATGAATGTGTCTCACCACCAGAATATCGCTTTTTGTGTGTGATTGAATCGAGAGAAGGTGTGGTTTACGATGGCAATTTGGAAGGCAAACTAGAGGGGAATGAACTCTCTGAGCTCGGAACTTTCGGCGACTGAGCAATAATCGATTGCGGGCGCATACAATATTGGATACGGAAATATCCTACTGATGGGGAAGAATAATCTTCAGAAGCTATCCTGTTAATTGCGATTGATTGAAAAATCACAAAACCAAATGTATTTGGTCACAGTGTTACATGGATAGAAAACATTCAAATAAACTCTTTCACATGAATGTATTTTTAAATTTCCAGAGGAACTGGCAGATTATTTTCCAGAAATGATTAGATCTTTCCGGAACTTTCTCGATGCTGAATGGCATCCAAACGGAAAGAATTCCGCGCGTATGTGTATGTGTGTGTAGCGATGTCTTCCCGGGGAGCCGTTTGTGGCATCACTCTCCTCCTGATGGATTCCCTTCTGGCCTAGGGTGCACAAACAGGCTCTTGGTGACACCGTTCATCCGCGCTTTCATGATAAACGAAGAGCTTCACCACACAGCGACAACATGCTCCAATCGCTGTTCAATTAGAACTGAGTGGATTTCCGAGCGGCGCTCGCTTATATACCGATTGGTGATTTCAATAGCCTGTTTTGAAAGCAATTTTAAGACTATTGAAACAAGTTTTTGGATCAAAAAGTAACAAGTATAGAACGCGTAGACATTTTATCTTTCGAATGAAGTGTTTATCATACCATTTCGTTCAGTTGTTTAGGAGCTATTAACGCTCAAAATTTCGGTCTCCGGCGTAACGCTTTCATTTTTGAAACTTTGATTTTACACCCCGGTATAGAAATGAAAGACGTAGTCCTAAGTCAAAAGAGAAAAATGTCCACGTGGACAAAGGGGGGTAGGGGTACGAAAATGTCCACGCTTGTCTACGGAGGAGGAGGGGGGATTATAAAATCGTGCTTTTCCTGTCCACGTGGTATGTGGACAGCCCCTTAGTATTCCACAAATCGACTACAAAAAACGTATGACTCGGTACCACATACTGAACATACTGAAAGTACTAAAATGTACAATATTCACGATGGTGTCATCAGTTTATGGAACACGAAATGGAAACGGGAACACTTCGCTTAGTAGCAGCAAACAAACAGAACAACAACCATAAATCATACCTTATATATGGATGACTGGAAAAGATTGGCAATGCGTGTTTTCTGGAGGATCTGCCAAGAAGTGGACGTAAATCCTATTCCAGTGACTCCGGATCGGACCAGAAGGTTGTGAACTATATTCATAAGCATTGATGTGCCTCTATTCGTGATTTGGCTAAAAAATTGGTACCAGCATCGGAATGATCCAGCGGATTAAGAAAAAAAAAAGATTTGCAAACCTACAAGCAGCAGAAAGTACCCATACAAATAGTATGTAACATCGTGCTAAACCAAGGGCTCGAAAGCAAAAGCTATCTCCATATTTTGAGCTATCTCGAAAGCGAAAGCTATCTCCGTATTTTGAGGAACGACGAGCCAAAGAGGACTCCAGAACGCTGTCGGGACCTCTAAATCATTTGGGGAGTATGTATCAACTACGGATACCACTGTTGCGATGGAAAAACTCGGCCAAAAGTAACCTCTAACAAAGTGTGGAGATTATTGAATTATCACAATAAAAAAGGAAAATTTTGCAGCCCCTTCATTATGAGGGTGAAAAAATTTATATTGCAATTACGATTACCATGCCGGTCGATGATTCGTGCCCTGCCGGAGCAGCACTTGATCTCTGATGAACAAGCCAAAATTTGGGTACCAAAGTATACAAATTGTAGTAAGGCTTGAAACATTTGGAATCCGGAATCACTGTTCATTCCAAAGCAGCGTTCGAAGTACACGTATCTGAAATCGTTTGACAGCAAATTGTTTAGGGAATCTGTATCTTTCGACGGTAGAACTTTCACAAACATTTCACATTAACCTCTTTGTTTTGAAAAAGTCACAGGAGGGTTGTGTCCGAGTCACGACCGCAGAGTTGACGTAGGATTCCGTTAGGCTATCTGTTGATTTCGGATATGTTTGAAGAATTAAATCGTTAAACTCTTTGATAATGATACGGTGGCCCTGAAAAGGGCCGTTTTGTTTGGTTGTTGGGTATTGTTGGTTCACACAGTGTTTACCGAGTGATGATGACAGAAGGATGGTAAACAGTCGTTGGATAGTGCGTATCAGATAAAAGATACCGAAGTGGAACGACATATGATGAAAACCTCCCTCTGTGATCCTAGACGAGATGCCTCCTGTGTTATGTATGGATAAATAAAGAGAAAAAAAAACTCACCAATGTAATATAAGATAATAACCAATACCGAACACAATTATCAATTTTTTTCATCAGCAAAAACATGTTACTTTAATATAGAGAAAACATATTTGAAATGCAAATGTAATTTTCATTTAAAATTTTTACTATCTGAGTGTTTATTCAACCCAATTCGAATTTTAATTGAACTAACAACACCTAATACTATATGTAGAGCATATGGAAAATCGCTTTTTCTAATATTTTTTTCACTCTTCCAATCTTTCTCGCCGTATAAACTTTCCTTGGGTGAAAATGAACACAACAAAATAGACAGCTTAAACAAAACGACCCGTTCTCGAGCGGGAACACACTTTGGTTTTTATTTATGAAAATTGGAATAAATCGTTTCATATTTCAAGTCATTTTTAACACAACTGCTACCATATACAATTTACACTTATGCTTGTGCTAAATTTTTCACAATACACGATCGGTCATTGATATGAAATTTCACGAAACAACCAACTTTGAAGTTCCAAATTTAAATTTTATTTGCTAGAATTAATAGTATCATTCACTTTACTTGCAATACAAAAATGCCCCCGACTTCATATATTTGCAACGCCGATTTCCCTCGGGCACCTTGGTTTTGATGTCTCTGTTAGGGAACACTTTTCGGTGAGAACAAAAGCTCCCCGTACTTTCATGTATTTGCAATGCTGATTTCCCCTAGGCAGCTTGGTTTTTATGTCTCTGTTAGGAGTTTGTGCCGCATGTGTCGTCAATTTCGATGAATCAGAAGTGGGTATTTCCGTTAGGATGAAGGTTGAGATTTTCAATTATTCGATAGTTAGTTACATGATATATATTATTTTATTCAGGGTGAAAAATTGTTATAGAGTGCCGAAATCGTTTGATGTAAAAATATCATCAATCCATCATGAAATGACTGAGCAATAAGCGTTTGAAATTGGACATTTTTCACGTTGCGATCGATTTTCGTTTTTCAATTTGTAAATCCATATGTTCCCGAAAGACGTAATCCTACGTCAAAAGTTGTGTAGGATGGAAGCTGAGGAAAGTAATTTGAAATTTGATTTGACGTGGTCAGGTACTAAAATAGCGAAATCGTCTTATGTGGCTAAATCGACCGCGTATGATGTGCTGAAACGTTTCCGTGAACGAAAACTCAACGAAAACAAACGAAAAGCATCGTAATGGAACAGACGATCGGAAGCTTAAGTCGAGAGTATTGAGAACCATCAAGGGACTCTCGGACTACGACATCGCCGAAAAAACACAACTTTAACCAAAGTACACTCCGGAGAATTCGGATGCGAGCAGGTTAGCAGGATTCAGTTGTACCGTGACAAATATTGGACGAATGTCAAGCGGAAATTGAAGAAGGGTGCCAATGTGGCTCGGGATGCTGCGTACATGAACAGATCGTGAAATAAAATGCCGGTGAGGTTGACCAACAGAGAGTTCAAACTATGAAGGAGTGTATCCGAAAAAAGTACGAAATTTCATCAAAACTGTAACGGAAAAATTAACATTTTTTTCTGAAAATAACGATAAACTATCTGCTTTTTGATATAAAAACTTTTTTTGCATCTTTAACACGTTAAGCCCAGCGTCGGTCGCTAGGGACCAACGTTGAGCTTTTTGGTAGGAAAGTGCTGACTGACTGGGACTGACAGTCACAAAATAATAAAATAAAAATACGTACGTTTTGTTTTCGAATGTTTCACAAGATGAGACTACTTTCTAGTCTAATTGCTGACTATTTTCTATTTATACAATCAATATCTTTGGGTACTGGGACCGACACTGATATTATACAAACGCTCTTGATGCGCGTTGAATGGAAAGCGCAGCAAGAAAAATTGAGGTTTAACGTGTTAACCAATCCCGAGATACAACTGGTTTTGTGATTTCGGATTCCAAATGTTTCAAACTTTACAAATAGTGTTGAAAAGTGTCTTTTGACACCTTTTGTAGAAGTGACGATTATGTTTATGTTGTTGATGACGAGTACGTAAAAGTGAAGGAATTGGATTCGAAACTCCGATCTGAAAATTGGATACCAAACTTTGACCATTGTAAAATATTTTAGATTTAATTTCAATATAGGAAAACACGATAAAAACAGTAAGAAAAAAAGCTAAAATCACCATCCACGTTTCTCAATCTTGCTGATGATATATGAAAACTTTTGCATCAAAGTTAAAATATCCAATATATAATATTGGATATTATAATATTTTACATAAATTCATAAAGTCCTTTTCGTGTAGTTCAATTAATTAATTTCTTCAAAAATGTGTATTTCCTGCATTTAGTACTTGAACTTAATTTCCTTAGATGTTAGAAACGGAAAATAAAATGTTATATCAAGAGTCGTTTTTCCTTACACGACCCCATTAAGGAACAGTCAAAACATCCCCAAACTCTATCCAAGCTTTGACAATCGCTGCCAGAATCACAACAAGCATTCAGGATGTACACAATCCTAGCGCCTGCGTATTGACCGCCAATTCCCCATCACTCACATTTCGTGCAAGCACGAGAACCATAAGGATGTTTGTTGTCATTCGAATCCGGGGGAAACCTGCACTCTTATTTCCACCTGTACGGAATGTGTATTGTAATGCTCCCTCGCAAACGTTTGCCGGAAGCATGTTCTGCACATTGAGAAAGTCACTCCAGTTTACGTCTAGCGAAACATGGGAGGAAAATGTTTTGGCATCCGACTCCCCCAGCCTCATGTATTATGCTTGGAGTATTTGTGTCCTTATGCTGCGTACGTCAAATCGAAAATCTGGTTTGGTACAGGATATGTAGGAAGACAGCGCGAGCGAGAGTTTGAACGCCAAAGTGTGGTTGTGGTTGTTTGCGGTGGCCAACAAAATCCTAAAACTTAACATTCCATCAAATCTTTCAATTTGGAAACGATTCCACTGGGTGGAAAATGAAAGCACGAATTTGTGGTTTTTGATGTTATTATTCTATTGTAATCTGTGAAGCATAATATCATGGTAGTTCGGAACAAGGCGGAAAATTGCTCTGTGTTCAAACATTTGGTCGAGTTTTTATCGATTTCCACTGCAGACGAGTCGAAAGCATGTTGAATGAGAAGTGAGAAGTTATATGTTGCTGTTTTAAAATAAGCAAACAGAGTGGAAGTGTGTGATTTTAATGGTAAAAATGATACAATATGGCGATGTGAAGCAAAGTATGGAAGAAAGTGTTCCCCGTGTTAAGCCTGCACTTCCAGCCAAGCCAATCAATATCCCTCCCCCAAATCATCAGCACATTGTCGTTGCGGGATCCGGCGGGATAAGCTCCATCTCAAACAGCGGTAAAGTGAAACAAATTCGGAAAAACTTCAATGCTGCCAAATCCTTGGATGGAGATACCTTCGATGGTAGTAATAGCAAACGTCAGTTTCCGATATCACATGCCATCGCTACTTCCGTCCCAGACGAACAGCTGCGGCCGAAAGGCGGCAGCGGTGGTGGGGGTGGGGACAGTCTAAACACCCCGACGGCTTCGTCCTCTTCACCAAGAAAAAATGAGACGGCGAAAAAGTTTGCCGACAAAAAGACAACCCCCTCTTCGCCTAATCTTGGCTGCACAAACGACTGCTGTGGAATTATTTTAAATCCAAACAAACAAAGCTTGCAACATTCCAAGAACGGCACCAATTGTAGTCTCAGTAGCGCCGGTACAGTGACCAACCCGTATGGGAAAACATGTCTGGGTACCGAAGACACAAAACAGACGAAAACAAGGAAGTTTGAAGACAATCGGATAAAAAGCTCTAGTGATAGCGTTGATAGTTCGCTTTCTTCGAGTTCTGGGGGCTTCAGAGATGCTGACTTCATAGCTCGTCAGGCTATGGCATTCGAACTATACAAAAATCGTGAAGTGGCCCCATCCACCAGCAGTAATTGTATAACTAAACCTCCGCAACATATACAGAGCATATCGCAATATCAGAAATCATCGAAGCAATTGGAACAAATGTTAGCACAACGATTAGAGAAGAGCCTAGCACTGGGAGGACCTAGTGGACCTTCCGCTGCCGTTGTTATGGTCGGTGGGACCCCACCGGTGTATCCAAACACTGCCACACATCTACGAGCACGCAGCATCGACACAGGAATTGCTAACTCCAATCTCAGCACCCCCACCAGCACGGGTGGCTGTTTTCTGGGATCCAGCACCATTCCCAAACAGATCCAGCAGAAACTGCAGGAGGAAATGAAGATGCAGTGCAAAAATATAAAAGAAAAATTCCTCATCGAAAAAAGACATCCTCAGGAACATTACAAACCGGCCTACAGAGAACCGGCAGTGGTGAGTGTATTTAGTAGGATGTAGACGATATTGTTTTCAAAATTCGAGTGTTCATGCAGGCTCACATACTACATTTGCTGAAAAGTCCCAGGATTTTTCATGAAAATAACCGTTTTTTGGACAAAGCTGTATTTATTCCTCAACATAGTTTCCTTCGAGAGCAATACACTTGGTATAGCGCGTTTCCAACATTTCGATTCCATTTCTGTAGTACCAGTGTAGTGTCGTATCTATGTCTTCGAAATATGTCTCAGTGCCACTCTGCAGACTGCATATTGGACTCAGGAGTGTGGTAATGGATCCACGTTTCATTCATTGTCTCAAAACGTCGAAGGAAGTCCACTCGATTACGCTTCAACAACGCCAAACCGACTGTTGAATCATCAACGCGCCGCTGTTTTTGATCGACAGTCAGCAAACGCGGCAAACATCGAGCGGATAGCTTTTTCATGTCTAAAATGTCGTACAAAATGTATTCCACTAGTTCTTTTGAAATGCCTACGGCCTCAGCTAACTCGCTTAACTTCACTTTACGATCGTTCAAAACGAGTCGATGTCCTTGTTTTACGATTTCTGGATTCGTAGCCTCTTTTGGCCTTTCAGAGTGAGGTGCATCTGCGGTGCTTGTACGGCCAATTTCAAAGTGGAATAACATTTCGTCAACCACTGCATTGATTGATAAAAACAATGTTTGATCAAAATACGATATTCCACTTTTTCCATTTTCTATACGAATGCTCAGGTAGTGACACTTAAACAACTGTAGTTTGTGAACAAATTAACGAAATGTCATGAAACTCGACACATATGCTACTGACAGATGAACCTCTCGAAATGAAACTTGTTCATTTTTAGTGGCGCCATCCGTTGAAAAACCCCGGGACTTTCCAGCCCATGTAGCATTATCCTTGTTATCATCGGATTCAGTGCGAACACCATCACCAGGAATTCAGAACGAAGATCTTCCATCGCTCTCGTCCAGCTTTGACGACTTTCTGGATACTAGATTAAAACATATTTTTTCCATTTGGAAAACGCTTACGTCTATTTATGCGGATAACCAATCGTTTCAATGAACATTTGTTCGCATAGCTAGACACAGCAGCGTAGTGAAGGTAGGCAGCGCCCCTGGCAAGCTACGAAAATGGCGTCCCAAAATACCACTTTTTTAAAATTTATCACTACAATTACACTTAGGTGCCTACTCTATCAAATTTCTTTCAAAAATCCTATTCAATTCAAACAAGGAATGTGTCACCCATATATAGGTGAATGCGTAGCGAAAAAAATCAAAAGGGTATTGGTGTGATATGATGTTGGGTGTTCCAATTTTTCGAAAATCAAAGAGAGTTTATTGGTTTCATGTACGGAAAGAAGCAACTACTCATGATGAATGTCTTTTTACTCAATTAAAAGATGAACTATAATTCGGGGGGAGAATTGCTTTTAAAAATTGTTGGATTTTGGCACCCCAAAGGGTCAGCGCCCCCGGCAAATGCTTTTGCGGGGTAGTTTGCCACCCGCAAACTACCCCGCTGGCTAGACGTAATCATCAGGTTGCTCTGTCGGTAGCGTTAGTATTTACAATTCCGATAATAGTCAAAACGTCTCCGTCGGTAGTCTTAGGAAAAAATCAAAAATGTTTGGAAAAAAATTAGTGAAATGTCTGGAAAAGGTGCTCTTGATTCGTTGCGTGTCTAGAATAGTAC
The DNA here is from genome assembly GCF_029784135.1 of Toxorhynchites rutilus septentrionalis. Classification (NCBI taxonomy): domain Eukaryota; kingdom Metazoa; phylum Arthropoda; class Insecta; order Diptera; family Culicidae; genus Toxorhynchites; species Toxorhynchites rutilus. The sequence continues at coordinate 114,807,120 of NC_073744.1, forward strand.
TTTGTCCTGAATACTCTGGGATATGATAAGAACAGCAGGTTCGTGTTTTTTTTTCTCAATTAATTGAATTTGTAAAGGCGATCTGCAATGTTGGTGATTTTAGTAAACTGTTTTACCGATATCACGATCAATCGCATAAAGATGTGACATACTCCAACGGTATGAGTAAATGCTGAGTATGTGGAATAATTCGATGTCGAATCCGTTATAATACTAAGAACCAATATTATTTTAATTTTACTACTAATCTGATTGTTCCATTATCTACTTGAAGATTCAAATGCAGAAATTTAGGTAATTATAACATTAAAAAACTCAATTGCTTCACTTTATTCATCGCAGTGCAGTGTACAGAAAATAGTAATTGTATGAGCAGCGTTTCAATGGTTTCTTATATTCATCTATTAAGAAACACTAAGTTATAAGACACGATCGTGACAGACATGTTTAGATTCTTCAAAGAATGTGATTCAAGTGTAGATTTAGCTGACATAATACATAATACTGACAGTTGTTGATTTTCGAACGATGGAGCTGTATGGAACTACGTCTGTTATACAGTGATTTGTCGGAAAGTTTTTTTCAAAATTGCTCAAATGTTTTCGAACAAAAATGCGTAGAATGCAAAACGGCGAAAAGTCGATTTTGTTCTTTTTGTCGCTTACAACATGGGCAGTTTAGACGACATCTGGGTGATACTGCACATCAGCAATTCCAAATGAAATCGACAAATGACAAAACATGAGTATATTTGATTCGGATGAAAGTGTGTATTCCGTTTGGGTTACAGGAAACATTAGTTTTCCACAGGTTTTTTTTCTCAGTGTACATTTTTTTCATATTCAACCATCAATACTCTATAACTCTTTCTAAGACACTATTTCGGTACGACTCATAGTTTTTGAGATATAAATTATCAAAGATTTCTCTTACTCAAATCGATACGCCCTTTTCAAAAGTTATGCTTGAGTCAAAAAAATCCCAATTGCTGTGGAAAACTCATATTTCCTTCAACCCAAACGGAATACACACTTTCATTGGAATCAAAAATACAAGTTTTTAAAATCTGCATTTTTAGGACGATTTCATTTGGAATTGCTGACATCGATCACACCAGCGCGATATGTACACTTTTGGGTACCGTGCTCCGTTCAGCGGTATCACTCTGGAGGAGCACACTGCCATATCGAAAGGGTTATTCAAGTTGAAGCATATAGAATTAGGAATCACAAAACCTGTAATATCCCGGGATTGGTTAAAGATACAAAAAATGTCTTTGTATCAAAATGCAGATAACTAATTATTCTTTAAATTTAAAAGAATATTCCGATACCCTTCATCAAAGTACTCTGTAGGTTAACCTCAATGGCCATTTTGACGTAGGACTACGTTTTTGATTTCTATGGGTCACTCTACGAAAATGTAACTAAAAATTAAGGGATTTCAAATGCATACTACGCAAAACTGTTATTACGTTATATGTTATACTATATACAGGTCAGACTCGATTATATGTGATTCGATCATATAAAACTTTGGAGATTATATACAGTTTGGGAATTTTTTGTTTTTTTTATTTCAAATATGGCTTATCTCATGAAGAAATGTAACCTTTCAACGTTAAAGTGAAGTCAAAGTGGCTAATACATGTACAGTGGGGTGGAAATCGTGATTTTTGAAGATGTTGCTTGAATTTTTCCAGGACTTGTTTATATCGATATTGCAGCCAAATTAAGAAAGATAGAAGTTGGGCGTCAAAGAACAAATTGTAGAGCGGTAAAAGAACTTCAATTTAATTGATAGAAACAATCTAGAATATCAATCTCAATTGAAACAAACAATCTGATTCTTATGGACTCAAAAATTACTGAACCGATCGACATGAAAATTAGTATGGCGCCGGGGAGGGTTTTTATGATAGTTCGAGACCCCTCCCCCCTATATAAGGGGGAGTCTGCTATACAAATGAAGCATAAATTTCTGCATAACTCAAGAACTAAGCAAGCAAATAGAGCCAAATTTGGCATGCTGAGGTTTTAGGGGGCAATGAATGTTTCTATGGTGGTTTGACACTCCTCCCCCTCTCTAAGTGTTAATAACTCCAGAGCTAATCAAGCAAATGGAATCAAACTTGGCATACAGAGGTTTTAGGGATCGATAAACGTTTCTATGGTGGTTCGACACTACACCCCCCTTTCTAAGGGGAGGCTACAATACAAATGAAACACAAATTTCCGCATAACTCGAGAACCAATCAAGCAGTTGAGCCAAATTTGGCATGTGGAGGTTTTAGGGTAAACTGACCAGACGTCCCGCATTTCAACGAAATGTCCTCTTACGCTGGACATTTCGTTGAAATGCGGGACTGTCCGTCTCACGAAATGTCCCGCATTTGGCAAAAGAAACGAAAATGTCCCGCGATATCAATATATTTCAATATCACCATTGATCATGTTGATTTTCTTAAATGAATGAACCTCAAAAAAAAATTTATTTGGCAGACTGTTCAAGAGTGCTTCTAATGCATCTGAAGATTAATACGTTGAGCTGGTTTCATCGCACCGACATTGGGCTTTTTGTTTAAAGAGTGTCAACTAGAAGCAGCAGCAACAAAATTGGAAAATGATTTTTATAATAGTCCCCTATTGATCCGCAGGGACCAACGTGAGTCAGACGAAAAGTTCAACTTTGGTCCCCTACCTCGGTCAGGGCTTAACTTAAATAAGCCGGAAGAACTAGTGTATACTCGACAAGAAGAGGCAGAGTTGTTTGATACAGTATCGTAAATGAGGCACTGGGCGGTCATACGGAAGTTGGCCGGAACCTGAACCATGGCTGATAAAAAGATGTATATCGGCGTGTTATTTTACCTTTTCGTAACTTTGGTTGTCGCCTGTCTCTCTATTTTGGACATTCGCCCAAAAGTTTTCTATCGGGCGCAGCTGGGGAATGTTGGGAAGGTTGGTGGTCTTCGCGACAATGTTTATCTCCAGCCGATCCATCCTCCAGTGATCGTGGCATAATGGGCTGATACCAGGTTCGGAATAAAGACCACATCATCTTCATAACTCCGGCAGGCACTTCGTACTATATATCTCCCCGTTCACCATATGACTTGAAAGAAGAGGGGCTTGGACATTCCTTCCACGTCTGTCAGAGAAGGAACTTCTTCGAGAACTTGATGTGAATGATATATCTGACGTCATCGCTTACCTGGGGAATGTAAAGTACCCGGTCCCCTGCCATTCGTTGAATTCTTGCATCAAGTACGTCTCTGATTGAGCGAGTGATTTTCGGGTGTAAACAAAATCTAAACCACCGAAAAATCACAACTGAATGCCGAAACTCAGAAAGAAATAATACTGATCAGTTTAGACTCGCTAAACTATGGTTTATGTTCACATAACGTATACACATAACCAGTGTTTGCCAAATGATCCTCTCTTTGAAAAAATCGCTTTCGTTCGTTCAAATCTTTCAGGAAACATTTCCCCCAGCGGTATTCTTTTGTTGTTATGTGTTGCAAATCACGACACAAAAGAGAACGAGACAACTCTGCATCGGCTCGCACTTTATTGCACACCAGCATGCAAGCAAAGCTATCATATACGCTTTTGGTCAGAAAGCTTATTTTCTTCTTTGCCTCTATCATATGCATATCGACCTTTCCATGCATCATGAAACAGCAGGATCGTACGGACCACGCAAAGCGAAATATTCATATTCAGCTAATGTAGCAGATCCTGAGTCTAGCAGTAGCAGTCTCAGAGAGTGCAAACTATATGATAGAGGCTAAGGGAGGGTAGTCAGATTATATTTTCCATTTTTAACGCCGCTATCCCTTGAAATATGTATATTCATATAGAACGCATAGTTTTACTAGCAACACCGATCCAGTGAGAAGCAAAAACTCTCGCGTTTTATCTCTTTTCCCATTCGCTGCTCTCCGCAAATGGTGACTAAATGATGACGTAATTTTTCTTGTATCATTTATTGCTTTGCACTTTTCTGTGCAGTAGGTTTCGCTATAGTAAAATGGGACGATATATGTGGTTCAAACTTGTATGCAGGCTTCGAAAATGGTATGCGATGTTTGATACAGATCGGATATGCAATCAACAGTCTTCGTTCCTCTCTTAGTTTAATCACTAAATATTACCAAGTGATTACTGACATTCATACAAGTATCTGAATGATCCTCTCATATTTGGTCATATGTTCGTGAGAGTTTACTTGCATGACACATTGTGTATCATTCGATTTTGATCGAAATCCAAACACTGCACATAACGTTTTGTTTTTTGTGTCCCGCGTTAGACCTCTGACCATCTAGTCACTTTATTTTAGGGGGCACAAAACGTTTCTATGGTGAATTGACACTCCCCCGTTTTCTCTAGAGGGGGGTGGCTGCCCTACAAATGAAACGCAAATTTCTGTATAACTTGAAAACTAATCAAGCAAATGGAACCAAATTTAGCATGTGGAGGTTTTAGAGTGCGATAAATGTTTCTATGGTGGTACATACCCCTTCCCTCCTCTTTAAGTGGTGGGCTGCCATACGAATGAAAAAAAATCGGCATAACTCATGAACTAATCAAGCAAACGGAAACAAATTTGGCATATGGAGAATTTAGGGGGCAATAATTATTTCTGTGGTGGTTTCACAATCCTCCCCCCCTCCAAAGGGGAGGGGAGCTGAATAACTCGAAACCAAATTTGGTATATGGAGTGTTTTAGGGAGCAACAAATGTTTCTGTGGTGGTTTGACACTCCTCCCCCTCCATAAGGGGGGAGGCTGCATTACTCGAGAATCAATCAAGCAAACGGAACCAAATTTGGCATGTGGAGGTTTTAAAGGGGGAATAAATGAATAAAATAACGCATATGTAGCTTGCTGACAAAGCCATTTAGCCAGAAATGAGCCTCATTGCTGAAGATGATTTTGTGATGAAAATCATCATTTTCTTCATAGTTCGCCAGAGCCCAATCGGAGAAGTTTTGGCGCTTCATATGGTCAAGTGGTTTTAGTTCTTGAGTCAATTTGATTTTATAGGGATATAGCCCAAGATCTATTCGCAAAATACGTCACAATGAGGTTTGCGAGATGTCCAGTTGTTGAAAACTCCGAAACGTAATTTCGAATATATTCACATCCGGCTGCGATATTTTTGTTGCTTCGTTGGCACGGGAACATCCAACAGTGAAAATGTAGGCTCATATTTGGTCATTCAACTATCCACAACGATTGTTATGGACGAAAATTGGAGTAAACGCTCTTAAAGTAGCCGAATCCGAATTTCGGTAGAATTTCAATAATAATTCGGCGTTGCTCGTTCGTGTACTTCATCACGATGAAAATGTTGATTTTGACCAACGTTTTGACATTGACAGATCATTAAAATGTTTAAGGGTTCGTTCACACGAAGACACAAAACTGTCAACTTGCGTTTGCATCGTTTTTCCGGAACTCGATTTGAAATTAGTACAGTTATAACCCACCTCAAAGTATTTTATGTCAACTATATATGACTTTGTGAGCTAGTAACTAATACGTCAAACAACTATGTCTCTTTTTCAGAAATTTACTCAACACTCTTCATTGGAAGCCAAAGATGCAGGACGAAATAAGGTGAGGTGCTAATTAATCTTTGTTTATTCGCTATAATTCAATTGATTTCCGAAGAGGAATTCAATGTTAGACTGCAACTCAATCGATCACCTAGCCTTGCCAGGTTCCATGGCTCAACATAACCGAGCCCCGCAGATGCAAAATATCCACGCTGCTTAAAGTAGTCAAACAAGTTTTGGAATGAAAAACAGTTTCACTTTCAACCGCAAAGTGCTGTCAGTACCCAAACCACGTCTGTGAGTCGGTTTTATGCTGTGCAGATTTTAGTTTTGCCGATATCAGACTGAAGAACGAATGGAAAAGGAAAACCTTCCGCGCGAGCGAATGCATTCAATACGGTTTGGTGCGTGAAGGCAATGGCAATCCGTTTTTTTCGATGCAAATATCTACGTAACTTGTGGAAGCAAACAAATCAACAGAAATGGAATACTTTACCGGCGTTATATAAGTATCGTCAACTGTGGCTTCTCGGAACAGTTTTCAGAGCTGCTTTTCCGCGGTTTACTCTAAGGTAGAAAGGGTAATATTTTCAAGAGATTCGATTATAATCGGGGAACGGAAATCAGAATCAGGAATCAGCACTACGCTATTATGAGCAAGCTATGTCCAAGACGCTTAGAAGTATATCATAAGGTGGCCCAATTAGTCAGAACCACTCTGATGCCATCTTGAGAGTATATTTGATAAGTGATAAAAAAAATTAAAATGCTCCTCACATTTGTTCTTCATGTTTAAAATACAAATAAAAAATCTCCAATTAAGACGTGGCAAAATTGAGTGTAATGTTCAAGAAATTCTTAAAAAGAAAACTGAAACCAGTTCACAAATGTTAACAGAAAACAAAAAAAAACAATCCCCTAGTATTTGGTATGGCTCCCCTTTGCCGTCCGGCACTTCCTACAAGCGCCGAGGCAAGATTTCTGGTAACTGTAGACCACTGTAGACTCCGTAACCGTCGTTTTGAGTTCCGATTCGTTCCCTGGATTTTGATGGATGGATGGTTCTTGATTTCGCACCATAGATACTCAATAGTGTTCAAGTTCGGTGATTTCAGAGGGGTTTTGAGTTGATTGGGACATTATAGAGAAGGCATTCCCGCACCACGAAGTCAGTTTGCTTCGGATCGAATTTCTGAGACTGCAGAGACTGCAGGTTATGTTTCAGGAAGATCAATTAAGCCATCTTGTCCATCGCCGAATCGATAAACACCATGGTTCATCATCATACATCAACTGACTACCGTCGTATTTTATTGTGAGAACCAAATGCTGAATCTGGAGCACCGATCCTGGTTTCCTATAGGCCATCTGTCTTCCATTCAATTCAAAGATATTGGTTTTCGGCTCATCCGTATAAAAGACCTTGTTCCAGAACTCCTTAGGTCTGTTTACATATGACTTAGCCAACTGTAGTAGGATTGGGCGATCTTGCATTTTCAGAAGATCGATCTTTTCCATTTCATAGGATTGGGCGATCCTGGATCGATAATTAGAATTTCAGTCCTTCCCTCTCCGATTTCTTGGATATATTCATCCTACTCCACAATGTCGCGAAAACCGATCTTTTTTTTTCGAACTTTCCGACCATCGAAAAAAAATGTAAATTTGTTTTTCAGTGAACATTGATTTTAATCTCACCAAAAACCACTTGACAAATTTCATAAACATTGGATCTCCTTCAAGGTTGTCAAATTAGTGGTCGCAAACTTAGGAAAATCAGTTTTGTAAGTTTCACACGATTGGATTCAACGGGATTATTGTCAGCGGAGTTCTGGATGAATATCAGTTGTTGAATTTCTAATAATAATTTTCAATTAATTTATTCAATTAAATAATTCCATGACGGTTCGAGATGAACGATCTGGAAAATACATTTTTTCTGGGCTTTCAAGTTTTTTTTTGTGACTGTCATTCTGACGATCAAATCAAATCGAATAAATTGTAAAAAAGGCATTCGATTTTTCAAAGATCGATTTTTTGGTACCGTTTTAAAGGGTGTGTCACATCAAATTGCATCACGGAAAAAACGCTGTAGAAATTCGCCCAGTAGACCGATCCTTTTGAAAATTTTAGACAGTAAAATAAAAACTATTAAACAACTTTTGGCATTTTCTTTTTATTCATACTTCGAGCCCAAGCCCGTATGCTCGCACCTTCCTCTTTACCCGTCCATAAGGTTCTGTACAACGTTAGGTTGTAGTTTTTTTGAACAGAAATCCATTTTCTCTTGAAGTCCGCCTCCGATTTGACAACTTTTGGGTTCTTCCGGAGTGTCTGCTTCATAATCGCCCAATATCTCTCTATTGGGCGAAGCTCCGGCGCGTTGGGTGGGTTCATTTCCTTTGGTACGAAGGTGACCCCGTTGGCTTCGTACCACTCCAACACGTCCTTTGAATAGTGGCACGAAGCGAGATCCGGCCAGAAGATGATCGGGCCCTCGTGCTGCTTCAATAGTGGTAGTAAGCGCTTCTGTAGGCACTCCTTAAGGTAAACCTGCCCGTTTACCGTGCCGGTCATCACGAAGGGGGCGCTCCGCTTTCCGCAAGAGCAGATCGCTTGCCACACCATGTACTTTTTGGCAAACTTGGATAGTTTCTGCTTGCGAATCTCCTCCAGAACGCTAAATTTGCCCTCTGCGGAGAAGAACAACAGGCTCGGCAGCTGACGAAAGTCCACTTTGACGTAGGTTTCGTCGTCCATTACCAGGCAATGCGGCTTCGTCAGCATTTCGGTGTACAGCTTCGGGGCTCGCGTCTTCCCCACCATGTTTTGCCTTTCGTCGCGGTTAGGAGCCTCCTGAACCCTGTATGTACGCAGGCCCTCCCGCTGCTTGGTCCGCTGGACGAATGAACTTGACAAATTCAGCTCATTGGCGACATCCCGGACCGAACTTCTCGGATCACGTCTAAACTGCTTAACTACGCGCTTGTGATCTTTTTCACTGACGGAGCATCCATTTTTGCCGTTCTTCACCTTCCGGTCGATGGTTAGGTTCTCGAAGTATCGTTTAAGTACTCTGCTGACCGTGGATTGGACGATTCCCAGCATCTTACCGATGTCCCGATGTGACAACTCCGGATTCTCGAAATGAGTGCACAGGATTAATTCACGACGCTCTTTTTCGTTCGACGACATTTTTCCAAATTTACGAAAAATTGACAGTGAAGCATGGCCAACGTGATCTATATACTCTTATCTGATTATAAGCGAAAGCTGAAGATATAATTCCTAAAAATTAAATTTCTACAGCGTTTTTTCCGTGATGCAATTTGATGTGACACACCCTTTAATCAGCGAATCGACCCCTGCGCCGTTTAGAAAATCGATCCATCAAGATCGATCTTTTTCTAAAGATCGCCCGATCCTAAACTGTAGTCGTTTTTTTCATATATGTTTTGAGATGAAAAACTTTTCACGGTAAACACGACCTCTCAGATTGTTCCTGTATGCTGCTCTCCGGACAGTGTCTGCGCAGACAGGTGCCCCAATGTTGCCAGCTACTTCGCTAGACAATGTTTGTTCTAGGGTTCTTTCGCAATGTTCGAACAATTACCCGTTCATCATCAGAAGATAGGATCCGTTTGCGTGCTCTACCGGGAGATTTTCCATGGTTCCTTCGTATTTCCTTGTTTATGTTTTTCCTAATGAGTAGATTGGGTTCTTCCGATAACAGCTGATATTTCCCGCAATGTCTTTCCACGGCAAGTCTTACTTATTATCATTGTAAGTGTAACAATATCTATTTCGTTGCTCCATTTTGATAAAAACTTTCAAAAATCTACAACAAACAAAAACCAACACTGCCCAAGCAGTGGTTGGATGTTGACGTCACACACTGACGAAAAAAAGTACGCTAATTCGCAAAGATCTAACTAAAAAGGGTAATTTGTTTGGAGAAATTTAAGGTGTACACTCAATTATGCGATGCTTAGAATAGAAATCGTTTTCAATTTGTTGGAATAAATAATTAGCAAAAAACTATTCGCGAAATTTTCCGGCGCGCTTGGAGAGTATCTCCAAGTAGCATGTGTATATTCAATTTTGCGATTTACTGTATCGTGAATTGACCCCCATTTAAATCAGGAATTGATGTTTGTATGAAAAATGTAAAATGCAAGCAACAGAATTGATTTTGTATCTAAAAGAGTCATCTGTTAATTCCTGGATTTCACGGGTTATATCCACTCCCAGTCATACATTTCCTCAAATATTTTAATATTATTTCGAGCAATATGGATATGTTTCATAATACATACTCAATTTATTCAGTAAGCGTATGATATTATCATTTTAAGTATCAGGCAGGATCGGGGGAAAGTCACTTATGCCGAATGAGAGGGCGCTGTACCGTGTTTGGCATAGAAACGAGTCGTCAAATGCTGGCTTTAGCTGGACACTCGTGTGACCAATCGTTGAACCAATGCAAAAAAGCGTGAAACAACGTACGATTATTTGCGAACGTCTGTGCATTATTCAGCGGTATACGCAGTGGAATTGAAAATAGGAGAAATAAAAGCAAACTTGCGAACGCGGATAACCGGCATTTGTCGCTTCAACGTCTTTGGAGCAACAAAGTGGAAGCCATATGACCATATGGAAAAATAATGGTACATTTTTTAGCTTTGAAAATGTGTGAAATGAATAATTCAGTACATTCAAAATATGTGAAAGGGTGCGGTATCCGTCTTCTGCGGACGATTTGTTCTGGATTTATCATCGCCCCTGATGACGACTAAGCCGTTAATCAATGATAAACCTTTGTACACAACACGTGAATAAGCAAATTCACTACAGCTATCTAAAATCACCATTAATGAGTATCTTTGTTACGTAAATCGCACAAATTAAACAAATTGCACATAAATTAATTTCTTTTAAAAAATGGACAGAATAAAAGAACTGACTATTGCTCATCGCACTCTGTTTATATTGTCCCATTTATATTTTGGCTAAAAACGTTAAAGTAAAAGTAAAGAATTCGGTAATTCTGAAATCACTGCGGCGCATGTCTGCGAAATTGTAACATTACGAGGGTGGAACTACTTTTATGAACATTTGGTTATGCTTCGCAGTGATTGTGCGTTTTTGGGGGTTTTGTAATGAAATATTTATTTTTCGCAACGGGAAATTTGTGCTTGTAGAAAGGGGTTCGTTCACCCCGTCTTGGGATAAAAAAGGCAGAAATTGCTTCCCTATCCTCCTAGTGCTTTTGTTATCGCCGTTATCGACAAACGACTATCGCGGGACGCCTTCTGTTTTGGTTTTCTTCCTTTGCCTCACACATCTGTCAGCGATGCTCAGACAGATTGAAGGACTCGTTCGGAAGCATGTGCCATATAGAGAAGGCTACTCTGCTGAGTAGCAGCTACCTTTGGCAGGCATGGCACGCGACGTCAAACGAAGCAGAACGAAAAGCCAGGTGTTAGGTTTTACTTTCTTTGTGTTGTGTTTTGCTCTTCAATTTATTGCGTTTTTTTTTTGGTATCATAAATTATAGTTGCTTCTGAATCGAACACGGAAAAGTTCAATAAAAATAACATTAATATTACATGACATGAGTTTTATTCGAAAGTAAGATAGGAAAAATGGTAAATTAGTCAAATAAAGTAGGACAGAAGTAGTTCTTATTTCTTCCCCCAAAACGAAGAAATTCACTGTGTGCCAGCATGAGTACTTAACCATTGACATTTCGGTTGATTGAACTTAGGATAAATGATGTTTACAGGTACCGGAGAAAAATTATATGCGCGATGGGGCATTTGTCACAACTAGTTACATTGTGAAGCACTGTTCACAAAGTTCAAAACAATAAAAAATACAACTTGATACCCCACCACACCTAAGATCAATCACAGTCGCTGTCGTTGGAATTATTAGGGTGTAAATTGAAAGTTTAAAAATTTGACATGTATTGAAATAATGAAAGATTTTTGAACGCTTAATTCGGCATTTTTTTATAGATCGCATGTTTGCAACAATCAATTGTAAATACTTCCTCGAGTCTATAAATGTTTGATTCAGAATTCGGAATCACAAAACCAGTTGTGTCTCGGAATTGGTTAAAGGTACAAACATGTTTTTATATCAAAAATGCAGATAATTTATTGTTCTATACAAGAAAAATGGTGAGAAAAAAATGCCTTACAGTTTTGATGATTTTTTCGTACTTTTCTTCGCATACTTTCCATTAATGTTATCTGTTGGTCAACATCAGTGGGCATTTTATTTCACGATCTCATCATGTCTGCAGCATAAATAATTTCCTGGAAAATTCATCAGAACTTAAATTTGCTGGGGAAATCTCCTCCGACAGTGACCTTATAGAATTTTAGGCCTGGGAGCTGTCCTAAATCCAATTCATCACGTATGTTTCGTCACCCATCAGCATGCATGCTTCTTCTTGGATGACATTAACGATCCTAATGAAACCTCTGCCTTCTCAACGTAGGTATTACTTGTGTAATTTTAACAAGTTGAGACTCCTATGACGAAAAACACGCCTTGAATGTATTCTGGAGTGGCAAACTATCTACAGTCAACAAATGGACCGTTTGAAGCTAGTGATTGACCAGAAACGTCCAGAATTGACCAACAGAGGAGGTGTTGTGTTCCATCAGGACAACGCAAGGCATACAACTCCAAAACTTCTATAAGAGGGGTATTATGAAGCTACCTTCAGAATGGCCTACGGTGCATATTTGACCCAAATCGGACAATCCGAAGCATATTAAAAAAGATTTTGAATTTCACCCATAAAGGATTACTTTTTCCCCAACCTAATTAATTATTTTTTCCACAACCTCGATAATTATATAAACTGGTGTATACGAATACTAAAGTTTATATTTAAAATACAACTGATAAGCAGAGTCATTCTGAATAACTGCAATAGTTTTTCTTTTGAATGACTTATTAATATTGTTCAGTTGCAAGTGCACTGAAGAGAGAGCAGATGCTTGTGATGCGATCCCCCGACGCCGCAACCCAAAGCGCAGTCCTTTGCTCTCTCGCAAACAGGATTAAACATGCTCCGCCAACGAACTGGAGGATAGTTTTGCTGTACAAGGATACTGTACAGTAGAGATGGGCAAAACAGTTCACTTTGATGAACGGTTCAGTCACTAACCGCTAAGAACAACAAAATGTTAGCTGGAACCCACCACCAATAGACAGCTACTAATTGATATCGTTGGATTGGATAGTGTACGTATGGGATTTATATTTTTGAAATTTAGTAGGGAAAGATAAGCTGCTTCTTCTTTAAAAGTAGCAAACTGTATGTGAAAATATATTAATCGGCCGACAAAAGTATATGTAATAATTTGATGCGCACAAAGTATGCGCAATTTTTCATATTTTCTGTTTGGACAACACACAGGTTCCATGTTCAGAGAATTCAGAGAGAATTCAGAGAAAAAATTGAGCGGCGATTTTTACTAACAATCAATCATACAAACAATCACGATAACACGTACACGCAATAGGCCAAACAATGGATTGAAAGCAACGAAAAAACTTTTTTCTCAACTTGCCCTCACTATTAGATTCTATGTTTACCCAATTCCCAATAATTAGGAAGTATATGCATGTTACGCGGAATTGAAAGAATACATGAAATTGATTTTTTTTTTCGTAGTTTTAAAGGGAAAACTATATAGTTTTCCCTTTAAAACTACGAAAATCTAATTTAATTTTTAACCTGAAATAGAGTATACCTGATGATAAGTAAACCCTGCGTTACACGCATTTTGCTCATAAATGACAATATCGCTTTATGTTTCTTAGAAGCGTTTTCGTTATATTTATCCATTCCGTCCAGCGCAAATCAGTTCAGCTGCACTTGTTCGTTCGCAAACAGTTCGTTCTCAAACAGTTCACTCTCAATCAGTTCTTTCCCATACAGTTCACTCGCAAACAGTTCGCTCTCCAACAGTTCACTCGCAAACCGTTCTTTCGGAATAAGTTCGTTCACAAACCGTTCACTCGCAATCAGTTCGTGGGGAGACCTACCGTTCATTGAAAAAGAACGACCGTTCGTTCACTCTTCTCGGTGAACTAGTTCTTTCGCACCGTTCGTGAACGGTTTGTCCATCTCTACTGTACAGTTCGATTCAAGACAGCGAAGCGTTAGCAAGTGTGTATGCAAGTGTATATGTGTTCAAGAGCAACATTATTTCGGAGGATCGAAAAAAATCATTATCGAAAACAGAAAAGCCTCTTGTTCACATTTTCACATTCGACGCGCTGAATCGAACTCAGATGCTTAGATGGTTTGAAACCTGTATACTAGAACTTTTAAAGAGTGTAAATATAGTCCCCTTTATTCCGCGCGGCGAAAGAACTGAGATGGCTCAAGTCACTGCTTTCCCGTAGGCGAATGGCGTGACTATAGTTTGTCACTAGGTGAGATTTGAAGTCGTGTCCTCATATGTTAACGACTCGGGTATCAAAAAGAAGTTGAAAAGTAAGATAGCTTCCACAATGAAGCGAGAAACGTTGCTATCTAACGTCACTCGCCGCGTGGAATAAGAGGGAGTATATTGGATTGGCTGTTGCCCAATACCCAAAGTTCTGCTTGTTTGCAACCCTAATCAGGTGGAAGCGATCCTCATATTTACTCATGAAAAATGCGTGAAGTGAAACTGTCTGAAGCATTTCTTCGCTAAGCCTTTTGCGACTGACATGATCAAGTGCATTTAATTCCAGAGTCAATATGACTCTGCAGATGTGGAACTTGAAATAAAAGTGTTGTTCAACTCATATTCCGATAAAACTGTGCTTCATGTGGCAGTCTCACGGGTTAACAACGTTTGAACTGCTCTAAGTATAACGGACCCATTCTGAGCGGAGTATATCAAAATGTCGACTGAAGCCTCTTTGTTGTGCAATCACTGATCGATAGTAAGTGAAAATGGGATCTCGAGAGAAACACAGCGACATGGTACCGGTTCTCCACCCTGCGTCAACAATGCGGTCTTCGTAGACCGCCGCCTAACATTTGAACAATCAGGCGCCCGTAATGCCCAAAAGCTTGGTCATCCCTGATATAGACGAACAAATCTGCATACACGAAACGTTTCTCTGCAGTTCTTTCAATTAGGGCTTCAGAAATCTGTTCCTAAATTTCTGATGGTTGTTCCGATAGCTGTTCTAGCATAAATTTTAATCCAACGTCAATTTCATAAAGGGTGCAGTTCTTCCGACATAGTTCAACAGCGACCATAACTGGTTTGAGGGCATCAACCTAATCCTTTATCGCTGAAGCTTACCCTGTTGTTCGTTTTCAGATCGGGCAGCGATTTTTGAGCTGAGGTTCGGAGATCGTAGAATCAGCGTAACATTGCCAGTTGTGTTTTACGATCTTATTTTGATTCTCGAGTAACATATCAAAGCGGCATAAAGGCAAATATTTTTTATGGTCTAAACATGAAAATTACCGAAATTACCGGTTTTTTTTTTTTTAATTCGTTTATTTTTACAGGCTCAGTTACTTAAGTTTAAAGGAGCCGAATTCTTAAATATATTTTTAAAACTATATATATATATATAGAAACAATTTTCTTACATCTATGGTTAGTAAGGTGGAAAACCGATTACTCGCGGTGTACTCGAGTTTAGAAGGGTGACATATTTTTAGGAGAAGGATGGGATATAAGGAAATTGTAACAATGTTGATGAGCACTCAATTCTTAAATCTATTCGTATATCTATAGTTTATTTACATTTCAACTTATTCTACTATTTATAGCAAGGGGACGAATTACCCGCAAAGGAAGGAAAGGAGGGTATAAGGATGTAGGGGCAATCACACAAGAAGATCTATAGCTTTAAGGAAAACATATATATGGGACATGTAATCAAGGTCTAACCGAGCCAACACATCTCTCACCGGCACATTGGGCTGTCTTCCCAATGGGCCCGAAGGGAGTTTTCTAAATTCGATCTGGCGACCAGATACACCTCGCACGACCAAACAATGTGCTCGATGTCGTGATAACCTTGGCCACAAACGCAGAGATTGCTGCTGGCAAGATTGAAACGAAAGAGTAGTGCATCTAACGAACAGTGATTGGACATGAGTCGAGAGAAGGTGCGGATAAAGTCCCGACTCAAGTCTAGACTTTTGAACCACGGTTTGAGGCTAACCTTAGGGATAATCGAGTGAAACCACCGGCCCAATTCATCTTCATTCCACTTGCGTTGCCAGTTAGCGATGGTATTTTTGCGAACTAAAGAATAAAATTCATTGAAGGCGATTTGACGCTGATAAATATCGCCTTCAATTGCACCTACCTTTGCCAATGAGTCAGCCCTCTCATTACCCGGAATTGAGCAATGTGAAGGGACCCAGACAAAGGTAATGACATAACAGCGTCTGGATAAAGCACTCAAAATTTCTCGTATTCTCTCAAGGAAGTACGGCGAGTGCTTTTCCGGCCTCACTGAACGGATAGCTTCGACAGAGCTAAGACTATCCGTTACAATGTAATAGTGTTCAACAGGTCGTGAGGCGACGCTGTCCAGCGCCCAGTATATCGCTGCCAATTCAGCAATATATACCGAGCAAGGATTCTGAAGACTGTGTGAGGTGCTAAAAAATACGTTGAACACTCCAAATCCTGTGGACTCATTCATAGAGGACCCATCAGTAAAGTATATATTATCACAATTGATACGCCCATACTTTGCATTGAAGATTGTAGGAACGAACCCCAATCTAAGATAATCTGGATTTTCATGGATTTTCTCCTTCATGAACAGATCGAAATGTACAGAGGAATTGATGTAGTCAGGAAAACAAACACGGTTGGGAATATACGAAGAAGGAACAACCTGCATAGAGGTGAATTCATGATATGAATTCATGAATCCAGAATGAAAATTTAGCTCGATCAATTGCTCAAAATTTCCGATCACCAATGGATTCATAACCTTACACCGGATGAGGAACCGAAGAGATAATAAATTGAAGCGATCTTTTAGTGGGAGTACGCCTGCCAAAACCTCGAGGCTCATGGTATGCGTTGAGGGCATACATCCCAACGCAATACGGAGACAAAGATACTGAATTCGCTCGAGTTTAATGAGGTGTGTTTTGGCAGCTGATTGAAAACAGAAACTGCCATACTCCATCACTGAGAGAATAGTTGTTCGATACAACATAATAAGATCTTCGGGATGGGCTCCCCACCAGGTGCCGGTAATTGTACGGAGAAAGTTTATTCTTTGTTGACATTTTTTACTCAGATACCTAATATGGGCCCCCCAAGTACATTTGGAGTCGAACCAGACCCCAAGATACTTGAATGACATAGCATGAGTGATCGGTTTACCCAAAAGTTGAAGCTTTAGTTTTGCTGGTCTATGCTTCCTAGAAAAAACCACCATCTCTGTTTTCTCCGTGGAGAATTCGATCCCTAGCCCAATGGCCCAGGTTGCAAAATTGTTCAAAGTATCTTGTAAGGGTCCTTGCAGGTCGGATTCGTTTGATCCTACGACAGACACCACTCCATCATCTGCAAGTTGTCTTAGGCTGCAATTTTGTGTAAGGCAATTGTCGATGTCGCTTACATAGAAGTTGTACAAAAGGGGACTTAAACATGAGCCCTGGGGGAGGCCCATGTAAGAGACCCGACTTACTGCCGAATCTTCGTGAGAAAAGTTCAAATGTTTCTCACAAAGCAAGTTATATAACATATTATTCAATAGAGGCGGCAAACCCCGAGAGTGTAATTTGTCTGACAAAACCTCTATTGAAACAGAATCAAAGGCCCCCTTTATGTCCAAGAATACTGAAGCCATTTGTTTTTTTTCGGCGTAAGCCATTTGAATTTCTGAAGAAAGCAACGCAAGACAATCATTCGTCCCCTTGCCCCTGCGGAACCCATATTGTGTATCTGAGAGTAGGCCATTCGTTTCAACCCATCGATCAAGGCGAAACAAGATCATTTTCTCCAACAATTTCCGTATACAAGACAGCATTGCTATTGGGCGGTACGAATTGAAGTCGGACGCGGGTTTTCCGGGTTTTTGAATAGCTATAACTCGTACTTGTCTCCAATCATCTGGAACAATATTATGCTCCAGAAACCGATTGAATAAGTTCAACAAGCGATGTTTCGCCACATCAGGGAGATTTTTCAGCAAGTTGAACTTAATTCTATCCGATCCCGGAGCAGAATTGTTACATGAAGGGAGAGCAAGAGAGAATTCTACCATCGAAAACTCGGAATCAAGATCGCACCTATCTTGTGGTATATCTCGAACAATTTTTTGCACAGGAGCGGAATCAGGACAAACCTTTCGTGCAAAATTCAAAATCCATCGATGTGAATATTCTTCGCTTTCATTCGTTGAAGAGCGATTTCTCATGTTTCGAGCCACTTTCCATAATTTTTTCATTGACGTTTCTCGTGACAAACCACCCACGAAATTTCGCCAATAAGCACGTTTTTTCCCTTTGATCAAGTTTTTAAATTGATTTTCAAGGTCCAAATACGTCTGAAAATTTTCAGGGGTTCCACGTTTCCGAAAAGCTTTAAATGCATTCGATTTTTCTACATAAAGCTTGGAACATATGCTATCCCACCATAGATTGGGAGGCCTTCGACGAATAGTGGAACCTGGGATGGGTTTCGTTTGAGCACGAACCGCGCTGTCATAGATCAAACGAGAAAGGAAGTTATACTCCTCCAATGGAGGTAAACCATCTCTGGAATTGATGGCTAAAGCAACCGCGTCCGCATATTTTTTCCAGTCAATGTGTCTTGTGAGGTCATATGCCATGTTTATAGATTCAGAAGAAATCGACCCAATGGTGATGGAAATTTTGATTGGCAAGTGATCACTACCGTTGGGGTCCTGGATTACATTCCACTTGCAATCTAACGATAGTGAATTCGAGCAAAGCGAGAGGTCAAGAGCACTTGGGTTAGCAGGAGGTTTAGGCACACGTGTTGTTTCCCCAGTGTTCAAAACGGTCATATTGAAGTTGTTACAAAGGTCATATATCAACAATGAACGATTGTCGTCGTACTGTTCCCCCCAGGCAGTTCCATGAGAGTTGAAGTCTCCCAAGATCAATCGTGGCTCAGGAAGGAGTGAGCACATGTCATCAAGTTGTTTGCGGCTAACCGCAGCTCTCGGAGGCCAATACAAGCTGACAATACAGAGGTCTTTGCCTCTGATGTTTGCATGACAAGCAACAGCTTCGATCCCTCCAATAGGTGGAAGGTCAATTCGAAAAAATGAGTGGCACTTATTGATCCCCAAAAGCACCCCTCCGTATCTATCATCACGGTCCAAGCGTATAATATTAAAATCGTGGAAAGAGATATCATCTCGCGAAGAAAGCCAAGTTTCGGACAGAGCAAAAACATCACAATTGAAGTTATGAATTAAAAATTTGAATGTATCCAATTTAGGGATAAGACTACGACAATTCCACTGAAAAACAGTGATATCTCCGACCTCTCTATCTAAATTAGACATCAAGAGAGATAATCATTGTAAGGAGGGGCCATGTTTGCATCAATTGCTGTAAAATTGTCTTTAATACTGGAAGCATTGGGATGACAAGGGTTCTGATGGAGTCGGAAACATTAAAACACTTGAAGATTTGATCCAAAAGGTCAGACAACTTTATAAATCCCGATTGGGAAGTTGAGCTGGACGGAAAAACAGGGACAGTTGGGGTTTTTGATGTCCCCTCGAGTGCTGGGTCGTTCGAAGGTGAACTATTCCCACGGAAGCCAGGAGGAACCTGATTTTGCTTGTCCGCTGCACTCGGTTTTTTTGGCAAGCTAACTGGGGGTATCACCGGGGGGACTTGTTCTTGAACTTTGGGAGTGGTCACATTTTTGCGCCGGGGATTCCCTTTGAAAATAAACGGTGTGCCCCCGCTAGCTGTGTCCGCTTCCATTTCATCAACTGGCAACGTGGAGAAGATATTGTGTGTTGAGATTGGTTGTTGTTGTTGTTGGGCCAGTGGAGAAGCGCCCTTTAAAATATCCGCAAAAGTGCGCTTCGAGCGTTCCTTTAAAGAGCGCTTCTGTTTCTCCCAGCGACGAAATTACCGGTTATTGATTGTAAATTATCGGTACTTCGGTAATGAAAAATGATCCGGTATTACCGGTAAAACCAGTAACGGTAAAACCGGTTAACAATCCCTAATCCCCTGATTTTGCCGGACCTTTGGTCCAACCCATACTTGGGGACAAAGCACCTGCTCTTTCGCAAAGTTTCAAACCAGAAACAGGAACAGCTCTTTCACTCCTCCTTTGGGTGAGGATGTAGCTCAACGTTTCAATGTTCGTTTCAACGTTTCAATGATGTAGCTCAATGTTCCCAAAAGAAAAAAGAAGAAAATGCTGAGTGCCGCGTCGCTAGAATGAAATGATTTTTGCCCCATCCCAGTTCCCAGTTCTGTCGACGTCTAAAGGGTGTGTCACATCAAATTGCATCACGGAAAAAACGCTGTAGAAATTCGCCCAGTAGACCGATCCTTTTGAAAATTTTAGACAGTAAAATAAAAACTATTAAACAACTTTTGGCATTTTCTTTTTATTCATACTTCGAGCCCAAGCCCGTATGCTCGCACCTTCCTCTTTACGCCGTCCATAAGGTTCTGTACAACGTCAGGTTGTAGTTTTTTTTGAACAGGAATCCATTTTCTCTTGAAGTCCGCCTCCGATTTGACAACTTTTGGGTTCTTCCGGAGGACCTGCTTCATAATCACCCAATATTTCTCTATTGGGCGAAGCTCCGGCGCGTTGGGCGGGTTCATTCCCTTTGGCACGAAGGTGATCCCGTTGGCTTCGTACCACTCCAACACGTCCTTTGAATAGTGGCACGAAGCGAGATCCGGCCAGAAGATGATCGGGCCCTCGTGCTGCTTCAATAGTGGTAGTACGCGCTTCTGTAGGCACTCCTTAAGGTAAACCTGCCCGTTTACCGTGCCGGTCATCACGAAGGGGGCGCTCCGCTTTCCGCAAGAGCAGATAGCTTGCCACACCGTGTACTTTTTGGCAAACTTGGATAGTTTCTGCTTGCGAATCTCCTCCGGAACGCTGAATTTGTCCTCTGCGGAGAAGAACAACAGGCCCGGCAGCTGACGAAAGTCCGCTTTGACGTAGGTTTCGTCGTCCATTACCAGGCAATGCGGCTTCGTCAGCATTTCGGTGTACAGCTTCCGGGCTCGCGTCTTCCCCACCATGTTTTGCCTTTCGTCGCGGTTAGGAGCCTTCTGAACCTTGTATGTACGCAGGCCCTCCCGCTGCTTGGTCCGCTGGACGAATGAACTTGACAAATTCAGCTTATTGGCGACATCCCGGACCGAACTTCTCGGATCACGTCTAATCTGCTTAACTACGCGCTTGTGATCTTTTTCACTGACGGAGCATCCATTTTTGCCGTTCTTCACCTTTCGGTCGATGGTTAGGTTCTCGAAGTATCGTTTTAGTACTCTGCTGACCGTGGATTGGACGATTCCAAGCATCTTACCGATGTCCCGATGTGACAACTCCGGATTCTCGAAATGAGTGCACAGGATTAATTCACGACGCTCTTTTTCGTTCGACGACATTTTTCCAAATTTACGAAAAATTGACAGTGAAGCATGGCCAACGTGATCTATACACTCTTATCTGATTATAAGCGAAAGCTGAAGATATAATTCCTAAAAATTAAATTTCTACAGCGTTTTTTCCGTGATGCAATTTGATGTGACACACCTTTTAAGCACTCAGTTGAACCCTACTAATGCCTCTTGTGGAAAGTTGCCCGAAAGAAGCAGTTCCGAAGCTTTGCAGAATCAAGGGGTCGGCATATCTGCATTTGTGTACCATGCTACAGCCACTAAAAATACACCCACTTATCTCCGCTTTGTGCTATTCTCAACAGAAGTCCTTTATGTTAATATTTCCAGTCTCGATCTAAGCTGTCATCCTTGGTGAAAATAGTTTGGCTGCTGTCATGCGATACCAAATCACACACATAGTTCCTGAACAATTATTTTTTTAGGTGAGCCGATTGTTGGCGCGTTCCTCAGCGCCAAGGCAGTGGACTGTATAAGTGGAAGACTGGTCAACTGCGTGGAAATAAAACTCTTTCTCCGCCTTGAAAAAGGCAGGCAATGGTTTCCACAGCAGTCTACTAGCCAGATATCGATGGTGCGAAGGTTTGCTCGGAAGGCAAGAGTGCAGAATGGAAATCAAAAAACACTGGTACTTTTCTCCTAGGTTTTATTTAACGATGTTACAATATAACGTGTAAAAACTGAATACCTTAATTCCTCGACCGCCACATCATTTTATGTGAAAGTGAACGCGTGGCGCTAGCGATGTAATTCGGTGCGCAGTGCTGTCGGCGATGAATAAATCTGCCCCGCGCATGCGCTCAATGTGTGCATCGATGACGTCATTCCGGAGCGGTCGAATCGGGCGCGAACATACTCCCGCCGGGCTGGCAAGAATTTACTGAAGAATTGATGGTGTTGCCGTCAATAGGATGAACGAATTTGGTCGAGTTTAATTGTCTGCATACTGAGTCTCGAATCCTGATACTTGTTGCTCCTAGTAATTTATCGGGACCTCGGCTGGACAGCGAATTTCTCACTAACTGGCTGGGTTTTTGGGGTTTTGTAAATATCGGCGTATGTCTCTTCTTGATTGCTGGAACGATATGAACGGTTGTCAGCTTATGCTGCGGTTTCTCGTCATCGGGGATGTCATTCGTGGTTTCTGATATGTATTTGATACTAAGGTAACCTTGGGCATAACAAGATGATTTGCAATGATCGGTTTTCTTCTGCAGATTTCTTTCCGGTGGAAGGAAGCGTCGTATTGTCGGATTCCGGTTGTTTTCATTATCTTGAAACGATACTCGCGATGGCTGGGTTACCACATATCTCCTAGTGTCGTCTATATTGATCATTGGCTGCAACAACTTCTCGCGCTTCGGAACCGTTGGTACTGCGGAAATTACTTCGGTTTCAACAAAACATTGTTGAATGTTGGAAAGGTCGATATCGCCGGCAACTACCCATCCGAGATGCGTTTCAAGTAACTCCGGCAGGTTGTCGCCTAGTTGGAGGCACCCGGCCTTCAACAAGCGCAAAAATTGTGACACGCCGATCAGCATATCGATGGCTCCTGGGTGGTTGAAGTTTGGATCTGCGAGGGGTAGGTTTCTATCAATCGGCCATGATGAAACGTTTATTTTTGTTGCTGGGATTGCTTCCGTTATAGTTGGAACCACTAAACATTCGACATCAGTGCCGAAATTGGAGTGTGTCGATTTTATTTGCACCATCACTTTTTCCTTGGCGAAGGTTTCGGCTCCACCGATTCCTGCAATGGGTACTCGTGCTGGTCGTCGAGTGACAAACAAACGGCCAACTAAATCTTTGTGAATGAAGTTCACTTGCGATCCACTATCCAGTAAAACTCGGCAAGGTGTTGTGCGTCCACGATTGTCCTTGAGTTGAACTATAGCCGTCATGAGCATCACTGTTCTAGCACCCCTGTGACAACTGCAGGAAACGACGGTATTGGTGATTGGCTCGAATTCATGGGGTTCATCCGTCGTGACCGAACGGGAATGGTGTTGTTCTTGTAACTTGTAATCAAAAAGCTGTTCCTCTGTATACGATGGCTCTTGGTGCAATAGAGTGTGGTGCTTTCGCTGGCAACGAGAGCAGGTCTTCTTGGATGAGCAGTCAAGTGTGCGATGTCCTGGACGGAGACAGTTGAAGCAGATTTTCAAGTTTTTTACCTTCTCATAACGCTGATCCGGAGATAGCTTGTGTAATTCTGGACACTCGAAATGACGATGATTTTCTTTGCATAAAAGGCAGGATTCAGCTGTTGTATATGATTTCTGATTCGACTGCTTAGAACTCACGAACGGCTTGATTTGTGTCTGTTTCGGTGTAGCCTGGTATCGGTTTTGGAATCTTTCCAATATCTGACATTCGCTTCGAAGAAAAGCTACAGTGTCTTTCAGGTTCGGTAATGTGGCGTGCTGCTGGTTTCTCTCCAAAAGCTGCAGTGTTTGGTCGTCCAATCGTGACGTTAGGATTTTCGTTAGAATGAGGTCTGAAAGTTCATCCACTTCTAGCCCCTGGTACTCAAGTCCACCAACGTGGCGATTAAACGTTTTCACCAGTTCGAGTAAATCCTTTTGGTTTCGCTTGGTCATCGGCTTCAAATCAAGCAATCCGTCGATATGTGTGTCGACGATCACTCTCGGATTTTCGTACTGGTCGATGAGCTGCTGCCATGTTTGCTGGAAGTTGTTGTCCAGAACCATCTTTGCTGTGATCCAACCCGCTGCATCGTCTTTTAGAGCCTTGTCGAGATGGTGCAGTTTAACTGCATCGGAATCTCCACTGCGAGCGAAAATATCCTCAAACATCGTGCGGAACTTCGGCCAGTTCTCCACTTTGCCGTCGAAGGTTGGTACAGGAGCTCTGATTGGTTGTTGGACAATAATGTTGGGACTCGAAACTGGTTGTTTGTTATTGCTGGCAGGCGAAAGTGACTCGGTGAGTTGCTCCAACAAAATGAGAGTGTTTGTATGAAGCGCATCAAATTCATTCAACACTTCACCTTCCGCCTCGTTGTCAGATGATACGGTGGCTGCAAGTATTTCACGATGTACTTCTGTGAACTTCTTGTAATGAAGCTCCAGTTTCTTCGCGAACACCTTCAGTAATGATGTGCTTATTTGTTGTGGCTTATTTTCGGCTTCCTCAAGATGGTGACTAATCATTTTTATTTTCCTGGTGATCTGCTGACGCTGGTAGCATAATTTTTCTCTGGAATCCACTGCTTCTTTCTTCGTTGGTGTGGCAGCTTTCACCTGCTGTCGCTGACAGCATAAGGATTCTCTGGAATCTTCCTCCTTCTTCGATGGTGTGGCGGCTTCTTTATTCGAATCTCGGTCGGATTTCGGTGTGTGTCGTACTCTCGGCATTCTCAACGTTTTCTTACGCGATTTCCGGTTTACTTTTTCCCTATCTGACTTCCGTTCGCAACACTCTCACCGGATAACCAATTCGCATAGCACGTTGATTCGAGATCCGGTTCGAAGGACCATATGTTGGCGCGTTCCTCAGCGCCAAGGCAGTGGACTGTATAAGTGGAAGACTGGTCAACTGCGTGGAAATAAAACTCTTTCTCCGCCTTGAAAAAGGCAGGCAATGGTTTCCACAGCAGTCTACTAGCCAGATATCGATGGTGCGAAGGTTTGCTCGGAAGGCAAGAGTGCAGAATGGAAATCAAAAAACACTGGTACTTTTCTCCTAGGTTTTATTTAACGATGTTACAATATAACGTGTAAAAACTGAATACCTTAATTCCTCGACCGCCACATCATTTTATGTGAAAGTGAACGTGTGGCGCTAGCGATGTAATTCGGTGCGCAGTGCTGTCGGCGATGAATAAATCTGCCCCGCGCATGCGCTCAATGTGTGCATCGATGACGTCATTCCGGAGCGGTCGAATCGGGCGCGAACACTGATGATAACCTAGTTTGATGATTTCCCACATATTTGTGTAGCTCAGAACCCCAATGGAATGGCGTCAGTTTGATGTAATGAGTGCAATGTCAGAGACATCAGCGAGTAAATAATTTGGTCGCGTCCACAGCTCACGACGTGCCTCGTATCTAGAACGATACTGAAAGTTTGGCAAATATTCCTATTCGTTCTTCGTTCTTATTCTTTTCTTCGTTCACGGAGACTGTAAGATCATTTCCCTTCGTTAATCGCCGATAAGTTGCTTGTTATAGACGGCAGTGGTAGGGAAGCTCACAAGTGAGCAGAACAAATGTATGGGAAAATGGGAATACTCCTAGTTTTCATCAATTTAAACCGTTTACACATCAGGGGATTGTAATATATAGCACAAATCCTAGGGAATTTCCGATTCTTTTGGTATGTAAATCGCCCAAATCCGTTCGGGGCAACGATAGTTATTAACGTTAACTTTATTTCATAAAAACGTGATCTGTTTTCTGATTTGGCACCCTTAATGAAAGATGTACGCACCCTTAATGAAAGATCTACGTCAAAAAGTAAAGAAGCAAGTAATCATATGCCAAAAAACAACATTGTCCAAGTTTCATTTCAGAAAAAAAAAAGTATGGTGAACAAGCGAATAACATGAAAGTTCAGTTCATTGTACAAATATCAAACGTCTTCAAATATCAATTTAAAAATCTATATAAACAAAAATGATTTGGTGTCCGTTCCTCACGATTTAACTCAAGAACGGAGCAACGTATTTGAACAGTCAGTATCAGGACTATTGTGTCTCAGTCTGCGTCAGATTTATATGCTAAAAAATATGAAAAACCATTCGGAAAGCTGGAAAATCCGAAAGTCATTATTTTAGCAAATTTTGTTTATCTACATAAATAAAAATGATTTGGTGTCCGTTCCTCACGATTTAACTCAAGAACGGAACAGCGGATTTGTACAGTCAGTTTCAGGATTGATGTGCATTAGTCTGCGTCAGGTTTATATGCTAAAAAAAATTATGAAGAACCATTCGGAAAGCTGGAAAATCAAAAAGTCATTATTTTAGCAAATTTGGTATATCTATATAAATAAAAAAAGATTTGGTGTCCGTTCCTAACGATTTAACTCAAGAACGGAGCAACGGATTTGAACAGTCTGTATCAGGATTGATGTGTCTCAGTCTGCGTCAGGTGCATATGTCAAAAAAGAATCCGCGAATATAGATCGCGCACAGAATATTCGAAAAAAAAATTCGGGGAACGTGAGTGTGAAAAGCAATTGTGGGCGGGACAAAGTTTGCCGGGTCAGCTAGTAACAAATAAAATCAACATCGCGAAAATACACTATGAGCCACCCTGTAAAACTTTACCTGAAAATATGAGCATAGCTTATGTCTCCCAAAATGCATACCGCTTGTCGCCGGCTTCTCTTGGCGCAAAACGGATATGAACGCTTCTTCGCCGAAACGGAGTTTCTCACGAGAGTGTTGCAACGAACGATCTCCGAGAAATCGTGTACCATGAGAGAGAAACCAGCAGCACGAGAATGAGTTCCACCACCTTCATAGACACTCGCTCTCCGTTCACTGTGTTGCGTCAAACGCCCAACAACTCTGTGCGTATGAAGGCGAAGGTTCACCACATCTCTCAAGTAACTCCAGCATTCAGATGTGTGACGACGACGACTGCGATCGGAAGTGAAAAGGCAAAAGGCGCGCGCGAATTTTTTTTGCTGTCGGGGGTGTTGCTCTGCAAAATCTTGGAAAGAAGAGGGACAGGCTTCAATTTTCCTTATTTTATCTCGTTTCGCCAATTTGTAATTGTCCGACTGTTGTCATGCGTTCAGATTGCTGCTCTGTGGGAAGACCATTGTGAAGTTCGCGGTTCGCGGAAGCTTTTTTATCACTAGTTTTTAGTGGATAGTAAATTAACGGAGGAAGCATTTAAGATTGCATTTTTAACATGTTTCCATAGTGAGAACCGACCCATCGGCTGTGCAAAGTGCTCCCATATTCGGTGGAGAGATGTCCATGTTGTTGGGGATAGCCAGTGAGAAGAAAATTGTGTAGGAATATGACCATAACCCGCTCACTTCACATCTAGATGGACGTGGTGTGTATTGCATTCTCTGTGGCCGATTCGTAACCTGATTCACCTCCACACCGGAAGAGAGTGGGCGATAAAAAAACACATGCCTGTGTTGAAGTTTAAGAATCCACGTCGTGGTCCAACCTTTGTTTGAATAGTATGAAAAATCGTTAATTTTGTGCTATATTGTTTCCGAAAAAATATGCGAGCCATGTGAGTAGCTGGATTTAAGCATCAGTGGTGTTCAGAAGTGTCAACAATAACAGTTCCAATTGGAAACAATATATTTTTACAATCGGAATACAAAGATTATGTGGTTGGCGCAGCAGCCCAAAGCAAATCATTGAAGTGAATTCAACAGAAGCATAAGCCCGTCGTGGGTTATGAATGTTTTCGGATAACTTAACTCACACTGATGCGCCGCGCGTTTATTATGCTTCCCTCTTTTGCATCAAATTTGAACACTTCGTTCCGAGGTTGCCTATAAAAATTGGGTACGATTTGAGTGCAAGTTTGTGTGTGTAGTGGTAGTAAACAAGAATTCAGTGTTTGTAGATATCGTAGTCGTCTGCCGTGAGTTATTTTACATTTCCATCGTTTCTAACAGTATGCGTGATAACAAATGAAAACAAGACTCCTCCGCAAGTTGGGAGTCAAAACAAAAAAGTCTGAAAACGGTGCTGCCTTTTATTGATGGTGTGTGCCAACCACCGTCCTTCTAGTGTTCGGAAACAATCGGGTGACAAAAAATCCACTATAACAACACCACACGTAAAATGGCTTCCCCTGTTATGAAAACAAAATTCATCAATGTCACAAAAAATACGCGTGTAGCGTCGACATAAGACTCAAGCGCCTGACTCACCCACCGCGAGATTCTCGTTAGCCGGCGTCGCCGCTGGACCAGGAGCAGAGTAAGCAATCGTGCTTAGAAGCAAAAAACAAAAACGATTGCAAAACTCAGCAAACAAACAAAACCCACCGTAAAAATCAACACATTACGCTACGTTTACACTCCATTGGAAGTATCACTCATTGTCAGGATTTGCAAGTATGTATCTTATTACGCTCCATTGATTGTCGTTTTGTGGTTTGGCAGTTGAAACACGAGTACCGCTGTGTCACAAAATAAATAGGGTTCACCTTCAGGTTTTGCTGTAACAGTTTGTCTCATTTGAATAGCATATTTTTTCTGTGTATGTCACCATTTCGTTTCCCAGTGTCAGGTTATAGCGTGTAATCGCTACTGTCTCTGAAAGTAAAGAATGACATTTTTGATACTTGAAGCAGATCAGTAAAACTCCATACAATTCACTGACTAAAAAGTCTCCACATTTTCGTCGCTTGTTTACATGAAGAATATAATATTTCCAGGCGTATTTGATTTGAGAGTGTATTGATTTCTAGCTGTTTTGACGCAAGGTCTTTAATGAAGAATAATAAGATGGGAAAGTTCATATAAACATGTTTATAATTGCACCCAAGATGTTTTACGAGGTTTTTTTACGCGGATTTTCCAATTAACGCGGTTTTTTAATTCAAATATTAATACAGGTCGAGCTCGATTATCGGGGATTCGATTATCCTGAATTTTAGACTCGATAATCCGGAGTATTTTATTTTTGATTTTTCTTATTTTTAGATAGGAAATCTTGAATATTTTGTATAATAATCAAGATGGGTATAAATTAAAGGGCTTGGCAAGTAGAACTCAGTTAATTATGAAAAATGCAAATCCAAGATGGCGGTCATTACGAAATGGCGTATAACATAATTTCTCAGAACCCCATCAATATGTATATCAAATGAAAGGGATTGACTACTAGAACACAGCTATTTATGAAAAATGCAAATCCAAGATGGCGGCCACTACAAAATGGCGGTTTACATATTTTCTCAGAACCCCATCAATATGGATATCAAACGAAAGGGCTTGACTAGTAGAACACAGTTATTTATGAAAAATCAAATTCCAAGATGGCCGTAGTTCCCAGACAAACAATTTTTAATGGTTTCATTCATCTTGCCCTGTTTGTATGTATGTTTGAGTGTTTGTAGGGTTGTCCCACATCAATTGAAATTTGACCCTATACCTGATCACTGATCGATCTGAAATTCGGAACATACGTTAAATTCTACTGTCATTATAAAACTGCGTATTCCATGATCTTGAAAAATTCAATTTGGCCGCCGCCAAAAAATGGCTGAATGGCTTGACTTGGAGAATACACTACATTATGGAATAATAAATTCGAAAAGATTGCCGCTAAAAATGGTCAACAATGTATTTTTTGCAATTTGTTGATTCGATTATCCGAAGTGAAAAAAAAAATAAAACTCCGGATAATCGAGTCCGACCTGTATTGCTCTTATGTTAACTATTCAATGCAATTCTATCAAAGTTTGAAAGAAGAGAAATTAAAAACGGAATGTTTTTTCAATAATTTTTCTAAGATGGTTATTAAAAATCCAAAATTACCTTTGCTTAATTATTTGCCCCCCATTATTTGTAAATTTTTGCTGCTTTCCGTTCTTTGACTTTGGCAATTCAATTTGTGAGGTTTAAAATTACGACAAGATAGCAATTCGGTGTCAAAAAACGAATATTTTGGAAAGGTCACGAGGAATGATTTGAAACAATAAGAAAATTTGAATGACAAAATTTTATCAAATTGCACAAAATCGGATTTTTTCAACAAATGTGCTATATATCTGGTTAACGACTACCGATTTATATGCTGATCGGAAACCTAGTGGATTGGGATGGTTATAGTTAGCATGTTTCATTTTTATAAGACTGATTTTTTTTCAGGCAGTCCTTGTGTGGAGTAATTTCATAATTCTCCAAATCAGAGTGCCCTGACAGAGGCAATATTTAACTGCCATCCTCGAATGAACCACGGCAATCTACTGTGCTTCCGCAGAGGGCTAAAGTTATGCTCCTAAAGAGAACAAATACTGCGGTAATTGAGTAATGTGCTAAATTGCAAAATATACGTCAGTCGTCCAGCTTCATCAGTCGTTCATCTCTGCTAAAAACTTCCAATGCGTAGATCCTTTACGCAATGGATGTAAATATTCCTGAGATTCAAAAGTTTATTGATAATATAAAAAATATCGAGATGATTTGCTATTGCTATAGTAAGTTCTAAAAGTCTTTCTAAGACAGTTTGTATGTAAAATTTTAAATAAAAAAGTTAGAGCAAAAAAACAGTTTTTTTCATGGTGACCCTAACGTAACTTAGAAAAAAGGCACTATATCGTTTATTTCAAAAGATAGAAAAAAAAACTTTGTTCAACGAAGATGTCTCAAATAACTGAGACTACAACATCTATAAAGATAATCTCTATCTATAAAGATAAGAAAGTTATATTTTTATTTCATCGAAAATTTTGATCACCCTATTTTTGACAACATAAAAATGGGCGCTCTATCATGTGTGACAACTTTGTCTAAGACAGTTTTTGTCTATAGAATAACTGTCGAGCTCTAAATGCTAACTTCCACCTAAATGCATCTCCTGGACCATTGTGCACTGAGAACAAATTGACTAGGGCTATAAATAAATCAATGCGGGTTATCGTGTTTGCATTCGATCGAAATTAAAATTAAAGTTAATTAGAATTCTAGGTTACCGTTTTGCTATACTATAGAATAAAGCGTCTCTTGAAATAAAAACGTTGAAACTTTCACAGTTTTCAACAGCACATAATGTTTTCCCATTTTTGCGATTTAGAAAATCTTTTTCGACAAATCTGAAATATTACTACGTATCAGTTATAATGATTTCATTGTCAATATCACACATTTGAACACTCAAAAATATATAGTTTGGTATTAATTTCGCCGGCAACTAAACATTAATAACCATAAACTAAATGATGCTAATTTTTCATTACCTTGTAAATTCGAGATACAATATCACGACCAACAGAGGGTATATTCAAAAATAAAAATGGCTTTTTACGGTGTGTTCGAAAATGCAGAAAAGAGATTTATTCACGAATTATATCTTTATGTTGTATTTTAAGCGTACATACATTATTTAGTCGTATAATTATTTAATGATTCAATTTATTAAATTATTATTATAAAATATTTTTTTTTCACAACTGATGCTCTTACCACGTTTTGGTTTTTTTTTCAATGTCCAGTTTCCATGGTTAAGCTAATACACTGATTTCGATGATAGACATATCAAATTAAAGTCAATCTTCTATGAAAAATGCAGTGCACCCGTGGCCGAGTGGTTAACGTTCCACATTATCATGCAGGGTGTTCGGGTTCGATTCCCGTTCTCGACGAGGATTTTTCGTCAGAGAAATTTCCTTCGACTTGCACTGTGGTCAAGCGTATTCTAGAGTTTGCCCCAGGGAATACATTCATGGCGTGTTATTTGGCTTAAGAAGTCTCAACCAAATATTAATAAATGACGCTAGATAATGCATACGTTGAGACGGCAAAAGTTCCACATGGAACGTTAACGTCATTCAAGAAGAAGAGTTCTATGAAAAATATGACACATGCAAAAAAATGGATTTCGCTTTCATAATTATTAATTGCATTTGTTTTTATATTTGGGCTCTATATTTTTTATATTTTTTTTTTGTAAGGATTTCTTACATAACATATCCAAAAATCAGAGGGGTGTTTTTTCGTTTTTAAGTTATGATTTTTTAAAGTTAATCGATCGTCCAATAAAATCAAATTTTCCCCTTTTTCCCAAAAATGCCTTTATTCAAAAAACTCATAAGTTTTGAATCAACTGGATCGATTCAGATGATTTAAATATAAAATTGAAACCAATGAGCTATTCTTTCCATAAAAAATATAACACAATTATATTTCCCTTATTCCTATTTTCTGTTCATTAACATATTAAGGACCGCTCACGAGTTTTTTCGTGTTTCGCGTTCCGTCTGTAACAGATGGATCACGAAATAATCCGTGTTTTCTACACTTGATGATTATGTGCTTGGTCTGCCAAGAATCTAACAAGGCCTACCGATGGCTCGCCTTCGTCTCATCCACACCGAAGGAAACGATCTCATCCGTAGAATCCGAACAAATGAAGTGTACAGGTTTGCCCGAAAACGTGCGGTCCCAGGTATATGGCTTACAGATTTCTTTGCGGTCCTTAATGTGTTAAGCTACCACATTCCAAAATATCCAAAATCCAAAAAAATATCCACAACCAAAATATCTAAACTTTGAAAAATCATAACTCAAAAACGAAAAAAAACACCTATTTGATTTTTGGATATGTTATGTAAAAAAATCTCAACTTTCAAGAAAAGATATAAAAAAATATAGCGCCCTTGGTCCCGAGACCATCTTCTTCTTGGATGGCACTAACGTTCCAGTGGAACTTTTGCCATCTCAACGTAGCATTACTTGCGTCATTAGTAATACTTGAGTGCAAGGCTGCCATAATAAAATCTGTGTTTTTGGTCTGAAAAGATCTTTTTATCTTAGTTTTTTCTCAAAAAAATCTGTATTGAAATCTGTAATCAATTTTTAAGTTCAATTTTGAAGCATAATTTTAGCTTTAGTATCATTGATTGGCATAATAATTATTGATTAGATACGTGGACAAAAATGTAATAATTGTAATGAATTTGTAAAATTAGGAAACAATTCAAACACTGGACGTAGTTAAAAAAATAGTAAAATAGGTTTGGTCATCAAATCTTTTAAACGTTTCAAACTTCCTTTCATTTTTTGGTTTCGGCCGTTGTTGAATCTCTCTAGGTTATGTTTGACGACAAATTCCAGTGAGAGCCATTTTGTTGCGGGCGAACTCAGCATTTACAATGGTTTGAGCTTCAATATTTCGTGAATTGAGTTAATCTCTTCTTTTCGCTTTGAGTTGTGCGAAAAATGACTATAAATGACTAGACCGCAATGTGTTTTTTCTTTTGAAAAAAAGGCGCCCTTTTGTATTTCAAATATGCTGTGTGCTATAGTAAGAAAAAGCTTGACAGTGTTATTTATTTATTACTAGCTGTCGTCCCGCCCAAAACTGATTTGTTTGATATAAATTACTTCAAACATTCACGTTTTCTTAATAAGCGAACGTTTTTGGGTTCAATCGCAGAACTCTTCATTTGGTCCTTTACAATTTTTCTTACATTACAAATTTCCTAGAACTTCTACCAAAACTCGTCATTATAATATAAGTTTGTTTCCAGACACAATTTTCGCTCAAGATTCTTTATTCACTTGCAAATAACATGTTTCTCCGTTACATGGGAAACATGTTTGATACAGAAAAGTAAATTTTCATTCATAATTTTTAGTTTTAAAGAAGGCTATTCCACCTGAAAATCCATTGCCATTTTCGTTTCTCACCAACGGAACACGCAGCTTAATATCGCAAACGCGAAATCCAATTAAATATGTCATTCAAGAACATATCATTTATATCATTCGAACCTTCCTTCAAAGCTTAAAATTTAAAAATTCTACGGGCAGAGACGAATACAACAAAATAAAGCCGGCTCAAATTGGACCATTCCATACTTTGGTTTTACGCTTACCAACAAATTTGGCGTTCCATTTTCATTTATATAGATAACGCTAACCAATAACGCAGACGTTTGCATAAGAATGTAGGACATCGTGCTACATATGAATATCGAAAACAGATGACTCTCATTTAAACAGATTCGAATGCTATATGAATAAAATGGGTGAAATGGGAAAAAATATTATATTGTATAATATAAACATCAAGCATCAGACGTTCTTTAAATAATCTGTATATTCTGTATGAAACCCAAAAAATCTGTAATCTGTATCTACAGCTTCTTGGTCTTAGAAAGTCGAAAAAATCTGTAGAAATACAGATTATTCTGTAGATATGGTAACCCTACTTGGGTAAGATTTCTATGCCGAATAACACGCCTCGAATGTACTCTGGAGTGCCAAGCTCTAGAATACGCGTGACCACAGTGCAAGTTCGAAGAATTTTTTTTGACGAAAAATCCCCCGGCCAGAACGGGAATCGAACCCGAACCCCCGGCATGATAGTGTGGGACGCTAACCACTCGACCACGGGAGCATGGTCCCGAGACCACAAAAACCATAAAAAAAAATACAATCAATACAGGTCGGACAATACAGGTTTGATACAGAAAAGTAAATTTTCATTCATAATTTTTAGTTTTAAAGAAGGCTATTCCACCTGAAAATCCATTGCCATTTTCGTTTCTCACCAACGGAACACGCAGCTTAATATCGCAAACGCGAAATCCAATTAAATATGTCATTCAAGAACATATCATTTATATCATTCGAACCTTCCTTCAAAGCTTAAAATTTAAAAATTCTACGGGCAGAGACGAATACAACAAAATAAAGCCGGCTCAAATTGGACCATTCCATACTTTGGTTTTACGCTTACCAACAAATTTGGCGTTCCATTTTCATTTATATAGATAACGCTAACCAATAACGCAGACGTTTGCATAAGAATGTAGGACATCGTGCTACATATGAATATCGAAAACAGATGACTCTCATTTAAACAGATTCGAATGCTATATGAATAAAATGGGTGAAATGGGAAAAAATATTATATTGTATAATATAAACATCAAGCATCAGACGTTCTTTAAATAATCTGTATATTCTGTATGAAACCCAAAAAATCTGTAATCTGTATCTACAGCTTCTTGGTCTTAGAAAGTCGAAAAAATCTGTAGAAATACAGATTATTCTGTAGATATGGTAACCCTGCTTGGGTAAGATTTCTATGCCGAATAACACGCCTCGAATGTACTCTGGAGTGCCAAGCTCTAGAATACGCGTGACCACAGTGCAAGTTCGAAGAATTTTTTTTGACGAAAAATCCCCCGGCCAGAACGGGAATCGAACCCGAACCCCCGGCATGATAGTGTGGGACGCTAACCACTCGACCACGGGAGCATGGTCCCGAGACCACGAAAACCATAAAAAAAATACAATCAATACAGGTCGGACTCGATTATATATAATTCGATTATATACAATTTTGGACTCGATTATATACAGTACAAAAACATTTCTTTTAAATTTCAAATATGACTTATTTTAAGAAATAGAAAGTGAACTTTCAACGTTAAGGTGAAATTTAAGTGGCTATTGTATGTACTGTCGGGTAAAAATCGAGATTTTTGAGGATTTTGCTTGAGTTATCACCAAAAGTTTTGTAAGTTTCTCACTTCCAAAATGTTATTTAAATCCTCTAATTTAGATGTTCCACTACTACATCCTATACTAAATTTGCTCATCTTTCAAATGGAAGTAACTGAATCATCTTCCGTAGTGTACTTTTTAATGTAGAGCCAGTTTGCGACTACAGAGTCCTAGACAAAAAAAGTTGTATAACTCTGTCATTGTAGAAATTCGAACACATGCGTAGAAGGATTTTTTCATCAAATATGATCGTCTATCGCCTCCTGAGAGATTCTGGATATTTGTTTTTATGTGAGGAAGGTGTTTTCTGACTTTAAGAGGATGAATCGAAAATTGAATTCTTCATTTATATTCAAAAAACGAAAACATATTCACAAAACGAATAAAAAACAATTTTTTTTACTCGATTATATACAGTATTCGATTCGATTCGAGTTACTTACTGGCTGACAAATATTGGCACCTTGTAAACATCCGATTCCAGTTGCAGTAGAAGCCAGCGCAAACTTTTCACAAGAACACCTTTTTGGAAAATCATTCTTTGTTAATCTTTCGAAAAAACAATCTTCAATTGTCCAACTGTAATAGGTTTTCCAACGAAAAACTATTGAGCATTTTTCATTTTCAAAAGTAGACCATACCAGTTGTCAAACAATGCGGTACGCAGAGTTGGATGTGGAAAAATATGTCGTATAGCAGCAAAATTCAGAATTAAAAAACAAAGTCGTGGGAATTTCGATTCCGCTCTAGCATTACATTGTTTGTCATCATCTGATCGCTAACGACGAGTGAAGGTTGATAGATGTTTATTTTGAGCTCAGTCTAACATCTCTCATTCCGCTGCTCGACCAAGAACCGGACGAGAGGAAGCGCGTCTCAACAATGAGTGGAAAAAATAGGTAAAGAATAGCAGCGGTAGAATGGAAACTGTCAATTGAGGGTGGGAAGTGAAAATAACATATACCTCACACTACACTATGTGTTGTGTTGTGGGTGGTATAACGACTGACAGATTGAACTATTAATAGACATACCGATTAAAGATGTAAAGTTCCAGAATCTGTTTTTTTACACGTTGTGAATGATCTTTTTCGAAGCAAAATTAGTACGTGACGTTCACAAATCATTTTTCCTGCATTTGTGCAGAATTATTCCATAAGGGAAGAACTGAAAAACGTGACAAAATTTCATTTCCCCTAATCGTCTGCACTTATCAAGTAATTTGAGATTTCTCATACCGTTCAAAACCGTTGTAGTGTGTGACTGCTGAGTGCAGCAATAAATCCGTCCTGTTTTAATACTGGAGGCACGTTCAAGTTCAGAGGAATGCTTGGCCATGCACATAAAGTAAGTGAAAGCAACAGACCATGGAGCTGTCTGTACGACGATGTGGTCGATGCGTCGCCCATGTCTTGGCACGTATACGACCAGTCAAAAGACAGGCGACATAAATATAAAATCCACCACGGCGTGGATTTTTATCTATATCTCTCTCAAGTGTCGCCGTGTTAAAACCATAACACGAAATAAAACTGATAATGGAACAAATGTTTATTCAACACCAGCGGTAAGCGACATGAAGCAGCTTTCAAGTGGAAGTCGATGAACCACCAGATTCAAATGTCAATAGGGGGCGCAAAGCGCAATCGTTAGAAAACGACATGTGAGAAGATACATTACACACTAATATGTATGGAGATGGAGTGTACAAAGACGGATATTCGTAATAACTTTACTTTTACTTTTACTCTCATATCGAATCTCATTTTGCATTGCAAATTGCATTTTATAGTAAGTAGAAAAGTAGGGTAAATGATTTTGGTTTGTCCGATTTTGAGTGTTTTCACGCAGCTAGAAAATGCTAATCGATTTTTCTTCATGAAAATCACATATAATCAAGACGAGTTTGGGTTTGTTGAAAAGCCCCAAGTCTCTAGTTGCTAATAATACCATAAGACGTTATGTTTTTTTAACGATTTTCTTTAAAGAGAATTTATGATCATGGTTTGTCCGGTTTTAAAAATCACTGTTTATGAATGAAAAAATCGAATTTTTAAGTAGATGTTGCATTTCACGTTGCTTGAGTTTACTGTCATCATATTTATCCATTCATAATTTGGACTTTCTTCAGAATATTACTTGGGCATTTTAAAGATGAACAGCATTCAACACGGCGAAACTTTATTTCTGCTTCGCGGAAAGGACAACAGAACAAAATAAACAAACTGCAGCGCCCCAAGCGGTTGCCATAGTCATTATGTGGACAAACCAACATCAGCGCATCAGACAAACCATGATCAGAATTGAGGTCATCGAGATGCATTAATTACGTTATCATGACGGCGCCAGTGGTTGTATGGTTAGCGTAACAGCCTCACAACCCGATCGGCCTGGGTTCAATCCCAGCTGGCGTCGTTGGGATTTTCTGAGGCGAAAAATCTCTGGTTACGTCTTCCTTCGGAGCGGAAGTAAAAGAAGTTGGCCCGGCTCATGAGTTGTTGAGTCTGATAGGTAGGAACAGGTGGAGTCGCCTCCCTGATGTCGGTGATTGGCACTAAAGTGGCGGAAATAGGCCGACGAAAAATAAGCGAAGATAAAAAAAAAAAAAATTACGTTATCAAGATATATA
Organism: Toxorhynchites rutilus septentrionalis; assembly: GCF_029784135.1. Classification (NCBI taxonomy): domain Eukaryota; kingdom Metazoa; phylum Arthropoda; class Insecta; order Diptera; family Culicidae; genus Toxorhynchites; species Toxorhynchites rutilus. The sequence continues at coordinate 114,845,165 of NC_073744.1, forward strand.
AATTTGATACAAGTGGTGTGCAAGCAATATTTGTATGTATTATAATCCAAAAAAGCGGAAGCGATCTGACGTAGTGGTTAACATCCGTACCTCTCACGCTAAAGATCACGGGTTCAATTCTCACTCCCAACATTCTTCCCACGGAATAAATCCGTTGGTCCAAGTGATGAACACGCCAAAGGCTGAAAATCACTGTAATACAGAAAGAAAATGATCCAAAAAAATCTGAATACGTACAAAACAATTGATTAAAAGTTAGCGAGACGGAGCGAAGCTTTTTGGGAAGTTAAATCGTGCTAAAATGTTGGACTCTCAGATCAGAAAATAGATTTTAACATTCAAGTCCCATGATAGTTTAGTCACGTTTTGGCTAGATCTAGCTAGCTGCCATAACCACAAGGACGAGTTACGATGGTACGAGTATAACGGGGTCAATCAATTGAAAAAGAACTGAATACTCTTAACTGTTCCTAGCTGCGACCAAAAGAGAAGTTTTGGACAAAAACAAAGCGGAAGTTGAAGATGAAAGAATACGTCATCGAAAACATTGGTTGAAAAAAAAAACGGTGGAATCGAAACGAATCGTAGCGAAAACCGTGACCGGAAGTGACGTGCGCTCAATTATGAGTCACATCAGCCGAGCTTTAAATCTCTGGAAACTCAAAAAGAGTGAGTGGTTCTAACGTTAGGACACGTAGTGTATTTTGGCCGAAGTTTGTACCTTGTCATTGTGTTAAGTTAGCCATATTTCGGGATAAATTAGAAAAATGTGTCTTACGAACCAAAAGTTCTTCAAACTGTTTCGTAATTAGCTTCATGACTCCAGTGAAAACATATATTCAAAACTAGGCTCGTCAAATACAATTGAAAAACTAGGAACAGAGTGATAAGAAGCATCGGAAATTATTGCGAATAAGCGTGGAAACACACTAGACGGCTCTCTCGCGCGATTTTCGTAATGACAAGTCGCAGCAGGAGCTGATTGTAAGCGTGGAAACACACTAGACGGCTCTCCCGCGCGATTCTCGCAATGACAAGTCGCAGCAGGAGCTCGATGAAAAACACATTCAGCGGCTTTCGACGGCTTCACTAGCGGCCATTATCATATTTTTATAGACGGATGCAAGACGAGTCTATGGTACAAGGTACAACTGTTTGGACAGTAAGCGGATTAGAGGGGAGGTATATAAAGACAGAATGGTGGAAAACGGAAGAGGGATGTTTACCTGAGCGAGAGGGAGAAAGAAGTTGATCGCACACGTCTGAAATATTGCATTTCTCGATAATTTGGGTAGTATTCGAGAATCCGCAGCTACATGACCGCAGAGTGATTTTCACGTATTGGCTCACCGATAGTACATTAACTATTACCTTGCTTCATGTGCACCGCATAAACACTAATACTATCACAAAACCGTTGCGGCGCATCATCTCCATCGAGCCACCGCAGAGAATGAGGAACCTTACAACAGTGACTTTAGAACCGGCCGTACCCGCTCCGCCTTGTGTGTTTTATCTCATTCACATTCCATTATCGAGGCCCCGCGGCGGTCTGTCATTGCAAAATCCGCGCGGGGAAGCCGTCCAGTGTGTTCTTACGCTAAAACACATTCAGCGGCTTTCGACGGCTTCACTAGCTGCCATTATTATATTTTTTAGACGGGTGCAAGACGAGTCTATAGTACAAGGTACAACTGTTTGGTCAGTAAACGGATGAGAGGGGCGGTATATATAGACAGAATAGTGGAAAACGGAAGAGGGGATGTTTATCTGAATGATAGGCAGAGAGAAGTTGATCACAAACGTCGGAAATATTGCATTTTTCGACAATTTGGATGGAATTCGAGGATCCGCAGCTACATGACCGCATAGAGGTTTTCACGTATTGGCCCACTTGATAGTACATTCATTATTGCCTTGCTTTATGTGCATCTTTCAAAAGCGCATAAACACTAATACTCTCACAAAACTGTTGCGGCGCATCATCTCCATCGAGCCACCGCAGCGAATGGGGAACCGTACAACAGTGAATTTGGCCGAAATTTGGCTCCCTTGGCCGAGTGGTTAGCGTCATAACTAACATGCCGGGTGTTCGGGTTCGATTCCCGTTCTGGTCGGGGGAATTTTTCGTCAAAGAAATTTCCTCCGACTTGCACTGTGATCACGCGTATTCTAGAGCTTGCCACTCAGAATGCATTCAAGGCGTGTTATTTGGCATAGAAATCTCAACTAAGTACTAATAAAAATGACGCAAGTAATACTACGTTGAGACGGCGAAGTTCCTCTAGGAACGTTAGTGCCATTGAAGAAGAAGAAGAAGAAGACAACAGTGAATTTGGAACTTATACACCCGCCCCGCCTTGTGTGTTTTATCTCATTCACATCCCATTATCAAGGCCCCACGGCGGTCTGTCATTGCAAAATCCGCGCGGGAGAGCCGTCCCGTTTATTCTTACGCTAACCCTGATGGTATGACGCGGTGCATCTTTTATATCATTTTATCTCAGGTTCGAGAACAAAAATTTGAAAAGGTCAAATTTGCACTGCGGTGTGCACTATCGACCCTTCAAAGCGATTTCGCTCCAAGTCTTCTTGCCAGGCAAAACTTTCTTGTGTGGTTGTTGGCTGCTCGCCCACTGAAGCGAGAATCTCCAGAGAGCACGGCAGCAGAAAATCCGAATTCGTGGTGGAGTGGCGGCGTCGACAGCAACCGTTGCGGAACAAATTTTTACCTTCAGTTTTCCACTAAAGAACGCAGCTCTCAGTAATATCTTCTTCACATCCGACTTGAAATGCGCTGCACTTTGACGCCACTTTTAACTCAATGGTCGGATTTACGAAAAAAAATGATCGATCGGAAAAAGTCGCCAATAAGACATTCACGATTTATCAGACATCCCGCAAGCAACCAGATGGCAGCGGCTGCAAGGCTTTTCAAATAGCCTTTCTCAAGGCCGAGTGTTTAATTTTCCAAATTGATCTTTTTTCAAGGCTAGAGGCGAATGAACTGAGAAAGTCTAAGAGTCTGAGAAAGCCTCTATAATTCGAAACATCATTACCATTATACAAATAAATCCGAACACGCTCCTAAATTCACAGAAGCTCTCGTCTCGCAAAAAATATACAAATATAGTATTTTCGAATGCATGGAGATTTTCGTAAAATTTTTTAGGAAATTTTCGAAATTTCCAATCGTACACAACGGATTGCACCCGGGACACGATCAGAGGGGTACAGAAACACCCCTATATTTTACCATTCGACAAACATCATAAACAGATAGCGAGGACGGAGGGGGTGCAACCAGACACTTCCACATCGGGTACAAAAGCTCCACCCGACGCCACTGGGACGAGCACAATATTTATAGTGCCTTCACGGCCATCCGACGATACGCTACCAAACTGGACTTCGATGGAAAACTGTTGTGAAAAGATTTTGAGCTACGAAAAAAAGTTTTTGGGTCCATAAGTATTTGTTATAACTAATACACCTTTTATGTTTCGAAGTTTGCCGTCATACCACAAAGAGATATTGACGTTCAAATCTTTGAACCCCAAACTTAACATCTCTCATTTTCGAAATTCGAAATTTACATCTCAGTACAGATGTAGAAATGATGTGATGTAAACATACAGAAACACTCCCCACCAGACGGCATGAAAATCGACGCTGTGCCTTCTCCGAACAAAATTGCACTAAAGGGTGTGTCACATCAAATTGCATTACGGAAAAAACGCTGTAGAAATTCGCCCAGTAGACCGATTCTTTTGAAAATTTTAGACAGTAAAATAAAAACTATTAAACAACTTTTGGCATTTTCTTTTTATTCATACTTCGAGCCCAAGCCCGTATGCTCGCACCTTCCTCTTTACCCCGTCCATAAGGTTCTGTACAACGTCAGGTTGTAGTTTTTTTTGAACAGAAATCCATTTTCTCTTGAAGTTCGCTTCCGATTTGACAAATTTTGGGTTCTTCCGGAGGGCCTGCTTCATAACCGCCCAATATTTCTCTATTGGGCGAAGCTCCGGCGCGTTGGGCGGGTTCATTTCCTTTGGCACGAAGGTGACCCCGTTGGCTTCGTACCACTCCAACACGTCCTTTGAATAGTGGCACGAAACGAGATCCGGCCAGAAGATGGTCGGGCCCTCGTGCTGCTTCAATAGTGGTAGTTAGCGCTTCTGTAGGCACTCCTTAAGGTAAACCTGCCCGTTTACCGTGCCGGTCATCACGAAGGGGGCGCTCCGCTTTCCGCAAGAGCAGATCGCTTGCCACACCATGTACTTTTTGGCAAACTTGGATAGTTTCTGCTTGCGAATCTCCTCCGGAACGCTGAATTTGTCTTCTGCGGCGAAGAACAACAGGCCCGGCAGCTGACGAAAGTCCGCTTTGACGTAGGTTTCGTCGTCCATTACCAGGCAATGCGGCTTCGTCAGCATTTCGGTGTACAACCTCCGGGCTCGCGTCCACCACGGGCTCGCTCGCGGGCCCACCATGTTTTGCCTTTCGTCGCGGTTAGGAGCCTTCTGAACCTTGTATGTACGCAGGCCCTCCCGCTGCTTGGTCCGCTGGACGAATGAACTTGACAAATTCAGCTTATTGGCGACATCCCGGACCGAACTTCTCGGATCACGTCTAAACTGCTTAACTACGCGCTTGTGATCTTTTTCACTGACGGAGCATCCATTTTTGCCGTTCTTCACCTTCCGGTCGATGGTTAGGTTCTCGAAGTATCGTTTTAGTACTCTGCTGACCGTGGATTGGACGATTCCCAGCATCTTACCGATGTCCCGATGTGACAACTCCGGATTCACGAAATGAGTGCACAGGATTAATTCACGACGCTCTTTTTCGTTCGACGACATTTTTCCAAATTTACGAAAAATTGACAGTGAAGCATGGCCAACGTGATCTATACACTCTTATCTGATTATAAGCGAAAGCTGAAGATATAATTCTTAAAAATTAAATTTCTACAGCGTTTTTTCCGTGATGCAATTTGATGTGACACACCCTTTATTGTTTGCGACATCTATCCCCCGCTCTTCTTTTGAGCAAATCAGCTGTGTCTGACATCAGCATTGAGAAAGATTGCTGTCTGATGATCATGGTTTGAATCACAGAGACTGTTAAATTTACTTCATTCGCCTCTTGCCTTGAAAAAGGCCAATTTGGAAACTAAACTGATGTCTCGGCCTTGAGAAAGATCCCTTGGAAAACTTCGCTGTCGTCTTGTCGCTAGCTGGATGACTAATGACTCGTGAATGTTATGAAAAAATGCGAATAGCTTGTTTATACTCGATAGATTGACAAAGAGCGGAGCTGAAATTGAAATATTAGTGAAAACAAATTATCCGTAGAACGAACGCTGCATTTGCTATATCTTTTTTACGAAAACCCACTCATTTGCATTAGCTGATGATGAATGACTAGAACTTCGACTAGAACTACTTCGGCATTTGCCGTCAATATGCCTTAAATTGACTAGAAATGAATTGTCGAGCGAGGATGACTGATGAACTATCTAGAAAATTGTTATTCTAATTGACGTGACTAATGAATACAAATCTACCTCTTCATTCAACCTGATTTCAATCCACACTGCTACTCCCCCTGACACGAATCTCGTTACCCACGTAAGCAATCTTATTTTAACGTCCATAAAAAGTGAAACAAAAACTTGATTTCCATTGCAATAAAAGTAGTTACACCATCAATGGACGGCTTCATTGTTTACCCACCGTGAACTCAAACACACGAACCTCGCGTTAGTATTAGTAAATAGCGTATTTGGGAGGAATTTTGAACAAAATTTCAGTTCACTTTGTCTCCGAGTTCAATCTTGTGAGAAAACATACAGAAAAACGAGTTTATATCAATAATCTCAACGAACTTGTCAGTGTTTCTGAACACAACACTGCACACTATTTTATATGTGTGAGTAGTTTTCGGTACAATACAAAATCTAGCTTACCTGTTGTATATGTCAAATCAAGTTGAACTCAAACATCTAGCGAGTTCGTTTTTGTTTACTTTCAACCTAACGTAAGAACACACTGGACAGCTCTCCCGCGCGGATTTTGTAGTGACAGGCCGCCGCGGGGCCTCGATAATGGAATGTGAATGTGATAAAACACACAAGGCGGAACGGGTACGGCCGGTTCTAAAGTCACTGTTGTAAGGTTCCTCATTCTCTGCGGTGGCTCGATGGAGATGATGCGCCGCAACGGTTTTGTGATAGTATTAGTGTTTTTGCGGTGCACATGAAGCAAGGCAATAATAAATGTACTATCGGTGAGCCAATACGTGAAAATCACTCTGCGGTCATGTAGCTGCGGATTCTCGAATACCACCCAAATTATCGAGAAATGCAATATTTCCGTATTGTGATCAGCTTCTCTCTCCCCCTCGCTCAGGTAAACATCCCTCTTCCGTTTTCCACTATTCTGTCTTTATATACCACCCCTCTAACCCGCTCACTGTCCGAACAGTTGTACCTTGTACCATAGACTCGTCTTGCATCCGCCTATAAAAATATAATAATGGCAGCTAGTGAAGCCGTCGAAAGCCGCTGAATGTGTTTTTCGTCGAGCTCCTGCTGCGACTTGTCATTGCGAGAATCGCGCGGGAGAGCCGTCTAGTGTGTTTCCACGCTAAGTTCGCACGAGTTCCAAACTAACTAATGTAAAAACGTTTTTTTATTCACTCAGTGTAAACCTAGTTTCGCACTAGATTCAACCCGAAAGCTGTTAGGTTCTGGCTGAGATGTTTCACGGGTTCGCACTCGGGTTCACCCATACAACTACTGTCAAGTTCCGAGTATTGTTTTGGAAAATCTAAAAATAAATTCCATGAAAATGGAAAATCTGCTGCTTTTGCTTTCGTATTATTGAAATTTGGATTATGATTTTGATGAGTATATTCGCGTAGACGGCATTGAGATTCGTGTGCTTTCATTGGGAGGCGAAAATGATTATGGATTAACAGGTGGAATAAACATACTTCAGGGTGTGGAGGCGATCTGGCGTAGTGGTACATCCATGCCTCTCATGCTAAAGGTCACGAGTTCAATTCTCACTCCCGACATTCTTCCAAAAATGGAAGTAAAAGTGACGAACCAGCCAAATGAGTTGAAAGTCACTATAATACAGATAAAAAAAAAAAAAATACTTCAGGGTGTCGATTACCTTGAAAATCCTTGAAAATCAGGGGATATCAGGGAATTAAAATAATGTCAGGGAAAATCAGGGAGTAGCAGGGAATTTCGACATCAATCTGGAAAAAAATAAATTCCGTCATTTAGAATTTTCATTATTGCAGTAATTAAAAAATTTTGATAACACCAAATGCTGAAAAGGTATAGCTAAGGCTTGATAAAATGAGCTTCATGATGATGTTAGGCTTTGCCACGAATTCTAAGGCTGAGAATTCTGAGCTCGATGAAACTTCGTAAGCTATACTTTGTCGTTGGTTTCGACGAGTCTTTGAACAAGACTACAAAGAGGCTGCAGTTGCATATAAATATCAGATTTTGGGACTAAGAATAAATGGAGGTGGTAAATCGTTACATGACGTCAATGTTCTTGGAGCGTTCTCAAGCATCAGAGATTAACTTGCAGCTTTTAAAGGAGGTCTGGGAGTTATATATTCGAACAAACCTACCAACGTGAATTGGTTATATTACGCGAACTGCAACTGGACTTTTACAAAGGAGAAGAAAAACTCTTGAATTTGGTTAGCTCCGAATTCATCACTAAATGAAGGATTAAAAAAACTCGCCAAAATTTACGACAGACAAATCTTGAAACTTCGCCTGGGATGCGGAGCTCTGGTTTTAAAGCTTACGAAGCATTGATACATCCTTGTTCTTGCCGTCATTGATTTCAATTCAAAAAAATGCTGGAAAACGATTCGAGAAACTTTTGACTGTTGACTCTAATGACCTTTTCTAATATTTGACTTATTTTGAACGTATCAGTGGAGCTCCAGCAGACTTAGCACTAAAACAATATTGATAGCAAAAATAACAACAAGTTTGCTCATTATGATCCGGAAAATAAACGACTGGAGCATTTTTGGAAATGATAGGTTTACGGAACTTTTTAACCAAAATGGTCTTCTGTCTCTCGTGCGGAAACTCCAACGTTGAGAGAGCTTTTCCATTAATACCGAATGTTTTAAGAAAACATTTGTGAGGAAACGGTTACGCTATGCGACAAGTTTACGATGGTATGCATCACTTTGGAAGGATAGAATCAATAAAAGTGTTGAGCTAGTTAATTCAACGAGTTCAAAATCCTCATTCTCTTTATCTAGAAGACAAGGAAAGTTGAAAGAAATAAGAAAATTTTGGAAAATTCACAGAAGCCCGAAAGGTTGCAAGAAATAGTGTTTCGTTAAAATCATAACAGTTTCGTGAAATTGATCCGAATCAAAATAAAAATGACTCATTCTCTACTAGTGTTTAAGGTTCCTTCATAAGAACTTTGAACTGTATTAATAAATTTTTTTTTATCTTTTACGACACTTCTCTGTCGTCGTTTAACTTATTTAAAAATCACAAACAATTTTTTCATTGGAAGATATCGACAGACGTTCTTAAATTTCATTGTTTAAGCTAACTAAATATCTTTGGAACTATAGCTAAAGTATTAGTAGAGAATTTGATTACTAGTCTACATCTGGAATTTTCCTGAAAAATTACTGGAAAATCAGGGAATTTTTCTCCGAGTTTTGAGTCGACACCCTGTACTTTCAAAATAAAAATTATGAATGAAAATTACTTTTACGTATCGAATATGTGTTCTATGTGATGAAATGAGAGGTTTTTTCGAAATTGCATAGACATATTGAACGAAAACTGTGTCTGATGATGATTTTATATTATAATGGTAATTAGTTGTGGAACAAACAGCAAATGCATCGCCAAATGGTTGAGTGAGTGTCAGGACTACATGTGTTAGGTAATCTAACAACATGAAGTAGAAATTTTCATTCATATTCTAATAATTTTACACTGCACTCGGTGATCTGATAGAAAATAATTTACCTCCCAAGCATGAATACAGCCACCAGACGTCGACACTGTACATTTGTCATCGTAAATATGAACAAATCAGACTATATAACGCACACCAACAAACTGCCTCATTCCTTTTTTTTATTACAGAGTCAGGTTGGAATTAACGCAGGTTCAAAAACGAATTCGCTAATAGATAGATGCATACGTGATACATGTATTTTGTATTTCTCACATATATTTAGTTTGAAAATAGGCGAACCAGCCCAGAAGGCTGAAAGTCTCTCAAATAAAGAATTAAAAAAAATAGTTTAAAAATAAGTTAGTTTTAAGAAGTATTTGTAGATTAGTAATTCGTTCATTAGGGCACTTAGGTAAAGCCTGTTGGCGTTTTTGTTTTCTGATTTGACACCATTCATTAATAAAATTAAATAGCACCAGATAGACCAACCAGAAAAGCTCGCCGGGCCGCAGGTTGAGTATAGATGCCCTTTGACGATAGAATTTTTGACCCGAACGGGAATCGAACCCGAAGTCCCCAGTTTGGCAAGCGCAACGTTTACCACAAGGCCATGGGTACCACTTATTGAACAGCCGCTCAAATTGATGGAGTGCCTGAGATAAGCTATTTGCATCAAGGGTTTGTTCCACTTAATATATTGCATAATAAATGTTATTCCTATTGGAAAACAACGGAAAATTGTACAAAGAATAACCAATCTAACCAACAATTGAGCAAGTAAACGAGTGAAAAATGAATAATAATAATAAACACGCAACAGTAATAGTAGCAAGAAGATTGTAATGTATGCGTTGCTTAGTTGCGCAATAGTAAATAGCACTCCGCCACTCGCTTGTATACTTGTTGCATCTTGTGAGCGTCTCGAATGGGTTGTGTACTTCAACGCAGTCAGCGTGGACCGGGGAGAGACAGCGGAACATGCAAATTAAACTTGTTTAGGATGCTGGAACTAACGATATAGGAAATGTAGTCACGGGGCGATGATAAAATCACTCTCAGTGGAAAGCGTATATAATGGATATCGCAGCTTCGCAACCTCCACGCGTTTGAGCATGGGCGGTTCGTTAAGTTTTTTGTTGTTACATAAACAAATCAAATGCAATAAACAGTTCGAGGCTTATCTCATCTTATCAGTGACTCTAAGTGCAATATCCATTCAGTGTGCGAACAACATCTCCTACTGCTCAATTGTCGAATTCCATTTATAAGAAGACCTAGGGACATCTTGAGACAAATGCAAATGAGTAACGCATATGCGCAAATTGTTATTTTAAACAAAACTAACGCAACAGTGTCGGCAACTTTGAATATATTTCAAAACAGCCACTAAGTGTGACTCCATAACACAACCACGAACTGTTCACGCTAGCGTTTAATGTCGGTAAACGACTGTCGGATAGTTGCAAACCTTGCTCACGCAACACAGAAATTTTAGTGTCGACGTGTAGTAATAATAGCATAAACACGTGCCATCAGCAAAACAAAATCATCATCACAGCTAACATCAATGGCGTGCAGCATAACTTTAGCACAGAAACTTGCTAACTGCTGCTGTTGCAGCTGCTGGTTGAATATGTCCAAACACGTGATTCCATAACTCATTATAATACGAAGGAAAGCCAATTATTATCGGTGGTGGCAAAACTTCATCCATGGATGCGCATGTGGTTATTCCATGGAAATGAGTTTCAATTTGGGACAACAAATCGTATCATGTGTACTATTGATGGGGATAGACCTATGTGGCGTGAGAGAATTCGAAAATCAGCCGCTGGTATATTATTAAAATTTAAATTAATCGTCTGATGGAGCTAGCAGAGCGTAAATGAATAACGCACTTATTATTTGTTTTCAGTTGTGATTTCGCACAATGCTAGTTGTGTATTAATTGCAAAAGCGTGTTCGTGGAGTAAAAGTAACATGTACCATATCTAATATCGGGGTGTATCACTCATTTTAATTCAATAATCAGAAACGAAAATCATTTGGAAGCGAACTAATGAAAGCTCCTCTTCTCGGAACAATGTATTAATTGGCAATCAAATTTGAAAAAATATGTCAGTAACGCGATTCGAAATCCGGCAACACAAACTTTAAGCTCTGACGCTAATTATTCTATAATTTGACGCATTTCAATATCTATAATTTCGAAGACATTGTAAATATAAGCCTAGCAAGCAGATGATGGATGCTGCTTCGCTGAAGGTAAGCAAAAATAATACCTTCCAAGTCAGTATTTTTCATAAACGTTGGCTTCCCATGGCGTATATTATATAGGCGAAGGCAACTTATGCCGAAGGAAATTGTAGCGATTAATTTGCATCGCTGAGTGGAGCAGTCGATTCCACAAGGTAATCCGCACACAGTTCAGCTAAACCGGTTCTATATAATCAAGTGTTTCATAGTGATACGCGTATGAAATTTTGTTTTACAAGCAAGCACTTTTGATATGAGTAGGTGAAAAATTATCAACATTCTCCACAGTTGCTGTCGGAAGTATGACAAACAAACGAATTGAATCTTGGAGTACTCGCGTTGAAACGTTGTTGAAGTCTATCGTTATGGGCATTGAAAAACTATACGCGCAACAACGATTTGTATAATTGTACAAAAATAGCGCACTATTGCAATCGATTTCGGTCATTGCTACTACTGAGCAATTCTTGCTAGCCGTGAATATTTAATGACTATTATTGTAAACAAAAATAGTGATGCGTAAAGAAAATTCATTTGGCGTAAATGTCGCCACTAATAGGATCAATTCCGCACACGTTTTCGAATAAACAGAACGATTTGCATTGTTGATGAAGCGCGGCTAGAGAATTAACAAACTTTAACGAGGTTAGTGAAGAATTTCTCAGGCGATTAACATTTTTTGACGTTTCTTTTTGAAAAGGGCAATCTGGGTGAGCGTAGAAAAAAATAATGACTTCAGGATCAGGAATCTTTGCATGAAACTCAGTTCTTTCAGAACAAATATAGCAGTGACATGTTTGAGAACGGAATCCTCATTCTGATTGAGCCCCAACAGACTCAATGTTCTATGTAACACTAATGTTATGTGTTGGTAACTGGAGTCATAATTGATTTATTTGAATTTCGGAAGTGAAACACCGTCCTTAGTCGACGTGTTCCATACAGGCCTATACAGACAATTGTCACATCACCTTCACGCAATTCTTCTCACTCTGTTCCGACAGTCATATCAGATGCCGTGAGAGGCTCATTTCATAGTGAATGATATAATGAACTGCATGTGACAAAGTGTTTATTCCACTGGTTGTCAAATCAGATCAAAGATACCACATTGCTGCTGCAGGGTTATAAAATAGTGACAAAACCATATAAAAACATCATTGGTTTCGAATAAGAAATTCGGTTGGCATATTTTATAACGTCACCGAAAAAACCGCAAAGGAAATAAATAAAAAAGCTCATGGATATAAATACCCCACGGAAAAAAGCGCATTAATTTATTTTTTCCGTAATGGTATTCATTCTAAGGTCAATGTAATGGAGGCGACGTGGATAGGGCAACAAGGCGGCCCCAAGCCGCCGAGGTGACGCGATCCGAGTCGGCCGCCGTCGGAAGGGGTGATCTCTCGTAAGCAAACCTGTGTTCCACTGATTGCCCGGTTAGCTTGAAAAATAGGAGACAATTTTATAGTAGACCGAGCGTTAACGAGCGTCGGACGACATACGTTTGCCTGGTGTATAGGTTTGCCCGGTTAATTTTTGTTTTAAAATATATCGTCCGGCACGCACTGTGAATGGGAATCGCTACCGCTCAATGATAACCGAATATTTTCTATCGTCTATGCCAACCAGTCTTCCGAAAAACACTTACACATGTCCACGCGATGTGAAAATTCCATGTTTTTGTTTGAATTCGAACATGATTCTCGCTAGTGTTGAGTGTCTATCCCCAACACGAACAATGATACACAAACATAGACATGTGAAAACAAACACGATGTTTATAATTCAAGAACATCATGTACAAACATATCACCCGATGTCGCAGTATTCATTGCTTTCGTTTCGTTTCTTTTCATACACGGAAAGAAATTATTCATCCCAAAACATTTCTTCGTAGAATACTTTTTCACAGAAACGAACTTGAAATTTAGTTCGCATAACAAAAATTGCACGAACTAAGAGGCTATAAGTTCATGCACCAAAATATATATTTTTATTATGGCTCATATGGCGTCAGCCTAACGGGGCCGGGAGTTCAATATTTTGACAATGTTTGCTTACAACTATGTTAGTAATATGTAACCGATTACTCGCGGTTGGCTCGAGGTTAGTATTACAAGTGTTCTCATAATTGGAATGTTGCAGTCTTCAGTGCTCTGTACGTGTGCCCGACATGGGATACTTCCTATTGGGATGCAGCTGACCGTTAATCAGCAACGACCCCCTAGTCTGCACCCCATACCTAGCGTGGTGCGTTTTTTTCGACTCGAGGAATCCAGGATAGAATGATCACTAGCCGGCGCAATCATCAGCTCGTGTAGAGTTGTCATGAGCGGTACAACCTTTGGCTCTTGTTGAATCATCAGTGGACTGCACAACCTTCGGCCAGTGTATCTGCAAAGAGTGTGTGTATGTATTGCCGCGACTAAGTAAAAGTTTATAGATCGTTCATGCACATTTTGCAAGTCTGATTAAATAATCCTTGGTTTCGTTCAAAGAAAACATTCTCTGAATAGAAAGAAGCTTTCTATTTTTTTTGCGTGCATGTTGGCAATTAATGTCTGGGGAGCCGACTGCATAGCGGGCGACATCTTACAAATGCTGACCAAAAAAATAAATACCCAAAAATTAGTTTTAGATGCAACCTTCAGCGGCACACAGCAGAACCAGCAGAGAAATTTCAGCGGCTAAAACACACCATTAATTTCTCGATGTTATCACAAACTGAATGAAGGGGAAAACTAAAAGCTACACTTACACTGCACTACATATGCTATGTGTGCATGCGATTGCATCATCCTTTCTTCTCCTCTTCTCCGCTCGTTTTATAGCTCGGGTTGCGATCGTATTTTGTATTCAAAGATCCAGCCAAAATTGTTGCTCCCGTGGTCGAGTGGTTAGCGTCACGCCTAACATGTCACTGCTGAATAATTCAATATTAGTACTTGTTCAAATAGCTAATAATAGCGAATGTTACATGAATTCAATATATAAATTGATGCGTGCACTAAATAATGATATCAAATGTGAAAAACTCTCATATCAATCGATGTATTTTGTTCAGAACAGAAAAAGAGGTTTATTTTATTTGCCCAATATTTTTGATGAAGCACCCATTGTCATGAAAGGAAAGCATTTTTTCCATGTCAATATACCAACACACCACGCGTTGAGTGGTGGTGGTGTGGTGTCCGATTCGCTTCTTCTACTCTACGCACTGCCGGTGCTTGGGGTGAAAATGCAAGAGAAACTGTACACCATGTTCGAATATCATGTGAAACATTGGGATTGAACATCGTATGTCCAAACATACCACGAATACAAACATGTCACATTTTCTAACATAGGTACGAAAAAATCATGTTTGTACTCAAACACAAAACTGTGAACAGCAGCGTGGACATGTTTATTCCGGACGCAGTGTTTTTTGTGAAACATGGAAGACTGATGCCAACAAGCCAGTGACGATTAATGAACTTCGTACGAATATCGAACGTGAAATTGCAGCAGTATCGGCCGATTTATGCTTGAAAACCGTTGAAAATTGGGTTCAGCGTCTGAACTTCTGCAAGTGTGCCCGTGGTGGTCATGCAAAAGAAATTTGGTTCCATACATAATGACATCAAATGTACTTTCACATGAATAAAGAATTTTATTGATATCCAAAACCGTTTTTTTTTTATTCAAAAAAACTTTTGTAGCGATCTTATTGAAAACCCGATACAATGAATGATACACCCAAACTAGCGTTGGCTGAAAACATTTCATCTTTGGCAGAAATGATGCCATTTCGTGTGCTGGAGAGTGAAATGCGCAAATAATGAGCTGTTTTAAAAGCTTAAAAATGGTTTGCATGTATGCGAGCAGACATCTCTTTCTGTTTTCTTTTCTCATTTAGTTTGGGACTGTTCCAAAAAAAGTCCATACGACGTCAATGGGGATCGAAACAAGGCCGACTGGGATGCAAAGCTATTTTACACGATCACGCTATCCACATGGCTAATGATGCTTCGCCAGTTCTTCAGCAAATACGTGATAATATTGCACCTGATTATAAAATGAAGTTGGGAAGTGTTTTCTAAGAGTAAAAAAGGAGCGCATGAAGGAGAACAATATCTATCTCGGCCTGGGCCTTGTATGTGGCAAAGTATGCGGAAAGCATATTTGTTTTTTTGTTCCGCTCGTTCGTATTAATCTTATATTGCTGTACCATGTATATTATACAAATGTGTAGCGGTATTTGTGAGTCATGACATTTTCTGTTACGTTATGTCTCATAAAGTCAATTTTGGGTGTATATTTCAAAACAAAAATTAACCAGGTAATCGTATGCCGTCCGACGCTCGCTAAAGCTCGATCGGATCTTGCTAAAGGATCGTATCCTATGTTTCAAAATATCCGGGCAATCAGTGGGACAAAGCGTTGCGGGACACTCAAATCGCGTTGTCTTGGCGGCTTGCGCCTCCTCGATTCCTTATCCCCGTTAAATGGGGACGAAGTACATTGACCTCAGAATATATTTTTCGAAAAACGAAAACGAGAGAATAAATTTACAATAGAAATGTGAGTCATTTATACACATGATGTTTTTCCCGCGCCACAATATCTCTAGCCTACTTGTGACATTACACTTTCTTCTGAGCTCATTGCTGCTATTCTGTGTAAAAATGTTATCAAAATATCCGTTACTTCACGGCGCACTTTTGTTTACTCTGGATCATATTTGTGCTACAAGCGAGCTATCTTTATGACAAGCGGGCGGGAAGTTGTTTTGGCGTGTTCAGTCCTGTTTGTTTGTTTTTTTTTTGCAGTTGTCACTTACGTCATAATTTTGGAAACACTGAGCAAGTCTTCCTTCGACACCTCGAATAAGTAAATACTTTGCTTTGTCCATCCGTGTAATAGTGCGAAAGTACGAATTGACAGTGTCTAGAAATTTGTTTCAAACATTGGTTTTACCATGTCTTCCATCCACATTTACATGTGATTTTCGTTTATTTCTAGAATGATCAGAATGGTTCCAGCTGAAGAAGGTTGTTCTAGTTTTCACTAACCTGCGAATAAAGTCATGCTTAGGGCAACATATTATGCTCCTCAATTTCACTGATGCACTAGCAATAACATTACAGTTTTTTTTACAGCCGGTGTTTAATGGTTCGTGTTACGGCATTACTTGTTTTTATTTGTAGTTATCGTTTTTGTTTCAATTATACATAAATTATAAATTAGGTAACACCAGCAACTATTCCATTCCCACCGTGAAATGAGAAGAGAGTGAGAGTTCATGGAAGTCCCCAACTGACTTTGCGAGACTTCATGCCTAAGGCAGCTAGAGACAGTTATTCATTTCCACGGACGAGGCCATTTCAGAGACAGGGAGCGGGGAAGGTGGAGAACGGCCTTGACACAACGCAGGGCTGCCTGCGCGTTGATGTATATATCCCATCAGACATCAGTTTTAAGATGTTTCTTTTATTTATTTCTTCTCTCATCAGCACACGGGGAAAATAAATGCTAACAGCTTCTAGAATGGAGCTATCGTTTTACTCCGCATCTATAATTTATACTGTGGTTAACATTATACATAACCATTTGAAGGAAAACAAAACAAGTCTATCAATAAGTATTTTATTCTGGGACTTCGTGGGACGTAGAACTGTGTATTTACATCACCCCGAAAATCCGAGTAGGATGAAAATATCAAATTACAATATAATTGCACTTCGACCAGACACTCCAGATTATGCAATACACCTCTCACAGAGGATGAGAATGTGTATTCGACACTTGAATGAACCATCGAGGGCGACAACGACGACGACGAAGTTATTAAATCGCCATCCAGATGAACGTCAAAACCCATTGATTGATTACCCCATCAAAAAAAAGTGACAACACGCCGCAAATCGGCGTTTCTCACAGGTGCCACACCCGGTTTTGCCGCTTGGCTTGCGTATGTACACAAAACCCAACAATCAAGTTTTGCTCGTCGTTTCAACTTTTGCGCAACGACACAGCACAGCTAGGCACCAGGCGGTGACAATGGGTTTAGAGTTGTATAGAGAAATACGAAAATGATGTCACGGAATTGGAACATAGTTTGTTGCCACAACTGACTCGACCAATGGAGGAGGGTTGCAGCAAGAAGAGTATGAATCGATAAACAGGTTGATGGTTGGATGCGAGAAGCTCGTCGAGTGCATCACCTTGATCCTGCTCTGAGCAGCATCTTCCGGTGTTCCATTATACGGGCGGAGAAATCTAGGCCACTCATTAGTTACACTTTTCAATGAGCGAATGATTAGAAACATAAATCATATTGTAAGGTGCAAAGGTCGTAAACTGTCTGCGGACGTCACCTCTCTATTTTTGGAGGAAAGAATTATATAAATAACTAGCTGACCCGGCAAACTTCGACTCGCCCAAAATTTATTTTTTGATATCAATACCTTCAAACATTTACGTTTACAACATTTACTAAGCGCACGTTGATAGGTCCAATCGCAGAACTGTTCATTGATTGATCTTCTAACCAACCCTTTAAAATTACCTTTTACTATAAAATTCCTAGTACTTCTACCAAAACTCGCCATTATAATATTAGATTATTTCCAGACACAATTCTCGTTCAAGATTTTTCAACTACTTGCAAATAACATGTTTCTCCTTTGCATGGAATAAATGTTGGATACAGAAAATATGATAGAATAAAGATAGCCCTAAATCGCCAAATTTCATTTCATTTGCTTGATTAACCCTTTTGCGGTCGGAAATAATTACCCTTGAAAGCGATCCTGTTATTTTTCCACGCTAATAATATTTTGTTTATACTGAGTACCGTAACCTATTATTCATAGAAACTCCGTATATATTCGTGAGAACTTCATTAGACATTAAAATGTGTTTAGAAAAAATGTAAACTGTTATATCGTTGAATAATGTATTTAGTATGATTGCTGTGGTGACTGAGAGCAGACAAACAACCGCAAAGGGTTAATTCTCGAGTAATGTAGAAATTTGTGTTTCATTTGTATGGCAACCCCCCTTAGAGAGAGGGGAGGGGTCTCGAACTATCATAAGAACTTTCCCCGGACCCAAGATTTTCAAATTTTCATATCGATCGGTTGAGTAGTTTCCGAGTCCAAAAGAATCAGACAGACAGATAGACAGAAATCCATTTTTATATATATACTAGCTACCGGCAAACTTCGTTCCGCCCAACATTTATTTTTCCATATCACATCCACGTTTTCTGACTAAAGTATACGATCCATGTGACAACATTTTGACTCACTACACTTGTTCTACGTTTTCATGTATAAATCACACAAAATTAAACAATGTTATAGTAAAATTGAGAAACTTTTCTACAAGAGACATCAGTTGGAGATTATTTTATAGTTAGATTGGACTGTTGTCAGTCAAATACTTTTGGGATGTCACAACACCCGACATTTTACTGTTTCTGACTATTGAAAATTAATGTTGTATTTTCAGTTCCGTTTTAAAACATACAAATAAATCTTCTTCTATGTTTTGTCAATATTAGATGAACGTGGATTCAAGAATATAGAATATAATCTTGTTTCGACTTCCTGTTCGCTGATAATAATATTGAAATATTGAATGACAAAAATATATGGAAAACCCATGCAATTTGGGTATTGATTGCAGGTGTCTCACCAGCGGAAGTATAGTATCGTATTCCGATGTCATTTTAAAATCGAGAATGGTGACTCCCGGTTCGTTAAAAGGGGATCTAAAATACCGGAAATGGCATGAAATCGCCCAATACGATTGTGAATGGTATCGTTGGCATATATTCATGGGTATGCGAAGAAGAATAAGAAAAGAGAATAAAGTTTGATAGTGAGCAGATAGGATTTAAGCGAGAGCGAGATAATATTTGAGTGGTAAGAACTTAGCCTTAGAGAGACCCGTGTGGATTTAGACAAAGAAAGTGCACATACAAATGCACACGCAAACGTCAACGGTCAACGATCAAAGTTAAAGTCATCTTCAACACGCAAACATAAACATCCTTGCGCACATGCACACGGATGCATACGAAGAGTTTATCAAAAGTATTTGATAGCGAAATCAGATGCGCTCTCCCGGTAGCGAGCGCCATTGGATGAACCAGGTGTGTGCGAGCCATTGATGGCAAGTGTCAGAGAGAACGTGTAAACAATCACGGTATAAAAACTGGGGGTCGGTTTAGGACCACCCCGACTTTTCCCAAATAACGGCATGCCGTGTACTACATGTAACAGGTAGATTCAATTTATATAGCTTATTTTAATGAGCAATTATTTTGTAATGTTTCGTGATCTAAAAGAACATTGAACTCATTTTCTACAAGTCAAAATTTTTTCTTCTCTGCTTTTGGAACAATGAAAACGCAAAATGGCGCTAAAACGCTAGAATGAAGGGAGCCAGAACCAGGTCACCATATTATCAAATTGTCAGCGTTGTGACACCTTTCATTTGACACTACTAAAAATTCGGTAGGAAGCACCGTTTCTGAGATACAAAGGTGGGTAGGTTCAGGACCACCTTTCCCTTTAGGATGTACTTTTGGAAAGGGAAGGAGAGATCTTGATGAAAGGTGAAAAGTATTCAGAGTTATATAAAACACACGAAAAATAGTATAAAGGGTGTGTCACATAAAATTGCATCAAGGAAAAAACGCTGTACAAATTCGCCCAGTAGACCGATCCTTTTGAAAATTTTAGACAGTAAAATAAAAACTATTAAACAACTTTTGGCATTTTCTTTTTATTCATACTTCGAGCCCAAGCCCGTATGCTCGCAGCTTCCTCTTTACCCCGTCCATAAGGTTCTGTACAACGTCAGGTTGTATTTTTTTTTTGAACAGAAATCTATTTTCTCTTGAAGTCCGCCTCCGATTTGACAACTTTTGGGTTCTTCCGGAGGGCCTGCTTCATAATCGCCCAATATTTCTCTATTGGGCGAAGCTCCGGCGCGTTGGGCGGGTTCATTTCCTTTGGCACGAAGGTGACCCAGTTGGCTTCCTACCACTCCAACACGTCCTTTGAATAGTGGCACGAAGCGAGATCCGGCCAGAAAATGGTCGGGCTCTCGTGCTGCTTCAATAGTGGTAGTAAGCGCTTCTGTAGGCACTCTTTAAGGTAAACCTGCCCGTTTACCGTGCCGGTCATCACGAAGAGGGCGCTCCGTTTTCCGCAAGAGCAGATCGCTTGCCACACCATGTACTTTTTGGCAAACTTGGATAGTTTCTGCTTGCGAATCTCCTCCGGAACGCTGAATTTGTCCTCTGCGGAGAAGAACAACAGGCCCGGCAGCTGACGAAAGTCCGCTTTGACGTAGGTTTCGTCGTCCATTACCAGGCAATGCGGCTTCGTCAGCATTTCGGTGTACAGCTTCCGGGCTCGCGTCTTCCCCACCATGTTTTGCCTTTCGTCGCGGTTAGGAGCCTTCTGAACCTTGTATGTACGCAGGCCCTCCCGCTGCTTGGTCCGCTGGACGAATGAACTTGACAAATTCAGCTTATTGGCGACATCCCGGACCGAACTTCTCGGATCACGTCTAAACTGCTTAACTACGCGCTTGTGATCTTTTTCACTGACGGATCATCCATTTTTGCCGTTCTTCACCTTCCGGTCGATGGTTAGGTTCTCAAAGTATCGTTTTAGTACTCTGCTGACCGTGGATTGGACGATTCCCAGCATCTTACCGATGTCCCGATGTGACAACTCCGGATTCTCGAAATGAGTGCACAGGATTAATTCACGACGCTCTTTTTCGTTCGACGACATTTTTCCAAATTTACGAAAAATTGACAGTGAAGCATGGCCAACGTGATCTATACACTCTTATCTAATTATAAGCGAAAGCTGAAAATATAATTCCTAAAAATTAAATTTCTACAGCGTTTTTTCCGTGATGCAATTTGATGTGACACACCCTTTATAGCTTGCCATAATACGATGGAATTCTTATTTAATGCAACTTATTGATTGTGTGACGTGACAACGCTTCGTGGAGACTGTTTTTTCACACAGAGCGCGTTGTCACGTCACAAAATGCATGCCGATTTTTTTCAAAATTCTTGCAAGCTTTTTGAAAAACTTAATATACAGGAATCCACGTTATTTTTTGTTGACAAATCATAGAACAAAATTTATTTGTATGTTTTGAAACGGAACTGAAAAAACAACAATAATGTTCAATAATCAGAAACCGTAAAAAGACAGGTGTTGCCACGTCACAAAAGTATTGGGTTGGCAACAAGCGAATTCAACTGTACAATATTCTCCATTTAAAGATTCTTGTAGGAAATTTTCTTAGTTTTACTTTTATATCGTTTACTATTTGGAAATCGTGTGATTTATACATGAAAACGATAGAAAAACCTGTTTCGTGAGTCGAAACGTTATCACGTCATGCTGGAATGGGTCAATAATGGAAGATATTTTTGTTCGAAAGGGAATGCTTATAATCTCATATGCTTATATTAGTTACCTTTATTATCATATGTTATACTCTCAGTCACCGGTGACTGACGCAGCCTGAGCGAAAAATCGGTGTCAATCACTGATAACTGACGTGGCAGTCAACGTGTTAATGTTTCGGAGCGCCATCTTACAGCATGTTCTTTTTTGGAAACGTAAGAGTTGTTAAGAGAAAAGGCAAGGATAACGATCCTTTTTGGCTGCTTTACCTTTCTTTCTTTCTTTCTTTGTTTTTAAGAGGCTTTAAACTTTGCAGATCATTCGCCTCTAGGCTTTGCCTTTTGTTTTTCAAAGTGTTGCACGTACTTTTCGACGAAAGCTATCAACCTTGGTTTTTCTGGGTACATGCAGAGTATCACTAACTCGTAGCGCGTAGCATACATGGCACCAATTACGGTTCAAGTGAGTGCATGACAAACAAACTTCTTCCATCGAAGCACCCACGACATAGAAGTAATGATCTTTTAGCTTGTCGGATATATTCAAGTAGGTACCACTTACCATTGAGGAGAACAATGCACGAGGAGTGCATTCCATCTGATCAGACATTTATCTTTCGGAGAATTCGATTCTTTTTTTTGTTTGATTATAATGGGTTATTAAACCTTCGAATTTTTGCTTGGTTCATTCGTCTCTTCTTTTTGTAGATTGACATTCTCCATGACATTATGCTGTGATATTTTGATTAAAAATACACTTTTCTTAAATTGATCAGTAAATTTTTATTCTCATTTCGGAAAAAGCTGTTCTATAGGTAAAGTGCACAAAACAAGACAACATTACATTTCACCTAACCATCACTGAGGGCCCCAACTGTTGTTAGTTGTCAAAACTTCTCTCGCTGGATCTCAAGTAGGCCACGCGATCACAACACAGCACAGCAAAGCGGCAATTTGTTTCAATTGCACGTAATTACCTTGTTTACTGCGACGCAAAATTGTTACGACTATGCAAGACAAGACGTTGAGCGAAATCGCAGAAAAAGTGTTTAGCAGACAACTACTTGACCCCGCAACGAAATGCTTTGTTTCGAGTTGCACTACGCGAATAGTATACTCACTTTTGATTTATGAACTGTCGTCGAGTTTAGAAAAAATAGGTAAATGCACAATACCAATCAATTTCAGGGTGCGAGATAGTGCAGAGCGCATCGCACATAACCTTCTGATTGTTGGAACCGTTGGAACCAATATTAAATTAACACACTCAAGTCAAGCAAGTCAACCCATTCAAGTGTCGTGGGTTGATAAAATATCAAACTATATGGTTGCATAAAAGAAAACAAACTAGCAGCAGCCTTCAAGTCCGGTTCAAGTGGCCTTGTTTTCTCTTTCTTTTTTCCTCTACCAAAGACTTGTAATATTATTCAGCCTCTCAAGTGTTTCCACCTTTTCCAATGCGAGAAGCCGGGTTGGAATGGTTCAATCATGACACAGTTTAGGTTGTTTCTTGCATTGTTAGCTGGGGGCAAGTTACGTGTAGAATTTCAAAATCTTCAATTATGTCAATAATTATCGCTATCGGTTAGTTCCCTTGTTAGCCGTTAAGCCGTTAATCGAAACATGTCGAAGATAAACGTCCACCAATTATCTGATGGAAAAGATTGAGCTTACATTACTTATGTTACAGTCTGGACAATGTTCTGCTCTCTTGGTTTTTACATCGCAAGAGACGACAATGAATAGTTAGAAAATATGTTTCTATCCAAAAATATGCTCATTCAACAAGAGCCAAAGGTTGTACCGCTCATGACAACTCTACACGAGCTGATGATTGCGCCGGCTAGTGACCATTCTATCCTGGATTCCTCGAGTCGAGAAAACGCACCACGCTAGATATGGGGTACAGACTAGGGGTCGTTGCTGATTAATGGTCAGCTGCATCCCAATAGGAAGTATCCCGTGTCGGGCGCACGTACAGAGCATTGGAGACAGCAACATCTCAATTACGAGAACAGTTGTAATACTAACTTCGAGTAATCGGTTACATATTACTAACATAGATAATAAGAAAAACTGTCAAAATATTGAACTCCCGACTCCGTTAGGCTGACGCCATATGAGCCTTGATAAAAATATATATTTTGAAAAAAAAAAATGCTCTCGTTTATGAATGCGGACAAACAAATTAATAGAATTTTTTAAATAGATTTATCTTTTGGCCTAGATTCACAGTCCTGTACATTTTGTAGCTTGGGATGGGTTGTTAATGTCAATTTGTCCTAGAAGCTAGGAGCATTTGATGTAACTTTTCAATAGATCAGGTCGATCCTATGTTTTATGTTCAATTTTTGAATTAAAATATTCTTTATTGAAAATGAATTCTAATCAAGTATATATTTTTCATTATTATCTACAACCTATGCCATTTTCGGGTAATTTTATAATTCCAACCATGTAGAACTTCTGTTATTCATTGGCGAAAAATCTTTTCAAATGAGTTTCGGCAGCTCCTATGTCAGCCAATGTTTTTTCCATCAACAGAGTTCTGCAGAGATTTAAAACAAATTGTGGTCATATTTCATGGTGGTAAAGTCCATGTTTGGTGACAAATTTGAGAACAAATGGTGGTCATACAATGCAAGCTTTACGATAGATGCATTCTAACCAAACGCTCTCAATTTTTGACACGTCATCGTTATCGTCGCATTGTCTTTTCTGTTGATCAATTCTGATCGTTTTTTCCTAGTCACTTCATGTAATCTTTGCAATAGTGAACAGTAGAACAAATCGGGCCCCTTTCAATCCCAACGTCAACCGTGGGAATTTGCTCCAGAAATGGGTCGATTTAGTTGATGTAGGATTACGGCAGGCTATTTGTATGATATTTATTTTGGATATATTTGAAACATTACATTATTAACTCCTTGCGGTCGTTTATCTGCTCTCAGCCACCACAACAAGGAACTTTATTCGACGATGTAATAGTTTACATTTTTTTCTAAACGAATTTTAATGTCTGGTGAATTCATGAATGCACACGAAGTCTCTGTGAATAATAGGTAACGGTACTCGGTATAAACAAAATATTATTAGCGTGAAAAGATAAAAGTTTTGCTATCTTCGCTCCAAACCAACGGACCACGAAACTGAATGCATCAACGCGAATTTCTTCTCCAGAACGCGATTCACAGTCGACTAGTTTGCACAGCAGGCTTTGCAATGGTAGTGGTATATGAAAATAACAACAGTACAGGAATCGAATATTCACGGCCGAAAATGGTCAGTGTTAAGTCAGACCGGACCGTGTGACATTTTTATGATTTCGAGAAAAACGAGTTCGAAGTTTGGTGCTATAAGGGGTTCTCATGGAGTGTTCAAAACAATTTCGATATGTTATTCCTGCTGTACGCGTGATTTTCCAAATCTGATAAATGTGGAATGTAGCTTACATGATGTTTAACCTAATGCAAACAATAACTCTCAATTTTCAATTTTGTGACTTGGTCCGCTCTGGCTTAACACCGACCAAATATCGTAGCAATAAAATCGTCATCATAACATCAAGTAATCAAGAACTTGTGTGCAACGTTGTGAAATTGACGCTATGCGTTGACATACCCTGCCCGGTGTCTGGAAAAATACTAAACACTGAAATAGTGGACACCGACTTTTATTGTTGCAATTTCGCGCAGCAGAAAATCTAGCAGAAACGCATATTTCACCCAGGTTTTTTTACGCGGGGGATACGTACGCGTTACGCGGAAAATCCGCGTAAAAAAACGCGTTAATTCGAAAATCCGCGTAAAAAATACCGCGTTAATTGGAAAATCCGCGTAAAAAAAACAGGTCACCTAAAATCTACGTAAGCATCGTGATAGAGTGCGGCACTAATTTCCGTCATAAGCCCTAAATTCCGTCGCAATCACTGATTACCGTCATATGCTCTGACGGAGCATGAAGACGAAATGTGAGCGGAGTGAGAGATGTAATATTGATCTGGTCGCGGTACCCGCGTAAAATAAACCGCGTTAATTGGAAAATCCGCGTAAAAAAATCGCGCTAATTGGAAAATCCGCGTGAAAAAAAACCGCGTTAATTGGAAAATCTGCGTAAAAAAACCTCGTAAAAAAACTTCGCAAAAAAACACCGCGTGAAAAAAAACCTTGGTGTATTTGTTTTTGGAAGTATTACAAAATGCGACTTGCGACAGTCGAATTTCTGACTGTCTGACTGTCACCCGTTTTCACCCACATGGAGAATATAAAGAATGAAGAATATAGCCGTTTTCTGATATAATTTTTTTAATTTTTTTATTGGTTTCTTAACATATTCAGGACCGCACGTTTTGGGGCAAACTTGCTTCATTTGTTCGGATTTCACGAATAAGATCGTTTCATTCGGTGTGGATGAGACGAAGGCGCCATCGGTAGGCCTAGTTGGATTCTTGGCAGATAAAGGATTCGACCATGAAGTGTTGAAAACACGGGTTATTTCGTGATCCATCCGCAATAGATGGAACGCGAAACACGAGAAAACTCGTGAGCGGTCCGCAATATGTTAACAGCTATTTTTCATTAGAAATAACTAATTTTTAACAAAAATGACCACCATATATGAAGAATGAGAATATGAAGCGCGAGTAAATGTTATTCACTCACTTCGATACAATGCCAATTTTTATTTCTCGGCGAGTTATTATTACCCGAAAAATGGTTTAGGTTACGTTACTTAATGTGACATAGGAGGAGGGGGGGGGGTAGCCGTAATCGTTCCGTAACAAAATTCCAATTTTATTCCTAAATGAATCAACGCGTCCCTATATGCTTGAGCAGCTGGCTTCGATTCTGGGACCGAATGAGGTATGTTTCTGAGCCGAGATGATAAAGCACGTGTTGAAAAGTTCCTAACAGCAGTCAATAAGTAGGCAACGATAATAATGCATCTCGAATATCCTGTTTATCTTCTGTATCATCATTTTGTCGTGACTACTAAACGTTAGAATATTCCATCTTCTATCGCAGGATGCAGAGTAAAACATTGGTCATGCTGAAGTAATTGAATACAGTGGTCCAACGCACTTTGCATATCGTTCAAGGCACTGTTCTTCGAACGCATTTTCCCATGAGTTCGATTTAAAAAGCGAAAATTCGATGAAATTTTTCGTTATTCAGGAATAATCAAGCCTGTAAACACAATTACTGTGGATGGAGGATCAAAGAACCCTCGTTATAAAAAGATCATAGATATGGTGATTCATCATCTTAATGCAATCTTCGTTGCTACAAATGCTCCAGGACGCAGTGAACTCAACTGAAAATCCTTTTCCACTTTCGAACAAAAATCAATTACGTTAGTGCCAACATCAAATGGACTAACAACGCTTAGCTAATTGTAGAACATATGGGAATTCAATTTTCCGAATTTTCCGATTTTTCTCTCCGCTATATTGATCTACGGGAAGAGACGAATATAAAAAAATATAGATGACTCAAATTGAACCATTCCTTCCTCGGGTTTTGCGCTTACCAACACATTTGGCCTTCCATTTTTATTTATAGATATAAAATATGGAAATGCGTTATTTCGCCTGAAAATCCATTTCCACTTACGAACAAAGATCAATTTCGATAGCGCAAATATCGAATGGGCTAACAACGCTTATTATTTTCGAACATGTGGGAATCCAATTTTCCGAATTTTCCGACCTCCCTTCAGGATTTTCCGAAAATTTTCCGATTTTTCTCTCCACTATATTGATCTACGGGAAGAGACGAATACAACAAAATACAGGAGGCTAAAATAGGACCATCCCTTTTTCGGGTTTTCCGCTTACCAACAGATTTTGCCTTACATTTTTATTTATATAGATATAAGATAAGGAAATACGTTATTTCGCCTGAAAATCCATTTCCACTTGCGAACAAAAATCAATTTCGATAGCGCAAACATCGAATGGACTAACAACGCTTATTATGATGTAGTTTTCGAACATGAGGGAATTCAATTTTCCGAATTTTCCGACCTTCCTTCAGGATTTCCCGAAAATTTTCCGATTTTTCTCTCCACTATATTGATCTACAGAAAGAGACGAATACAACAAAATACAGGAGGCTAAAATAGGACCATCCCCTCTTCGGGTTTTCCGCTTACCAATAGATTTTGCCTTACATTTTTATTTATGTAGATTCAATCAAGTGGTTTGCTCGTTTCGTTAAAACAGCCCATTTAGCATCCGAAGTGAAATGTAACGATAGGAACTGCTGCATGGAAACAAGAAGTGTTAATCAACATCAATTTACACCAGCTCATGTTCCTCTCAGCCAAATGCAAGACATTTTGAAAGCACCAATCCCAACAGATGTGAGCGATCATTTTCTCTGGATTTGAGTAAGATTGACCAGGATTTGTCAAACATGCTTCATCTATTTCGCATCACAAGTGGTGTTCAAGGAACGCTCAAAGCTTCACAAGACCGGACTGCTTGGTAAACGTCAATGCCCCAAAAATAACTGGTAGAAAATAAGGAATCTACTTGGACGGACGAAGACTCGGATACAAAATTATAATTTGCTAGATGAGGATGGTTTTACATTTCCAATAATTTCAGTCTAAGAACATTTGATTCCGACCTGGGCAGAAGTGTGATCTTTTACGTTGATATTTTCAGTACTTCTTCTTGAATGGCACTAACACTCCCTGTGGAACTTTTGCCATCTCAACGTAGGTATTACTCGGGTAATTTTTATTAGCAGAATGGTTGAGATTTCTATGTCGGATAACACGTCTTGAAGTATTCTTGAATGGCAAGCTCAAGAATACGCGTGACCACAATGCAAGTCAAAAGAAATTTCTTTGGCGAAAAATTCCCCTGCCAGAACGGAAATCGAACCCGAACATGATAATGTCTGACACTAACCATTCGGCCACGGATGTACCTATTTCCAATACTTAACGCGTTAACTGCCACGTCAGTCACCGGTGACTGACAGTTATAACATATGATAAAAAAGGTAACTAATATGAGCATATAAGCTTATAAGCATTCCGTTTCGAACAAAAATACTTTCGACTACGATAAGAAACGCTGGCCCTAATACGTTTAGAAATTTCCATAAAGTCGCTATCAAACCGTGGCACTCAACGTGTTAATGGAAGTACATATATGAAAAATATGAAAAAAAAAATCCAAACGAGTTTGACGTATTTTGACGTTACGTAACTAAAGAGGGGGTCTTGCGTTAGTCATTGTTACTTAGGAGGTCCAAAATTCGTATTTTTAGCGTTACGTTAGCGTTTGTGTACCACGCCTAATTTAAGAACAAGGATAATAATAAGAAACAGCTGATATTCCCAATTTTCATTGTAATTTCCTAAGTTTCCTATTTCGAAAAAGGATAAGTTTTGTTTCAAATGACTTTAAGTATTGAAAGAGGAACTTTTCTGCCAGTCACTGTAACTTTTCCAAAAAACACGTGATCTAATAAGTGAATTGTGATTAAGAAGTTTGCAACTGGTCGGTTTGTGATTATTTGGAAAGTATCAACACAATCTCCATCTTGAAAATCTGAAACAGTCAATAACTTTTTGAGCACTGTGTGCTTTAGCAAACATGTTTCTCAAAAAAGAATCAATACCAGTGAGTGTAGCAATGCGCTCAGTGTACAATTTTATTACTTACATTAAGCCTGTGGCTAAATGTCGGTTCCAGTTGAGCAAATATATGACTCGCGTATCGATAAAACAATGAAGTTATGATCAACTGCTGGCGTCTTTGGAACGACCAGATGCCGATGGTTGGCGCGGCTTGAAACGTCGCGTTCTTTCGCTCCCTCCCCGTTAGCCAGAGATTGCAGCAGCAACAGCAGCTAAATGTGATGTATGGTAAAGGCATTGGAATTCAGAACCAGACTCATTCGAGTTTGGACATGGTATTGCTGCTGCTGCTGCTGTTTGTGGTCTCGAATACACAAGAACAGAAATACTCATGATAAATACATTATGAGTATAGTCAGACAGCGCTCCAAGCTCAGGGTATAATACGAATAACTTGTTGTGATCTGTGTAGCGTCTCTTTTTTGCAAGCGTGAACACTCTAAATCTGGTTCTGTGCATCCCGGCAGAAATTTTACGCTGACCGGGCTTGCATTAGAAATCCAGATGGGTTTTTAATTTCCTAGAAGCTGAGAATACGGCTGATGAATACACAATTTACGATACCACAGTAACGCTGCTCCAAAGTGCACAGATAGTGTTGGCGTCTGGGCAATTCTATGGCATCTCTATGATCGTTACGGCGTGTGGTTTTATGTGCTACTAAACATAGAGCTATTTTTGAGTTCTATTGCAGATTTGTGTGACATGACTGAAGCGTGCATTAACCTACATTTCCATCGCTCTGGTTATAATGGACCAAAAAATGCTATGTTAATGTACATTGGTTGACCGATTTTGCAATGAATGAATAGGAAAAGTCATAAAACAACTTTGTTTGTTACAAAGTTGATGGTATAAGGTGCATCCTTTCATCGCCCCCTTCATGATGATGAGTCAGCGAGGGCTTCCGTTTTCTTCGACAAGGGCCAATCATCCCCCAAGTAAATAGGTTTATGTATCTCACCCCACCTTCTGAGTTCAGCCGTAAGCATGATGAGTCATCACAGGGCCAAGAAGAATATAATAATTTCATGGTAAGGTTCTCCAAGATATGCTGCCAACATGGGACATAAAAACAGACGGGGGGAGATCGTGACATATATACGTGAGGGGGAAAACGAACTAGTATTAATTCAAGCGAACCGAGAGGGGTTCCGGTGGAATGCATACACTGGAGGAAGCGTTGTTTTCCAAGCAACTATTTTATAAGATCTATTATTTAGAACAAAGGGAATAGCGGAAATACAACCGCATTAATGTTATGTGTTTCCAAGTGTATAGGTATGTTTGTCAATATTTACTTGAAATTGCAAGTATCTATTTTGCAAACATATGGTCGGTGTTAAGTCAGACCGGACCATGTGACATTTTTATGACTGCGAGAAAAGCGAACTTGAAGTTCAATGCTCTGCAATTTTCGAAGCATTTAATTTTTTCGTTCAATATTGTTCTCAGGAATGTTAGCTACTCTCTGGCAATACTTTGACGTATGATAATTGTAAAAAACATCTAGAATCATGCCAAAAAAGGCACTTATTTGGCTGCCTATGCGTACATGGTCCTCTCTGACTAAACCAAATGAAGCATTTTTTAAGATTTGGTTCACTATGACTGAACAATTTCGAAATATTTCTCAATCAATTAACAGTTGTGTGTCCAAGTATGCCGTTCTGTGATAAAACTTGGTGAGAGAAGGGGTGTGAGGTTGGAACTGCATAAACTTTTGTTTGCTTTCAGCATAATAGCTCTGCCATTCGTTACAGGCATGAATATGATTGCACACAAACATGTTAAAGTATAAACTTCTTATTTTCAATCATCTTAGAAAATATTCGTCAATAGAATCGTCAAATTCGAATTCATTGTCACTGCTACAGTCTAAATCGTACTCTGAAATTGTATATTCTTCGATCATTCACACTGAAGACCAGCATTTTTCACTGATCCGTTTAGTCAGATTGGACGAAGTTTAATTTTGAATATACTTAGAATGTGAACATTTTACACTAACAGGTACAAGCACATTTCAACTAGGTACCTATTATCTTCTATTGGTTTGAATTCCGCGCTTGAAAATTGTTTAAATTCAATATACAAATGATTGATACATGGTCCACTCTGTCTGCACATGATATAAAGCCTTTTCGCCATGGTAAATGGTACATGGTCCGCTCTGACTGCATACTATGAGAGGTTTTCGTTGATCAATCATAACAATTGCTATCAATTATACCTGCTGTATACGTGATTTTCGAAATCTGATAAATGTGGTAGGTAGCTTACATAATACTTAACCGAATGTAATCAATAACTCGAAATTTTCAATTTTGCGACTTGGTCCCCTCTGACTTAACACCGACCATATCTGTATTTATTTATTTGCCCACAAACTGAATAATGCTTGAAACATTTAGAATCCGTAATCACTGTTCATTTTATAGCAGCGGTCGTAGTAGGCGTGTCTGAAATCTTTTGACAGCAAAATAATTGTAAAATCTGTATCTTTCGACGGTAAAAATTTCACGTTTATACTTCTGTTTTGAAATAGTTTTGCAGAATAGAAGCCAATACCGATAGACACTAACATTAAAAATGGTTCAGGAAGCACACGGTCGGTCCTAGAATCGAAGCTAGTAGTTCAAGCATATAGGGGCGCGTTAATTTATTTGGGACTAGCTGACCCGGCAAACTTCGTCCCACCCAAAATTTATTTTTCGTAATCACATCCACGTTTTCTTACTAAGCGCACGTTCATGGGTCCAATCGCAGAACTGTTCATTGATTGATCTTTTAATCTACCCTTTAAAATATTTTTTTACTATAAAATTTCAGTACTTCTACCAAAACTCGGCATTATAATATCAGATTATTTTCAGACACAATTCTCGTGCAAGATTTTTCAACCACTTGCAAATAACATGTTCTCCGTTGTGGAGGCGATCTGGCGTAGTGGTAACATCGATGCCTCTCACGCTAAAGGTCACGAGTTCAATTCTCACTCCCGACATTCTTCCTAAAATGGAAGTAAAAAGTGACGAACCAGCCAAATGAGTTGAAAATCACTATAATACAGATAAAAAAAAAGTTCTCCGTTACATGGAATAAATGTTTGATACAGAAAATATGATAGAATAAAGACAGCCCCTAATCGAACAATTTCTTTCTCGAGTTTTGCTCTTATCAACAAATTCGGCGATCCATTTTTATTTATATAGATATAAGAAAATCTAGGAGTGCGTTTTATCACATTGAAATCCATTTCGACTTTCGAACAAAGATCAATTTCGTTTGCGCAAGAATCAAATGGACTAACAACGCTTGTCACTATGTTATTGTAGAATATATGCGAATTGAATTTTCCAAATTTTCCAATTTCCCCCTTTTCCTTCAGAGTTTTCCGAAAAATTTTAATTGTCATGTTTGGTTGGAATATGTTTGGATGAAATATGTGTGTTATTTTTACGAGACCCCCTCTCCATTCCAGAGAAGGGAGGAGTGTCATACCATTATGCAAACATTTTTCGTACCCAAAAAGCCTCACATCCCAAATTTGGCTCGATTTGCTTGAATAGTTCTCGAATTATGCAGAAATTTGTGTTTCATTTGTATGATAGCCTCTCCTTAGAGAGAGGGGAGGAGTGTCGAACCACCATAGAAACGTTTATCGATCCCTAAAACCTCTATATGCCAAGTTTGATTCCATTTGCTTGATTAGTTATTGAGTTATTCAACCTCCCCCCCCCCCTTTTTGGCGTAGGACTACGTCTTTCATTTCTATACCTGGGTGTAAGATCAAAGTTTCGAAATCGGAAGCGTTACGCCGGAGACCAAGATTTTGAGCGTTAATAGCCCCTAAACAACTGAACGAAATGGTATGATAAACACTTCATTCGAAAGATAAAATGTCTACGCGTTATATACTTGTTACTTTTTGATCCAAAAACTTGTTTCAATAGCCTTAAAATTGCTTTCAAAACAGGGTATTGAAATCACCAATCGGTATATAAGCGAGCGCCGCTCGGAAATCCACTAAGTTATAATTGAACAGCGATTGAGGTACCATCGTAGGAATGAATGGATGTTTCCCTTACACAGACTTCCAAACCATAGAGCCTGAGGAAATCGGCATTGCAACATAGATGCAAGCTGCTGGTACCTTTGTACTCGTTTGCGCTTTTGCAAATTTGAATGTTTCCCTAACACAGACTTCAAAACCATGGAGCCAGGGGAAATTGGCATTGCAAATGAGATGCAAGTAGTGATGTCTAATTTTTTCATTTATTCGATTATCGATTAATCGTTGGGGCATTTTTCAATATTCGATTCATTCCAATAATTATCTTTCAACATTCGATTAATCGAATGAATATTTATTTCTTGAAATAATCACGTATCACGTTGTCATTCTGGTCGCGTGGTCTATCGGGTTGTCGATGTTAGATGTTTGGATTAAAAATGTTGGATAAAAAAATATATAGCCTAATTCTTAGCCAAAAAATATATTAACCTTGGGAAAGATTCTTTCTTTTATTAATCGCGATCACAGTGACAATTATTCGATGTATTCATATTTTGATTTCAAATTAATCGATTATATTTTCATATATTCGATTATATGAATTAATGGAACGACGTCTCTAGATGCAAGGTGCGAGTACTTTTGTACTCGCTTGAGTTTTTGCAACCCGAACTTGTGTTTCCCCAACACAGATTCCTAAACCAATAAATTGGGAAAGTCGGCATTCCAGATCTCGGCAGTACTTTTTATACCCCATGCATTTTTACACTCCGGAATGCGTTTTGCTAACACGGTCTACAAAAGCGGATACAAATGCAAAGCTTTGACTCGGTTATTCAAGACTGCATGCCCCTTCATGTCGCCAGCTCACTGAACTTCTACGCATACTGTTTGATGATTGGAGTTTGTTTGCAATTAAATTCGTAAATTGTTTCATTCATTCACTAGTTTAATCAATAATTTAATCAACAGCTCTGCGATATCGTACCCAATGAAGAGCATTCGAAGTGCGATTATTGCTAATTGAAAAAATACACATGATTACTAAGCCAACGGCAGTCCTACGTCAACCTTGCGGTTATATCATAGGTATAACCAATCCATAGTTTTTTGAGAGAGGGAGGAGTGTCAAACCACCATAGAAACGAAATTTATTGTCCCCTGAAACCTCCACCTGCTAAATTTGGCTCGATTTGTTTGATTAATTCTCGAGCTACGCAGAAATTTTTGTTTCATTTGTATGGCAGCCCAATACAACCGCTGACCCCCCCCCCCCCTTAGAGAGGGGGGGTGGAGAGTCTACCACCCTAGAAACATTTATTGCACCCTAAAACCTCAACATGTCCAATTGGGTTTCATTTGCTTGATTAATTTTCGAATAATGTTGAAATTTGTGTTTCATTTGTATGGCAGTCCCCCTTAGAGAGGGGGGTGGAGAGTCTAACCACCATAGAATCATTTATTGCACCCTAAAACATCAATATGCCCAATTTCGTATTGTCCCCTGAAACCTCCACCTGTTAAATTTGGCTCGATTTGTTTGATTAATTCTCGAGCTACGTAGAAATTTTTGTTTCATTTGTATGGCATTTCTTAAGAATGGTACATCGACTTTATCACCTCGTGTAACTCTCCTTGGAACCTACAAGGCGTGATCAGTGTTCTGTTTTTGCTTCAGTCAATGTGCTGGTGAAAAAAAACTATTTCTTGACAAACAACTGGCCGACGATTTTGATAATTTTTACTAAATTGTTTTCAAATGCATTCGAATAAATAAAAAAATTATATTATTAGGATCTCACGGTAAAAGTTAATGAGCACTGTAATTGATTCGCCACGCACAGATGGATAACACCTTGCGATAACGGATGGATATTCTGTAACGCTGTAATTCTGAATAATTCGTTGTTCGCAACATAAACATAGGTTGTTGATCGATACATCCGGACTGGAAACGTTTTTTATTATTATATTTTTTTATGATCAAGCCTATACGATACTGTTTTTCTATCATATCATCCGATCTTTACGCGCAGTTTTGATTGATCCACAGTAAACGCGTTCCGCTATGCGCACCTCCGCTGAGAAGAAGGTCATTCCCTGGCGAGATACTGTATAATGTTACGCTTTGTACGCGTAACCCGACTGTATCTGCCCCCCGTTCTGGCCCGTACACTTTCATCCGCAAATCTGGCGCTTTGGCGCTATAAAAGCGGCCGAGAGAATCATTCGCCTCCACCCCATCGCACAACACGTGAAGTGAATGATCGAACGAAAAAATATAACCATGAATGAAAACCGCGCAAAAATTGTGGAATTTGAAGCAATAATAAAACGCCGGCTCGTTATGTGCGATACGCATCTGTAGCACAACTGGTGGCATCATCCCATCCCCGCCGAAAACGATGCCAACGTCTGGCTGTCTATTCCAACATAATCTTGGAGTGCGGGTCTCTGGCTGAAACAGTAGGTCGTCGTTCCGTGCTGGAGGTGGTGCTGGCACAAAACAGCAAACATAAAAAAGAACCATGGAAATTAAAATAAAACAAAGAGATCGGAAAACAAAATAAAACGTGAAACACGAATTTATAGCTACAAATAATGGTCTGCTTGTTGATAACCGGTGCGCGGATGAGTCATGCCGTTTCTTCGTTCAGCTTGTTTTGTTATGGTGGGTGATGGCGGCAGTAAAAGCACGGAAACGTGACTACATAATTGTGTGTGGCTCGATGGAAGTTCTTGTCGACGAATGAATAGTTCCATGAGCGGTGAAAAGTAGTGGAAAGCGTGATGCCTAGACGGCGTCTAGTCGGCAAAACAATAAGCTGACTTAATCAACAGGCGTTTAGAAGATGCAAATACATAATGAATCGCAAGAGGCGTGAAAATAGAATGCCGGTGGTTTGTTCCGTGGCCACTGAACGTGATGATTCCCCCTTTTCGATGGCATACTTTTGCAAGAATTTTTCATGTCATCATCTATGAGGGGTGTTGAATCATATGATTATGACTATTACAGAAGCACGTCCACCAGTCTTAACCGTTTCACACACGATATCTCACAGTTCGTCGTGCAAACGGTATAGAAGAATCTAATTTTGCAAACGTTTAACATGTACGAGTACATCTTATAATTTTGCTGGATTCCGTTGTACAATTGCAAAATGTAAGCAATCGCGAGAAAGTTTTGCAAACACTCCGAAAACACACATTCTCGGGCCGTACCATTGGAAAAACAACTCATAATAGTACAAAGTACCGTCTCAAAAATGTGACATTTGGTAGACTGCACACTTCATAGTTGCTCTCTGTGATTGATGAAAATCAGCGAAATTGCACTAAGAATATATTTTTTTGCATAAATATATACTTATTTCACATCATTTTCGTTTGATACAAACTCTTTAACATACATTGCATTTCATAACTATAGAACCATTCCATTTTTCTAAGTTTCCAGAGATATCTAAAAAGTCGCTTGAATTGAAGTATATAGAGTAGAATATAACAACTATCTTCATTTATAAGACTGGCCATTTGAACTTTATTGTAGTGTGGAACATTAGAAAAACTAAAATTCCAGCGTTTAATAACTATAGAATCTGATTAATTCTCACTCCTTAACAAAATTAACGTCAATTTCACGTGAATTACAATAAGTTTCTAATTCGTAGGTCATCTTTAGTTCTCAATCTGTTCAAATAACCCATTCGGTGTGGTTTCGACCAAGCTGCGCCATGTTGTAGTGTGTATCTCGTTCTACGCAGAGAATACTGCTCGTTTTAGATCTTCAGATCGCTCATACTGCTTTAAATCCAGCGACATAGTGAGGGTAGACGGTGCCCCCGGCAAACTATGAAAATGGCGCCCCTAAAAATACCACTTTATTCGATTTTTTTTCGCTAACTTTGAGTTTTTGATATTTTGAGAAAGCTGCTTTTTTGCTCACTTGTATCAAAGCTCACTTTGAGCAGTTTATCCGTGAAAAATCATTACCAGCTTCGCTTATTGTCTAGTCAAATCTCTGCTTTGCGTGCTTTAACTGAAGCAAAATGATCCCCAATTGCATTTGAATCTTCTCTGCTAGCGTTTCATTTTCGATCGAAAAAATTGCCAAGTCATTGAGTCGGACTTGGTTCATTTTAGAATGCAGATAATTTTCAATCAATTTACGATCGCTGAAACTATGTTCGCACGATGCGCGGTCTGTGCCATTTTTACTTCAGTGTAAACCAGACTAACAAGCTCTTTCATCCCAGCACAAAAATTGCTTAAAAATGCCTTCAATAACACAGACATCATTTAGAAGTATGCGTTCTTATAATGCAGAAAAAGAAATAAAGTGTGTTTCAGTTAGAATTTGGTCGCTTATTTTTATTCACTTCAGCGCCCCTAGTTGTCACATCGAGGAACTATTGACATTATTTTAATCCGGGTGGCTTGTTTATTCAGTAGTACAGAATTCGTCAAGGTTGAAGGATACACCCAAAAGTTATCGGGTCTATGAATTTAACATAGAAACAAAGCAAGAATCGTCCGAGTAGCGCTTCGAAGACGATAAAAAACCGCGTCAAATCCACTCAAAAGTGAAGGTGATGCTGACTGTTTTCTTCGATTGTCAACGCGTAGTGCACTATGAGTACCTTCCACCGGGCTAGACAGTCAACAAAGAATATTATTTATCCGTTTTGAAGCGTTTGAGAAATGCTGTACGTTGCAAACGATCATAAATGGTGGATTTTGCATTATGACAACGCGCCATCGCACCGAGCCAGAATTGTACTGAATTATTTCACCAAACATCAAGTATAAACCACCGGGTAAGCACCATATTCACCTGATGGCCCCGTGCGACTTTTTCTGTTTCCCCAGTTGAAGTTGCCACTTCGTAGAAAAAGATTTCAGTCGATCGATCTCATCTCATCATTTGAGATCTCATCGATCTCAAAGAGTATGCGACAAGGGAACTAAAAGCAATCCTTTCGTTGCCCTACCAGGGATGCATGGAGGACTGGGTCAAGCGTTGACACATGTGTGTTGCTTCAGATGAATCGTATTTTGAAAGAGATGAAATAAATTTGCCTGAAATTTAATTCTATTTTGTTTCATTTAAAAATCCCGGTACTTTCTGATCATAGGGTACGTAAAAATGGATTTTAGACAAATAGTCGGTAACAAATTTTACCTTGTCAAGCGTAGGGTAGGTTCAAATTTGTTTACGCAGATGAATTTGCCCGTAAGTTGATGATTTAGCAAGGGATCTGTAGTTGTGGAACGAAGATAATGTTTTTTTTTTCTTTTTTTTTCTTTTTCTTGAATACAATGGTTGTCATCAGTGGGGCAACAATTACAAGAAGTAGTGTCTTCAGAACAGGATTTTGCAATTCATTCTATCACACAATGTTCCAGTGAAGTTCTGGCCTGACTTGACAAGCTGCCATTACAGCCGGGATGACATCAAGTGGTATATGGAGAACAAAATCGAGTTCATTGAAAAAAATATCAATCCACCAAATTGTTCGGATTTTCGAGACATATTGGACAATATCAGAGGCAAATTGAAGAAATGTGGCAGAACCATCAAAAAAACAATTCAAATGCACCACTTTTCCAAGAAGATAGTAAAAACAGTTACCAGCAGTACTGTGCAGAAAATGATGGTTGGTATCACACGAAAAGTTCGAAAATTCATCCGAACAGATGTCGAATAATTTTCATGTTTTTTCAACTTAAATTGAATAAAGCTCCAAAATAACATCCTTCCCTTTTTTGTATGTTATTTCTATGCTGAGAAATGTCCTACTTTATGCGACCAAATTCTAACTGAAACAGGCTTTAACTGTAAAACATCGCACGGCTATTCGCGGCCTATTTCGGCTCCCCTCCGCCCCTCTGTATTGGCTCCATGCATCTGTTTTGCATTGCATGGAGGGGCGCCCAGGTATGCGTAGCGAATAATCAAAAGGATATTGATTATGGTGTTGGGTGTTTCAATTTTGCGAAAATCAGAGAGAGGTTATTGGTATTATTAATGTACGGACAGAAGCAACTACTTATGATGGATGTTTTTTTCCTCAATTGAAAAATGAAATATAATAATTAGGAAATATTAGGCTGTCAAAAAAGTCCTGCGGTATTTTTTTTTGAATTTTCATTTGTTCATAAAATTAGTTACAATCATCTGTTTTAAGTCGAATATGCGCCGTTTTGTTCGATGACTTGTTCCCAACGAGATGCCAACTTCATAATACCCCTGTTATAGAAGCTCGCTTCCTTATTGGCAAAAAACTCGGATAGCCAATTTTCACAGGCCTCTTTTGTGGCTAACTTCTGACTACCTAGCTCGTTCGCCATGGACAAAAACAGGTGGTAGTCACTTGGTGCAAGGTCCGGACTATACGGC
Source organism: Toxorhynchites rutilus septentrionalis (assembly GCF_029784135.1). Taxonomy (NCBI): domain Eukaryota; kingdom Metazoa; phylum Arthropoda; class Insecta; order Diptera; family Culicidae; genus Toxorhynchites; species Toxorhynchites rutilus. Next base: position 114,884,917 of record NC_073744.1, read on the forward strand.
GGATGCAAAAGAACCTCCCATCCGAGCTCCCGGAGCTTCTGGCGCGTCACCAAAGAAGTGTGTGGCCTGGCGTTGTCCTGATGGAAGACAATGCGGCCTCTGTTTATCAAAGATGGCCTCTTCTTCATGAGTGCTACCTTCAAGCGGTCCAGTTGTTGGCAGTACAGGTCCGAATCGAGCGTTTGGCCATAGGGGAGTAGCTCATAATAGATTATTCCTTGACAATCCCACAAAACACACAGCAGAACCTTCCCGGTCGTTAATGAGGGCTTGGCCACCGTCTGAATCGCTTCAGCGGGCTTCGACCACGACCGTTTGCGCTTCACGTTGTCGTAAGTGACCCACTTTTCATCGCCAGTCACCATCCGCTTCAGAAACGGGTCGATTTTGTTGCGATTCACATGCGTCGATACGGTCAAAGATGTTTTTTTGCGTCAACGTGTGTGGCACCCATACATCGAGCTTCTTTGTGAATCCAAGCTTCTTCAAATGGTTAATAACGGTTTGATGACTTATCCCCAGCTCTTGGCCGATGCTACGACTGCTACTATGCCGGTCTTTCTCGGCTAATTCAGCGATTTTGTCGCAATTTTCGACGACAGGCCTTCCGGAGCGTGGCGCATCTTCGACGACCTCTACACCAGAACGAAAACGTTGAAACCATTGTTGTGCGGTGGAAATGGAAACTGTATCGGGTCCATAAACTGCACAAATTTTATTGGCAGCTTGAGATGCATTTTTGCCTTTGTCATAGTAGTACTGTAAAATGTGTCGGATTTTCTCTTTATTTGCTCCATATTTGCGAACATTTACTCACGAACGACTTAACCAAACAAGACACTGTCAAGGACTATATTATACCGCGCAAAAATACCTTTCCAACAAGCTATAGTATGACTCGATACAATGAATACAACTAGAACTACTCGCTTACAACGACACCTCGCGGAAATACCGCAGGACTTTTTTGACAGCCTAATATAATTGTAGAAAAAAATGCTATTCAAAATTCCTGGATTTTGGCGCCCTAAAAGGCCAGCGCCCCCGACAGATGTCGGGTTTGCCGCCCGCACACTACGCCACTGACTACATCTACTATTCGTACGATCACTCCTCATAAGTTCTTGACAGGGTTTTGATCTGGTAAACAAACTGACCAGTCCAGAATCTGGAGCCCCTATTCATTAAACTATGCCATGACTTTCCGGATTTTATGAATTGATCCCAAATTACTCAATTATCACGGTGTTTTTAATGCAAAAACACAAATAAATAATTCTGGAGTACTCATTGCACTTCTGACTGTGCGTTCGTGTTGATGAAAAGCAATCTGAACCAGGCCTTTTTGAAAATATTTTCCTCAAACTTGTTTTCGTACTTGTTCGAATCTGCGATACTTGTGCTAACAAATGTTTTATTTTGTTTAATTTTTTATAAATTCTGATGGAACAAATTCTGAACCACCATCTGAAGATGCAGAGGATTATATTAAATGATTGATTGATGAATAGTCGATACCCAATGATGAACGTGAAAGTGTAGGATGTGGAGTAGTTCAGACTCTGATGAAGAAACACATGAAAACAACATTCAGGGGACTGAAAAAGCTACCGATGGTATTTTGTGGCAAAAACTTAACGTAGGTATCGCAGATTGCATCTGCACCCAGAGTTAATTTTTAGCACATGTTCTGGCATCCCGATTTATTGCATTAAATAAGTTGAAAGATAACATAAAATGTTCTACTCCTCAATACATGTATATCATTTGTATAATATACAGGGTTTTCCAACTTTAAATTCCGAAAGTAAATTGAAATAAAACACACTTAGAATTCGAATTTCGATGAAACTTTTATTTCAAATTAAAGTTTGGTTTATGCCATTATGTGTGAAATACAACATCATTCAAATGTCCACCTAGAGCTTCCTCGCACACTTTGATCCGGAACAGGTAATTTTCGATGACTTTTCGGCACATATGGGGCGGTATCTCGGTTATAACTTCACGAATGTTGTCTTTCAAATGTTCAAGAGTTTGAGGAGAGTTGGCATAGTCTTTTGCATAACCCCACAAAAAAAAGTCTAGCGGGTTCAAATCGCATGATCTGGACGGCCAATTGGCATCACCAAAACGCGAAATTATGCGTCCCTCAAATTTCGTTCGCAATATGGCCATGTTCGGTCGTGTTGATGCGAAAATTCAGCATTTTGCTGCTGTTGTTCGTTCGCCCAATCGACGTATGCCCGACGCATTCCATGGTCACCACGCTCTAATGTTTGTACCAGTTGGACTTTATATGGATGTAGGTGCAAGTCCAAATGCAAAATTCGCCACAATGATGTGTTTGACAAGCCCAATTGCTGAGCACGCCGTGGAATCGAAACATTCGGGTCATCCTCCACATTGGCAGCAACAGCAGCAATATTTTCGGCCGAACGCACATTACGATGATGCACAGGTTTCACAATATCCGCTACGGATCCAGTTTGTTCGAATTTACGCACTACATTAGCGATTGTGTGCTCTGTAGGCCGTCCATGACGACCAAAATCCATCCGTAATGCTCGAAAAACATTTGCCGGTTTTGATCATTTTTATAGTATAATTTAACAAAATTAACACGTTGTGCGATGCTAAAACGATCCATATTGTAAAATGGCAGACATTTAACTAACGATATGACGCTTTGGTTGACAGCTATGTCAAACGGTTGTCAGCGCAGGGCTGTATACTTTCGGAAGCCCGAAATGGAAAACCCTGTATATGCTAGATACATACAAACCATTTTTAAGCTTTTAAAATAGCTCACTATTTGCGCATTTGACTCTCATGCACAGGAAATGGCATCTTTTCTGCCAACGCTAGTTTGGGTGTAGAAGTGGGTTACATCTGTGATATAATCGCAAGGTGGACGTAGGACTACCGAATCAATTCACAATGCCTGAACATTTTTATTTTTATTTATATATTTTCAGCCATTCCATGCCAAACCGATATAGTTGTTTTCAGATTTTCGTCAAAAGTGGTAGTTTCGTTCTTTATCGCAACTATTAGACCCGTATTTTTTTATTTTTTTGTTAAGGTGCACATTTTCATTTTAGGGTGATCCGAAATATCGCACACATAATATTTTTCACATAACATATCTCGAAACCAGGGAGGCGCTTTTTTCGTTTTTGAGTTATGATTTTTCGAAGTTACCCGATGCTTCAAAAAATCATTTTCCCTTTTTTCCCAAAAATGACTTGTTTAAAAAAAATATTACTTTTGAACTACTTGACCGATTGAGATGATCGACATATCAAATTAAAGCCTACTAGCTAGCCTTTCTTGAAAAAATAACACTTCCAATTAATTGGATTATAGTCACATATATCCAGTCTAATCGCATAGAAATATTGAATGAAACATGTTAACTTTGAAAAATCATAAATTTGTATGTATTATGTATTATGTGAAAAAACCTCAGCTTTCAGGAAAAAATATAAAAAAATATGGCGCTCTTGGTCCCGAAACGATGTAAGCTATAGAAAACAAAAATAATCAATAATTACGAAAACAAAATCCATTTCTATTATGGGTGTAATATTTTTTCAAGCAAGCTTATTGGCTTTAATTTGATACGTCAATCATCTGAATCGGTCCAGTAGATCAAAAGTTATGAATTTTTGTAGTGAAAAAAATGGGGAAAAAAATGATTTTTCGGACCATCGGTTATCTTTGAAAAATAATAACTCAAAAACGAAAAAACGCCTCCCTGGTTTCGAGATATTCCCTAAAATGGAAATGTTCACCTCAACAAAAAAAAAATTAAAAAATACGACTCTAATAATTTTCTATAAAGAATAAAACTACCACTTTTGACGACAATCTGAGAAACACTATATCGGTTTGGCATGGAATGGCTGTTTTGAGAATTTGCTTTTCTTGTAAGAGTATGAGTGAATACAAGGATGAACATAATATTCGACTCTTTTGAACTGATTGATGGTCCTGAAAAGGATCGATGGTTGATTTTGTAGAAGCAACTGGAGATGGTTGATACATAATTATTTCTTATTCTCGTGAGAAAAATACACGAGATATAAGCTTATTATCAGTATGTATCTCTTCTTTCAGACATATACTGCCTCAACACACGATTTAATATTTGTTCAACGACCACATTTATAGATATTTGTCAACTTGTAGAATCAACAACAACAACGATTCAGTACACATACTCTCTGCGCCTAAAGGTATGAAAACCAACGGTGTACGGAACCCATGTGAGCTTCCGCACCAAAGCTTTCGTAAATTTACAACATTGGCACTGGTGCCAGAGATCGAAATTCACGCTCAGCAGCGAGTTAAGTATTCAGTCAATCAATCTGGTTTTCGATGAGCTTTGCAATGTTGAAATTTTCGTCTTTTCTTTCTCACCGAAAATTCTCTTTCAGAGAGAAAGAGATGCGAGAAAAACTTTTCCTCTCTGAAGTACAACGAGAATGCTTTTTCATCTTTCTTTAGCACTTAAAATATAGCGCGAAAATTCAAAGCTAACTTTACAAACATTAGCCTGTTTAGACAGCGTCTGAATTGTACAAATATTAACCTCTCTCATGTTCATTTCACGATAAAACTCAATGTGTCCATGCAATATTTTCAGCTGCACTGAAGAAGTGAAAAACCATTATCGGCGTCAAGAAGTCACTGAAAAACGAAACCATTTTTCGGCAATCATAACATAAATCAATCAATCATAAAAGTAAAAATCAGCATTGCGTTTCTCGGGAGAATCGAAGTGAGCGTATAACATTTTCTCGCCTCCTATATTCTCAACTATTTTTCACAGTGGGCGAAAACGGATGTTTTTTTTTTCTCAAATCGGCGAGCATTTCGATCTCTGTATACGGTCCCTTTTATATGGTGAAATATTCTCTATGTTAAACATTTCGTATTCACCGCTATCGAATTCATAGCCAATCGATTTATCTATATCGATACATTATCGATGGTTCGGTTTTCACTAAAGCCTCTTATCAGATCGACAGTAGAATAGAAACGAGAAATAGCACATTGATGAGTGAGCGAGAACATTCCACACCAGCTTCACAATTATAACTAAATGGACTTCCGAGCTGGCACCCGCTTATATACAGATTTGTGTGATTTCGATAACCTGTTTTAAATGCAATGTTTAAGTATTGAAACAAGTTTTCGTGTCAATAATTAACAAGCATATGATCGGCGTTAAGTCAGAGGGAACTAAGTTACAGAATTAAAAAAATCCAATTATTGATCGCATTAGGTTAAGCATTTTGTAAGCAACATTCCAGATTTATCAGATTTGGTTTGGCAAATCACGCGTACAGCAGCAATAACCTATCGAAATTGTTTTGAATGATCTATGAACCCCCTTATAGCACCAAAGTTCAAGATCGTTTTTCTCGAAATCATAAAAATGTCACATAGTCTGGTCTGACTTATCGCCGATCATATGAATCTTGGACATTGTATTTTTCGATTGAAGTGATTATCATACTACTCCATTCAGCCGGCAAAGAGGTATTAACGTTCAAAATCTTGTACTCCAAGTGTAACGCTCTCTTTTTCGAAACTTTGAACTTGCACCCCGGTACAGTAATGAAAGATATGGTTCTTCGTCAAAAAATACAGTTACACAAACAGAGATAGTGGGCCTGATCACGAACATCACTGTCACTTACACTTCACTTAATCTTTTTGTGTCTATCATCATTGTCACGTGTAAAAATAAACTTCGTGAAATGAAAGAATTCATTCCCGTTTATGAGAGACATGTCAACTGCATAGTTTCGGGCGTTTGAACGTTATTTCGGGTTGCATTGCTTCGGACGTTTGAACGTTATGTAGGTAAAATTAATAAGTATATGAGATAATATTCCATTCAATTGAACGTATGTTTTAGAATGACATGTTTGCGATTATACCTCGATGATTCGGTATTTCAATGCCAACTATTCGGATTCATTCCATGAATCATTTGCTTGATGCGTTAGTTTGCTGAATCAAACGCTGGTTCAAAGATGAGGGGGAATACTTGGTTGCTCTTGAATAATGTAGTTGTTGAACATATGGGAATGTAGTTTTATTTTCTCTTTCTATAAATTACTCTAGAGATAAAGCATGACTATCATGAGTTTAATAATCGATATCTCGCATACTCTTGTACTCTGCCTTACTCGTTTGAAGAGTGAGAAGTATTTAGTCAACGTTAGTATCATTTTTAAGAACGGTTTTTACAATTTTGATGAATAATAATATCTTCTATATAATTCTATATATAATAAACCCGAATTTATCCATCTCATGATCAGTATAATCTGAGCTACTTCCATATGGGATTCTGAAGTTTAATCCTCTTATCCTTCCCATTCTCGTGTAATTTGAAATACGGGACATGAGGTTTGATATAATTATTTAAACAGAAACTGGTCAGTAGCGTCGGTCAGAAGCATAATTTTCATAAGAAACATCTGATGAGTTTCAAGGAATTTGCCAAAAGCAGAAAATGATTCAGATTTCCTTTAGACGGATATCAAAATTATGGAAAAAGAACTAGAGAATAATTTAAAAATATTAATTTAAAAGCTTTGCAATGATAGATCCTTTTTTTCTTATTTGAAACTTAGATATTCTTTCATTCAAAGTATGTCTTGAAAACAATATCGTTGAAAATATATATTAGGCTGTCAAAAAAGTCCTGCGGTATTTTTTTTGAATTTTCATTTGTTCATAAAATTAGTTACGATCATCTGTTTTAAGTCAAAAATGCGCCGTTTTGTTCGATGACTTGTTCCCAACGAAATGCCAACTTCATAATACCCCTGTTATAGAAGCTCGCTTCCTTATTGACAAAAAACTCGGATAGCCAATTTTCACAGGCCTCTTTTGTGGCTAACTTCTGACTACCTAGCTCGTTCGCCATGGACAAAAACAGGTGGTAGTCACTTGGTGCAAGGTCCGGACTATACGGCGGATGCAAAAGAACCTCCCATCCGAGCTCCCGGAGCTTCTGGCGCGTCACCAAAGAAGTGTGTGGCCTGGCGTTGTCCTGATGGAAGACAATGCGGCCTCTGTTTATCAAAGATGGCCTCTTCTTCATGAGTGCGACCTTCAAGCGGTCCAGTTGTTGGCAGTACAGGTCCGAATTGAGCGTTTGGCCATAGGGAAGCAGCTCATAATAGATTATTCCTTGACAATCCCACAAAACACACAGCAGAACCTTCCTGGCCGTTAATGAGGGCTTGGCCACCGTCTGAGCCGCTTCAGCGGGCTTCGACCACGACCGTTTGCGCTTCACGTTGTCGTAAGTGACCCACTTTTCATCGCCAGTCACCATCCGCTTCAGAAACGGGTCGATTTTGTTGCGATTCAGCAGCGATTCACATGCGTCGATACGGTCAAAGATGTTTTTTTGCGTCAACGTGTGTGGCACCCATACATCGAGCTTCTTTGTGAATCCAAGCTTCTTCAAATGGTTAATAACGGTTTGATGACTTATCCCCAGCTCTTGGCCGATGCTACGGCTGCTACTATGCCGGTCTTTCTCGGCTAATTCAGCGATTTTGTCGCAATTTTCGACGACAGGCCTTCCGGAGCGTGGCGCATCTTCGACGACCTCTACACCAGAACGGAAACGTTGAAACCATCGTTGTGCGGTGGAAATGGAAACTGTATCGGGTCCTGTAAACTCTGTGTTCACCGTACACTACCGTACTCAATAACCGCACTCTCGCACTCGCGTCTGAACGTATCGCTCGCTCGACTGTAACTAACTTGCTTCGACCGGGTTGACATGCATGAACTCCGCATCGTACACCAATACATACACCAAGCGTATCTTTACTTGTCATCTATCAATACCATCGTTCTGTCTCTCGCACACACTGTTTACCGTTCAATGAAGTAATATCGTTACAGGTCCATAAACTGCACAAATTTTATTGGCAGCTTGAGATGCATTTTTGCCTTTGTCATAGTAGTACTGTAAAATATGTCGGATTTTCTCTTTATTTTGCTTCATATTTGCGACACTATAACTCACGAACGACTTAACCAAACAAAACACTGTCAAGGAGTATAAAAGCGCAAAAATACCTTTCCAACAAGCTATAGTATGACTCGATACAATGAATACAACTAGAACTACGCGCTTACAACGCGCCTCGCGGAAATACCGCACGACTTTTTTGACAGCCTAATATTACGTAAAAACAAAAGATCAATGGCCTTTTTCGATGAAACTATCGTCCTGATTCGGGTCTTGTCCACCAATTGCGAATGCTTGAATTACAAAAACCAGCTCTGCAATGTTGGAAAAACATTGCAGTTATTATTTTATATTCAAAATATCAACAGATCAATTCTATACATAATCAATCATAATGATCGTTTTGGGCCAGTGGCCTCCATTGCCATTTTATGGGGTTGCAACTCTCTGTTAGTCTTATCCTTAAAATAGAAACAAAAAAATTCTATTCATTTAGGGCAATCGAAATTATACCTTTCGCCATGTTTCAATCGGTCTACGGGAGCTAAATTTTTAGTCCTCAATTACATCCCATAGCGCATTTATCGAATCCAAATAAACAAATTTACGTTCTCTGGATACGTCAGGATTTCGTTCTAAAAATGCCACCAAGCGGGTGAATTGCTGTTTGTTCATCTTTTCTTTCTCTAGAAGCAAGACAAGATTCAAAATGTCAGCAAAAAAGCTAAATAAATCCGAAATTAAACTTACTCCATTCCGCGTGACTAGCTTTCACCATCTAAAACACAAGTGATAAATATACATGTTTTTCCTCGTGATGTGACAGTATCGTGGTATTCATAATAACACCGGATCATCAAAGTTGTCACGACGGATGAACTCTTCCGGATTCTACACACACGGTGACAGACGTAATAACGTTGTATACAATTCACTTCCTTTTCACCGTGAAGTGATGTTCGTGATCAGGCCCAGTGACTAGTATACACTCACCCATAAACTTAAAGCAAATCAGCAAGAACTCCAGAAAAACTCATTTTTGTCTAAAAATATTCCTATAAGCATAGATTAATATCCTCGCGATTAATTAGAATGGACGTATGCTCAAGCAAAAAATGCATGGTTATAAAGAATTTCCATCTCATGTACCGCATCATTGATACTTTCATTGCCAAAGCATGAAACTATATGTGAGTGGAACTGATTGTATGATAACACTATGTTCTATGCTCCTATGTTCTTCTTGGCACATCGAGGTAGTTCCAAAAATACCGCACAGTATAATTCTAAAAAAAGTCTTTCTAAAGAATTAATCAAGAGGCCTGTGATCATTTCGTCAAACAATCAAACGAAAATCCAGAAAAACGAAGCCGCGCAAAATGGTACTCGTGTTCAACAGTGAACTCTATAATAACAATATCCTATGTGAACTCTATTCTCATCTTCTTCAGGACAAACCTGGCGCCCGCTCAGCTATGGACGATGAAATCCTAAAGACGGTAGAATCTATGCTCGGAAGCAACATTCAAATAGTGGACTGTGAAAAAACCCAAACAATCAGGGAAGAAGAAGTACTGCTTATCAATGGCGTTCCAGTTACCCTGGAAGGATCGGACGGAAATGCGATCAAAAAAGCACTCATCGCTGGCGAAATTCCCTCCTGCGAAATGCTCAACCAATTGCTCTTCCGCGCGGGAGTGTTACGCCAGCCTGTGCAGCTGGAAACATCACTTAGCGTTAAAACTAGCACAGTCACCACCGAAGATATTACCATTGCTCGCAATGGTCAAATATTGGATGAGCGATCTTGCGAGACTAAAGAGAACAATTACTATACAAGTACTTCGAATGAAATTTGGGAACCCGTTAGCAGGCTAAAGAAGAAGAAACAACAGGAAATCGTTAACGCAGAAACGGTTGACGATATGTTGTCCCACCAGCTCAACAATAAATTGTACTTAACAACAAAAGAATCTACTTGCGAAAACGTTCCCACCCACCCAATTCGCCAAAATTCTATTTGTACAGAATCCTCAACATCTTCTTCTACTGAATCAAACTACTCATCATCACGACCAGTCAGCAATGTGTCCAATATTTCTTACGACAATTTTGTATGTCCGATCATTCCCACCCATTTGGTGGAAGGTCACGTTAATAAATCAACCGCCAAAATATCGCCAAATCAGCATAGTGTTAGCTGTGATTCTGGACACGACGAGGTTACGCTTACCTCGGTGTACAGCAGTGGCGTTGGGGGAACCCACGAGTGTTATCCCTTCAACGACATATCGAAGACCAACACCATCAACTCTCTACGGACGGATTCATCATTCGGATGTGAGCTTTCGCCGCCTCCCTCATTCCACAGCAGTGACGAGCCAGACTTTGCAATCATTCCGCAGAACGGTGGCAGCTCATCATCCCCTGCATCCCACAAGCGACGGCATCGATCGACACTTCGGAGCAGGCCCCAAAAACACGTTCCGAAAAATGTACGAAGATGTAACAATAATAAATCTAAGATCATTATAGTTCTTGTTTAAATTTCCAATCGAAGGACATACCCCAGCAGTGTTGTTCCGTTCTTATTTTTGATGTCTTTTGCACATGTTCCGAAATCTGATCACAGTTCTCTCTCATTCGAATAAAGCTGTAAACACTTGGGAAAAAAATTATTCATTTGTATTTTATTCCACAGAATGACGGCAGCAGCGCCAACAGCAACACAGACGACCCCAGCCTCAATGACGACAATGTGAGATTCGAATCTAGATCAGTCGAATGTGCGATTTCGCAACTGAATATGTTTTTTTTCGCCTTTTTTTTGCAGTGTCTGGTGTATCGCGATGGAACGCTGGTTTCCGGCACGCTGGAAACGCTCATTAAACATATGGTGCCAACGGATGAATACTATCCGGAGCAGTCGTACCTTTTTGCATTTCTGCTGAACGCACGCCTGTTTATCAAACCGCACGAGCTACTCCAAAAAATATGTGATATCTGTCATCAGCAGCAGCAGCTGGATCAGCATCTCAAGAGCAACAGTGCAGCGAACCAGGTATTTGACTGAAGCATAAATTCCGGAATGCTTATTATTTACTGTACCTATTTGATCATTCATATCTTGTGTAGACTTGAGCTTGATTGACTATAAAACACGTGGTTTCGCGTCGGCGGTATAGTCGGGGTTGTCTCAATATGTGCATGTGCAAAACAGGATAACACATTGTATGTGCAAAACAGGATAACACATTGAACATTGAATAGCGTTCGAGATGAGCAACGATTTGCTAATCCACAAGTCGTAATGAATGAAAATTCTTCTCAACGATACTTATTCAAACGACAAACTCGAAAGAAGTGCATATTTTGAGCTATCTCAAAGAACTACAGCGAACGTCACTGTAGCGAGTCAATGTGGTGGGTGATTTGATAATGTTACTTGACACGATCACGTTATTGGACACGTTGATGGACTGTACAAATAAATTGTCAAGCCGAAGAATGCCGCAAAAGTAAAAAAAGTCGTGTAATTACTGTAATTCGTGATTCGAATAATGTAAAACAACCAATGACTATTGAAATTTGATATTGACGTTTCAATTGCACCCTTTTCCAATATTTTCTCATAAAAATTCATTATTATTTTACAGAAGATATTCAGATTTTTTTGCTCATTGATTTGAATGAAAGTATCCTGAGCAATTCCGAATGAAATCAACAAATGACAAATATTTTGATTAGAATGAAAGTTTGTATTCCGTTTGGGTTGGAGGAAATATGAGTTTTCCGCAGCAATTGGGAATTTTTTGACTCAAGTGTTACTTTTGAAAAGGGCATATTGATTTTAGTAAGAGAAATCTTACTAAAACTTATGAAAACTATGAGTCGTACCGAAATAGTGTCTTAGAAAGAGTTATAGAGTATTGATGTTTAAATGTAAAAAAAAAATATACTGAGAAGAAAGTACTCTCTTTTTTAACAAAAAAAAAAACTTTAATTTGCAGCATCTAAAATACGTATTTTTAATTTTTTTTCAATTTTTTCATGTAAAATAGAAGTCATGTAGAAAATTTGAAAAATAAGTCCAAGATGGTAAAACTATTTTAGAAAAACATTGTGGAACATCGAATTTTTATGAATTTTCGAAACTTCGAGTTTTTGTATGTTAACAATCGTGTTTAGCCACAAATCATGAATCCTGCTGTGATGTGAAGCAAAAAGGTTCATTATCAATCTCATTCTAAATGCAGCCATTCGCGAGATATTTAAAAAAATATTTCTAATTTATTGTCTTTTTAATAGTAAATGGACCCTTTTAATATGTTTGTTGTGTTATACCGTCATGTTCATGAAATTTTATTAATTTGCTTATAATTTCCAACAACTTTTTCAAAATACATCATTATGGTAAAATATATGTTCAGGAGTTATGTTGAAAAACATTTGAAGACATGTGGGTTAATACATAACGTAGCGATATCAAAAAATCTTGTTTTATCTTAATACTTAATATAATCTTATTCGTGTTGCACAATCAAAACACGAACAGTTTTCAATGTAGAATTGAAAAATTCGAAAAATTCGTGTATTAGAGGCGAATGAACTAAGATGTTCGAAGCCTCTTAAAAACAAAGAACGGAAGGAAAGGTAAGGTAATTCGTGATTGCAACAATGTAAAAACTACACCAATGACTTCGACAATTAAACCCTTGTTTATATAATGTTTTTTAACTTCGCTCGAATCTGTTAGTTTTTGGTATGGATGCAGCGCTGGTGAGAATTAAACTCGAGTGCAGTGCTGCGTATGTTTTTTGTACAGTGTCGACATCTTCGGTGGTGTAAAGCAATTACCTCTATTGCATGAGAAAGCCCGAATGCAGTTTCAAATTGTTAAAAATGGAATGAAAATTATTACTTGATGTTATTTAAATGCTTTTTAAATTGCTTATTGATGCTTATTAAATTTTCTTAAATTTCCTCATGGTTCTACCAAAATTTATTAATTTATGAAATTATTGTCACAGTACTCGATTAACCTTCCTCTCTACTCGCGCATAGGCCTGTCAGAGCGAGGGTAAATGAAGTGGCTGAATTACGAGTAAATGACTATAAAAACTGAATGAAGTTAAAGTAAAATATTTTCTGGAGTTTTCTCATTCAATTATATTTTTTTCTTTAAATAAATACCAATAAATAAATACACAATAGCAATATAACAGAGACACACACAGTCTGTGATAATGGTTACGATTTTGTGCGCGAGTATAGGAGAGTTCTTCTTCTTCTTCAATGGCACTAACGTTCCTAGAGGAACTTCGCCGTCTCAGCGTAGTATTACTTGCGTCATTTTTATTAGTACTTAGTTGAGATTTCTATGCCAAATAACACGCCTTGAATGCATTCTGAGTGGCAAGCTCTAGAATACGCGTGATCATAGTGCAAGTCGGAGGAAATTTCTTTGACGAAAAATTCCCCCGACCAGAACGGGAATCGAACCCGAACACCCGGCATGTTAGTTATGACGCTAACCACTCGGCCACGGGAGCACGTTATAGGAGAGTTAAAAATACTTAATAACCAGCAAAAAACGTGTCACTACATTACATGGAATACATAATTGTAACGGGAAAGTTAACTTTCAATCATAATTTTTATTTTCAATGTGCATATGCGAATTTTCCCATTTTCCCTCAGAATTTTCCGATTTTTCTCTCCGTAACATTAATCTATGGGCAGAGACAAATACAACAAAATAAGGCCAGCTCAAATCGAACTATTCCTTCCTCGGGTTTTGTGCTCACCAACACATTTGGCGATCCATTTTGTGATAGACCAGCTGACCCGGGGAAATTCGTCCCGCCTAAAATTGATTTCTGATATAAATTATTTCCAACATTCACGTTTTCTTACTAAACGACCTTCGTGAGTTCAATCGCTCTTCATTGATTGATTTTCTAATTGGCCATTCTCAATTTCCTTTAACTATGAACTTCCTAGTATTTCCACCAAAACCCGTCATTATGAGCACATTATTCCACCTAAGAATCCATTGTCATTTTCACCTCACGCCAACGACACACGAAGCCTAATTCCGCAAAGGCGAAATCCAAATGGACTAATAACGATGTCATTGTAGAACATATGAGAATTTCTTTTTCTTTTTTTTTAAATTGTTTATTTTTACAGGCTCAGTTATATAAGTTTAAAGGAGCCAAACTCCTAACTGTATTGTTACAAGTACAGGCCGGATTCGATTATATTCAGACTCGGTTATATACAGACTCGATTATATGTGATTCGATTATATACAATTTTGGACTCGATTATATACAGTTTGAAAAAAATATTTTTTTTTCATAGTTCAAATATGACTTATTTCAAGAAAAAATGTAACCTTTCAACGTTGAAGTGAAATTTAAGTGGCTATTATGAGTACAGTGGGGTAAAAATTTTCACTTATTGAATTGCTTATATCGATATTGTTATCACCAGGAATTGCTTATATCGATATTGCAGCGAAAGTAACAAAGATAGAAGTTGAGTGTCAAAGAACAAATTGTAGAGTGGTTTAAGAGCTTTAATTTGATTGAACAATCATGTTCAATATGAGTTTTTGGGATAAAATCAATAATTACGCATTAAAAATTACTAACTTTCCTAATTTTCACTTCCACAATGTTTTTTAAATACACTAATTTAGATGTTTCACTACTATATCCTGTACTAAATTTACTCGTCTTTCAGCAACAGAATTGGCTTTCGTAGCGTACTTTATAGTGTAGAGCTATTATGAGGCAATATAGTCTGAAACAAAAAAAAAAGTTCTATAGCTCTGTCAGTGTTGATTTTCTCCATCAAATATGATCATCTATCACCTCCTGAGAGATTCTGGAATTTTTTTTTCGTTTGAGAAAGGTGTTTTCTGACTTTAAGGGGATGAATCAAAAATCAAATCATTCTTTTATTTTCAATGAACGAAAAATATATGCATAAAATACAAATAAGTAAAAAAAAATATTTTTTTGACTCGATAATATACAGGGTTCGATTATATACAGTGGAAAGAAACCGAAGACTGTATATAATCGAGTCCGTGCTGTATATGTATAAACACTTTTCCTTAATTCTAATGTTAATAATGTAGAAAACCGATTACTCGCGAATAATCGAATAAAGTCCCGACTCAAGTCCAGACTTTTGAACCATGGTTAGAGGCTAACCTTAGAGATAATCGAGTGAAGCCACTGACCCAATTCATCTTCGTTCCACTTACGTTGTCAGCTAGCGATAGTATGTTTGCGGATACAAGATAAATCACTATTTGCCCAGTAAAAATTAAATTAAAAAGTGTTTTTTAAGTTGGGTTTTCAAGTGGGAGCATTTGCTATAACTTTGCGGAGCACAAATATCCCGCGAAGCACCATTTGAAAACCCCTGAACTAAGCGATTATCTGTTATGGATCACGTTTCCTCAAAATACTCAAAATGATTCTGGTGCAAACAAATTTCAAAACAAGGCTATAGAGAGGTAAAAAAGGAATGTTGTCAGTTTCCCCTATTTCTTTATAGTTGCCAGACATCTGAATTCAACACAAACTCAGCTCAACCAAACCTAGATGTTTGAAAAACATAAAGGACCTTTCAGAACAAAAATGCGTGAATGGATTTTGAAACTGAACGAAAGAATGGTGCCTGGGTGAAGCCGTATCATGTTGTTTATTGATAAATGTCCTAGCCATCCAATAAAAATTGTAGACTGCAATATTTTCCTCCAAACATGACCTCTGTGTTTCAACCACTTGGAATAATTAAAACATTAAAAGTGCACTACCGCAACAAATTAGGCGTCAAGCACAAATTACGTAACGTGAGTAGGAGAAGAGTTTCGTTACTTAATGTGACCACGAGGAGTCGAGATTTCGTTACTTAATGTGACATAGGGGGAGGGGTGGGAGTCGTGATCTTTACGTAACAAAATTCCATCTTATTCTTGAATAAATTCACGCGCCCCTAGATACAATTCTGAGACCGATAGAGGTGTGTTTCCAGAGCCAAGATGATAAAGCACGTGTTTTAATAGGCAGTAAACAGGCACTGCTTAATGCATCTCGAATACCGCGTTAATCTACCGAATCATAATTTTGTCATGGCTGAAAAACATAAGCTTATTCCGTCTGTTTTCACAGGATGCGAAATAAAGCTAGAGCGCCTCGATCATGCTGTTCATGTAGTTCTATGCAGTGTCCAATATACGTTGCAGTTTGTTCAAGAAGGCACTGTTCTTCGAATGCATTTTCTCATGGGCTCGATTTTGAAAGTGTGTTGCGAGCTGCCTGAATTCTAGATCATTCGGTACCAAAGAATAATCAAGACAATATAAGTTGCTACAAATTCTTCTCCAGCACGCAGTGCATTCAACTGAGTTGAAAGTCAGATTGTCCCTCTTTCTCGGTAGGTTAAATACTTCCTCGTGATCATGAGGGATCTGACTTAGATGAAAAACTCGAAACAAGGGGCCCGGAATTGGAAACAAAACCTTTCTAGTATGCAGGGGAATCGTTAGCTAATTGTGGATCGATGGATATCCCGTCAAAGCAGAATATATTAAGTCCGCAAACTCCCAAATCGACGAAGTGGAATTAGTACAATATTAAGCCGAGTGGTTTGCTCGTCACGTAAGGACATCCCAAGACCTTTTGCAAGTAGTGAAATGTAACGACAGGAACTGCTGCATTGAACGGAGGAGTAGTTACTTTTGTGTAAATGTTTTCAAATTCGAATATCTTTCGTTCGACCTGTTTTGTTTTCAAACATCTTACGAGCAAAACGATCGAAATATCTCTTTCGAACGAAATGTAAATGCGTCGGAATACAGAATCGGGGTGAATGTTTGAAGTTCTCTCATTGTTGAGCTTACCGTCCTTGGTAAAGCGAAATACTACTTAGATCGGGAACATTTTTCACGGAAATCTACATCACGAAGCTGACAGAGGGGTTTGAGCTTGGAGATACTAAAAGTGTTAAGTTATTGATGGACGAAGGCTTCAGAATTATCATGGCCAATAGTCTGTCTTTCGACGACGGTAACAACTATAGGCGGTTAGTGGGAGCACTGCTATACGTGACTGTGTGTGCAAGCTTCGGGTTCACAGGTGCGGATTGATTGACCCTAGAGGCGAATGAACAGAAAAGTTAAAACCCTCTTGAAGCTAAAAAGAAGAAGAAGAAGATTGTTTGACCGCAAAGCGAACCATGTGCTATTCATTATGAATCAAATATTCGTGGCTCGGGTTCAACGATCTCAATGGTAAATCACACACTGTAGTGATGAATATGGGTAATCCGAAGCAGACGGGGATATTCGTTAGTAAGTTAGCTAAAACTAAAAGTCGTCGACATCACAACCATTTATTATGATACTTTTTTAATATTCTGAACTTATTTTTTTATTAATCCTGTAAATATAATATATCGCACGAAACGAATGTAAATTGGCTCTTAAAAATACCTTTCTTCTTCTTTACAGCAAAAGGCACAATGTCTTAGTCGGTTCGCGTGCAACTTTGTCCAGTTGCTGTCGGAATGGATTGAAACGTTCCCGTATGACTTCCGCGACGAAAGAGTAATGCAACATGTACGCACAATGACACAGAAGTGTATCAACGTTAACAGCAAACTTCGCACCGAAGTATCGACCTTGCTTCAAAATCTTCTACAGCGACTCCGAACGTTGGAAAAATACGAGGAATTTCTGGACAAAATCAACATCGAAGGTGGTGGCGGCAAGGACAGTGATATTAAGCTTGGAGGACAACAACGAACCGATTCTCGCAATAGC
The DNA here is from genome assembly GCF_029784135.1 of Toxorhynchites rutilus septentrionalis. NCBI lineage: Eukaryota > Metazoa > Arthropoda > Insecta > Diptera > Culicidae > Toxorhynchites > Toxorhynchites rutilus. Next base: position 114,902,778 of record NC_073744.1, read on the forward strand.
AGTCAGAGTTTCCATCATCAGCCGACCGAAAAATCGTCTTCTTCCATCCACTACCAAACCTCTTCGTCTACTTCATCGGTAAACAGTATTACGTCGATCAGCTCAACGCTGTCAACCCCAGACATCACGGATCTATGTCCGAGCCCTTCAGTATTAGCCCATCAGTTGACGCATATCGAGCTCGAACGGCTGTCCTACATCGGACCGGAAGAGTTCGTACAAGCGTTTGCCAAAGAGAATCCCCACGTGGACACCTCGATCAAGGATATGAAGAAGACACGCAACCTGGAATCGTACGTGCAGTGGTTCAATCGGCTGTCCTATATTGTCGCAACCGAGATTTGTAAGCACTCGAAGAAGAAGCAACGTGCCAGAGTGATCGAGTATTGGATCGAGACGGCGCGGGAGTCATTCAACATCGGTAACTTCAATACGCTGATGGCGATAATCGCTGGGTTGAACATGTCTCCGATTGCTCGGTTGAAGAAAACGGTAACTATATAGATTTTGTGTAATATTCTTTAGTATCATTCTAACTTAACTATTGTTTAAACACACAGTGGGCGAAAATTCAGTCTGCCAAGTTCTCCATATTGGAACATCAGATGGATCCCACCAGCAACTTCAGCAGTTATCGATCAACGCTCAAAGCTGCGATGTGGCGTTCTGAAGGGGCAACTGACGAACGACAGCGAATCGTCATTCCATTCTTCAGTCTACTAGTCAAGGATCTATATTTTCTTAATGAAGGCTGCACAAACAAGTAAGCATATTCGACGTAAATTCAAGTTTGGATGGATTACAATTTGTCGATTTTTCAGACTTCCAAACGGCCACATAAACTTCGAGAAGTTTTGGCAACTGGCAAAGCAAGTGAACGAATTCATTGGCTGGAAGCAGGTCACGTGTCCGTACGAGAAGAACAGCAAAATCATCATGTTCCTACAGACAAACAGTATTCTCAACGAGAACACGCTCGCGATGGCATCGTTCGATTGTGAACCGCCGGAGAATAGCAGCGAGAAAGATCGCTATAAAACATTAAAGCACGAGCAGCAGAGCAGCAACTAACTCTCCAAACTGTCCGACATATTGATTTCAGTTCAACCATAATGGAATTCAATCTGTGAACACTAGTTCCAGATCTCACTTTCAAGCGACATATTGCAACAACACATACATAAACTGTTCGTTCTCCGTTTTTTTTTCGGGGGAGGATTCACTGCAAACACACGAAAACAGAACATCATTCACTTGGCACACAGCATTTATGGATAACAGATTTTTAGATATTTTATACACACACAATGGAACTCTTTAAGAATAAGTAAACTTTTATATAATCCATGTTTACGAAACATGCAATGTTTCTACAGGAACAGAAAAAAAGAATGATAAACGAAATTATTGAATCAGTAACAAAGAGTGGTACGGGAAAGCGTACATGTTTTGTACCAAGACATCTTTTGTAGGTCATCGTTCCGTTTTTCTTGTTTCACCCAGTGAACACTTAGAAAGCTTTCGCGCGCGTATTTCAGAAATATGGAAGAAGGCTGGCTCAGACTTTATTTACAGCAAGTTATTGTGATTAGTTTTGTTTGTGTATTGTCACGCTTAGAATATTAAGTATTTATTTCATTGTTGTTCATTATTATTTTAAAAGATTTTATTTCGCTTCGTTTTTTATGGATACGATTTTTTTCGGGAAAACATGCGGATCCCGTAAAAGTTGAAGATATGGCTTTAATTTTAATTTGCCAAGTATTAACTTCTACTTAGTCATGCAGGCAAACGTCTTCGTCATACGTTAGAGAATAGGTGAGCAGCACAAGGTCGTATTTATAATAAAAGCGAATCAAGACGACTACACTTTTTTCTATACCTGACCAAAATTTTAAACATAATGCTTCTAGATATGCTGTGCACATTAACAATCCAAAATACACATAAACACTTTGGGAAATATTTGATAAATTCTTTTTTTTTCTGATTTCCCTTTAGCCCCTTCTCACCTACTTTGTTTCTACATTTCCTATAACGGATCTATTGAACTAAAGTAAGTAGAAAGCAACGTAGACGATTTTAGAGAAGTATGTTTTAGAGAAGTATGTTCTAGATTTTGACAACCATAAAATGTGCATTGTATATGACGAATAGTTTTCCGAGAAGATGATTCATAGGTTCAGGCCCAATGTAAGATCGAGAAGACGATTAACAGAAAACAAGAAAGAAGTCTACATGATATTACAGCCAATGTAATTTACACAAATTGCTCTCACATTAGACGTTATAGACCATACTCTAAAAGTACACACACACACACACACACACAAGTATCAAGAATAAAAAAATAGAATAAGATTTACATACGACAAGTGCAGAACAAATTTCACTCTACACCCTCGAAACGTTCCCTAAGTTTTGTAGTCACTTCCTGGTTGTGCCTGGTTTGGATTTCCAGAATTTCTCCTAATGGGTTTCGTTCCAACGTTTTGTTTACACACAGCTGACAATGTGCTCTTGCTGCATGGCTTTTGAGAATCAAGTCCGATTGTATCTGTTTAGCTTGCGCCGCCTTGTCAATTTGCTTCTGAGCTCCAACGGCGAATCCTTGATATCGGGCTAGTTGGAAACCCATTGCGAACCCTCGCTCGTAGCCACGATCGAAGTCTGCCTGGTACAGCTTGTCACGACCGTCCGCCAAACCATCGGAGTATCCGTTCTGAAAATGTGGAGAATATTATGTGGTTTTATCGGAATCCTGGAAAAATATAGTCATTTAATAAAGTCTAGATCAGCTATACTCAACTTGCGGGCTGTGTTTGGCCCATCAGGTGTTCCTTTATTTTAAACTATTTTGTATGGGTAACAATAAGGAAAACCCAATAAATCATTGCCTATTTTTTGCGTGGAACTACGCTGCCGTTCTACGCATAGTTGTCCCATGTTACTTTTTAACAATTTTCACTTTTCTTCTTAAAACGATGTTTTTATGTCTAAGCTCCCAGAAAACCACGAAAAAACTTATTGTTTGTTCCCATTTCCATGGGAACAATTTCCATGCTTTTATGCATAATCTTTCGGAAAAACATAAAAAAAACTTATTGTTTGTAGTATTTCAAAAAAACATCAAGTTTAATTGTCCCATGTTGTTATTCTTATTATGGGCTGTATTCCAGAAAACGAGACGAGCAATTCGTCTCGTCTCGTCTCGGCTTCAGTCACTGTCGAGATGAGCAAAATATCCCATTCCAGTACACGAGTTTCATTGAAATGTTTTATTTGGTAAACTGGAGAGACTTCAGTCAGTTTTTCTCGGTATGATCAGTGATGTCAGATTAGAAGACATGTTTTTGTTTTGAGAAAAACAACAAACAGTTTTAAAATTGATCAATCGATACTCTTTTCTCAGTGCCAAAATATTAAAAAAACACATAACAAAAAGGAATAAGTTTCATATATCTTTTGGTTTCATTGATATTTTTCCTCGAGCATATGGTTTTATCACTCAGACGTTTTGTTATTATGGATTTATTGGGGGCAATGTTTGTTCACCTAATCAACGATTTATCAAGAAAAGTTTTAAATCTACATATACGTATTTCCAATAAAGTAGTTGTTTTGAATTACTCATTTTCGTTCAATATGTGAAGACCCTTTTCGTGTCGTGTTCATATATTCAAACAGTCATCTAGCATCCCTGGATATGAGTTCAATATTTACATTTGGTTGTGTTGTTTGGAAGAGGTCCATTTGAAAATCTATAAAATCTTGCAATTACTGAATTGAATTTGATGGTTGCAGTTGAAACCATACATTGCTTATGTAATACTAGTTTAGCCGTGAAACAATTTTTGAAGATAAAGGCGGAGCAGAAGAATACCGATGCTTTCAATCAACAAGCTGGACAAACACATCAAACAAACTAGACGATTCAACTGATTCATCGACGAGCGCGGCCAAACGGTCGTCGAGCCAGACGAGCTACTCGTCTGTTTTTAGTCGAGCTCGACTTCTGGAATATGAAAACAATGATTAATTCTCGAGTAATGCAGAAATTTGTGCTTCATTTGTATGGCAGCCCCCCTCAGAGAGGGGGGAGGGGTATCTAACCACCATAGAAACATTTATTGCACCCTAAAGTTTCCATATGCCAAATTGGGTTTTATTTGCTTGATTAATTCTCGAGTAATGCAGAAATTTGTGTTTCATTTGTATGGCAGCTACTAAGAGATTAGATCTGATTCACAACATTGTTCCGCCAATGCACTTGGTTCATAGCTGCAGTTCTCCAAATCGCGGCTGCGACGATTCTTAAAAGGTCCTGCTCCACTTGGTCCAACCACCTTACTCTCTGGGATCCTCTCATTCTTGTTTCTACCGGATTCAATTCTAACACCATCTTTGCAGGGCTACTGTCCGGCAATCTTACAACATGCAACAACTCGTTCAGCCTTGGCGACTTTCTGGATGCTGGATTCGCCGTAGAGTTGCACCAGTTCGTGATTCATTCTCCTTCTCCATACTCCGTTTTCCTGTACACCAGCGTATATTGAGCACTTAGTGTTCGAAAGCACCAAATGCTTGAAAGTCCTCTTCGAGCAATGTCCATGCTTCGTGCCCAACCAGTCAAATAAGGATTTTGTACATGATACACTTCGTACGGTGTCGGAGTTTGTTGGATCTTAAGGATTTGCGGAGTGCATAGCAGGCGCGTCTTCCGTTGACTATGCGTCTTCGAATTTCACGACTGTTGTCAAGCTATACAAATTCTTCTGCAACCTCGAGCTCGACGCCATATTTTTTCCCGCTCTCTTGACATTTCTCTTCAGTAAGGTTTGCCATTCCATAATGGAAATATATTCGATCCAACGAGTCGAGACTACCGATATATTCGTCATATTCGTCCTGCCAGATCAACAATTGAGCGTCTAGTGTAAAAAATTGAATCCACACAGCGATTTTGACAATCGATTTATTGGAAATCAAGTTTGGTGAGCGTGTTATCTCACGAAATGGCCCAGTCAATTGGCCACCTCGGTCGTGCGATTTGACGTCATTAAACTATTTCCTGTTGGGCTACGTCAAGTCAATGGTCTATGCCAACTTCGTACGGATATCTATCGTGAAATTGCGGCAGTATCGGCCGATTTATGCCTGAAAACCGTCGAAAATTGAGTTCTGCGTCAAATGTACTTTCACATGAATAAAAATTTAATTGATATCCAAAATCGTTTTTGTTTTGTTCAAAAAAAACTTTTGTAGCGCTCTTATTGAAAATCCGTTATCAAATTGAAGCCAATGAGCTCTTTGAAAAAATAACCACACCTGCCAAAAAAATGGATTCTAGTCGCATAAATCCAGTCTAGTCGCATAAAAACACTAATTTGAAAAATGTTAATTTGTTAATGAAATGTTAATTTGAAAAATCATAACTCATATACGTATACGACTGGATTAAGCGTATCATCGTTACTTCGCGTACCTGCAGGCATAAAATAGACCTCATTCGTGGTTCTTAGCTTCATGTCCATTAACTCCTATCCCTACCTCCCCGTGGTGCCAACTGGGGTACGAGTAACTATAGTGAAAATCGGGTACCAACTCCGGTGAGATCTTGGTCGTAAGCTGACAGGGGAGAGGGCCTATCCGAGCGTATGTGCACCATGGAGGTGCGTCTGTTCCCCATGTCAGGGCGGCTGATCACTGTCTTCGTGCTAGCGGGGACTCTAAAAAGAGCTGTGCACAGGGGGTTCACAAAAAGAATCGAGGCAGGGCAATAAGACTAGACCCACGCTAAGAACACGGACTTGAAACTGGAACTGCAAGTCTCTCAATTTTCTTGCGAGTACCCGAATTCTTTCGGAAATGTTTTGAGCCCGCCATTTCAACATTGTAGCGCTGCAGGAGGTGTGTTGAAAAGGTTCGATGGTGCGATCATTTCAATATGTGTATACCATCTACCAGAGCTGCGGCAACACACACGGACAGAGTACTGCTTTCCTCGTGACAGAAGAGATGCAGAAACGGGTGATTAGCTGGTGGCCGATCGATGAAGGAATGTGTAGATTGAGGATGTGAGACCACTTCTTCAACATCGGCATTATCAACGTCCACAACCCCCATCTTGTCAACATCGATGACGATAGAGAAGTCATCGGTGATTTGAACGCTCAGGTCGGCCAAGAGGAGGAGCTCAGACCGGTAATTGGTAGGTTCAACGCCCATCAGCGAACCAACGAAACCGGTCTAAGACTTATCGACTTCGCTGCCTCCAAGAACATGGCCATACGTAGCACCTTCTCCAGCACAGCCTCCAATACCGTTACACCTGGAGATCACCACAGCAAACCGAAACACAAATTAACCACGTTTTGATCGACGGTCGGCACTTCTCGGATGTCATCGACGTCGAAGCCTATCGTGGCGCAAACATCGATTTAGACCTGGTGATGGTCAAACTGCGTTCTAAACTGCCAGTCCTCAATAACATAAGAAACCAGCGACGACGAGTGCCGAGCGCTCCTGAACGAGTAGTAGCTGCTTTATCGTTCTCGAGAATCACGAAAGTTCTTTAAGAAAGTTGCATAATTTCGGACGTTTGAACGGTATGAAGTATTAATTTTAATACAGTGTACGAGATAATATTCCATTCAATTAAGTGTATGTTTTAGAATGACAAGTTTGCGATTATACCTCGATGATTCGCTATTTCAATGTCAACTATTTACTGAAGCAAACGCTGGAATACTTGATTGCTCGTCAATAACATATGGGAATGTTAATTTATTTTCTCTATCTATAAATTACTTTAGAGATAAACATGACTATCATGTTTAATAATCGACATCTCGCATATTCTTTTTCTTAGCTCTGTCTTAATCGTTTGAATAGTGAGAAGCAGTCTTCAAAAAACAAACGCAGCGCTGCGCTTGAGTTTATTTTCTTTTTTTTTATTTTCATCAGCGCGCGCTCAAAGCGAACTCGTATTCTCTCTTGGTGCGAAGAGCAAAAAAACTAGAAGTGGGTTATATCCTTGATATAACTGCAAGGTGGGCGTAGGACTAACGTTGACTTAGCAATCAACAAGTAACAAGCATATAAATCTTAGACGTTTCATCTTTCGAATAAAGTGATTATCATACCACTTCGTTTAGCCGGAAAAGAAGGAATCGATTCCTCCTCGGAAATACCTAGCGCAAATAGTACCCACTCCCCAAGCCCCGACAATTGGAATCATCGTTGATCCGGAGCAGGATTATTATCGCTCGAGAAGGAATGGATTCCTCGGAATTAAACAGCGAAAATAAGATCACCTTCCCAACAATTCCAACTTCCCAGTAACGACGATCGATTGCAGCATTCGTAAACAAATAATTTTATAACGCTGCTTTTATAAATGTGATTTCTTCGACATGTAATATAATATCCACTTTGATCATCACTACACCGTATCATACCATATCAAATCCATAGTCAATCCGAGTACAATAGTACTCGCTACTTGCATCTAATTTTCTATGGCAATTTCCTCTGCCTCCATGGTTTTGAAATCTGTGTTAGGGGAACATTCCAATTTGCAGAAAGGCAAACGAGTACAAAAGTACCCACTGCTTGCATCTAATTTGCTATGCCAATTTCCCCTGGCTCCATGGTTTTTAAGTCTGTGTTAGGGAAACATCCATCCATTCCAGCGATCGTACTTCAATCGTTGCGCAATTATAACTGAGTGGATTTCCGAGCGGCACTCGCTTATATACCGATTGGTGTGATTTCAATAGTCTGTTTTGAAAGTAATTTTAGGGCTATTGAAACAAATTTTTGGATCAAAAAGTAACAAGCATATAACGCGTAGACATTTTATCTCTGGAATGAATTGTTTATCATACTATTTCGTTCAGTTGTTTAGGAGCTATTAACGCTCAAAATCTCGGTCTCCGGCGTAACGCTTTCGTTTTCGAAAGTTTGAACTTACACGCCAGTATAGAAATGAAAGACGTAGTCCTACGTCAAAATCATAAGCACGACAGCGCAAAATGTACCAGGCGCAGAACTCAGATACTAAACATTTCTTCTCACTTGTGTGATACGCGTCTCATTCTATACACACACACATACACATTAAATTCTAGCGCCCGCTTTGTCTTCGTTCGTTCTAAGCAAAGCATAAAAAACATAATCGATACGGGTTTGGGTTTGTTCAAAAGCCACAAGTCTCTAGTTGCTAATACTACCATAAGGCGTTGAAATTATTCAAATTTTTATGTTTTTTAATGATTTTCCTAAAAGAGGTATTAGGATCATGGTTTGACCACCTCTGGTCATGGTTTGTCCAAAAAACGATCATGGTTTGTCCGGCTTCAGAAGTCACCATTTTTGAATGAAAACCTTCGAATTCTCAAGTAGATATTGCATTTATCATTGCTTGAATTCACTGTCATCATATTGATCCATTCATAATTTAGACTTTCTTCAGAATATT